>NC_047659.1:106700935-107016769 GCF_011762505.2 Arvicanthis niloticus
GGACCAGCCTTGGCGTTGGGAAAGGAAAAAGAGCATCTGTAGGAGAGCCAGGGAGAATCACTAGCATTTTTAGTGGGTGTTTTTCTTTTCCTGTAGAGACATTTTAGGGACTGGTAATTAGGAAAAAGCATCTTGTTCATTCTGGTGGCCCTCCTGTTGTGCTTTGAAACCCAGTTTCTCCCCTTTTATAGGCAGAAAAACACCACTGATGTGGACATTGATTCCTGCTTGCCCTCAGGCAAGCTGTACAGCCCAGCCCAAGGCCGAAAGGCTCATGGGCCTTCATTCTTGCTTTTCCCAGCAGCTGGTTGTTGTCTTCTGAGCTACAGTCTGCCTCATTGCAGGGCATGAGGGAACCTCCTGTTGAACGTTAATAAAGTAGCTACTGTTACTTCTGCCAAAGACATAATCCTGATTTTTATTGATGTGGTAAGTTTCCTTCCTAGTACTTATTTTCATTTACAAAGTGTAGAAATTAGTTTCATAGTGGATGGGGCACATTTACTTTGGATGTATGACAGGGGTACATAGCACATGCTGGGAGCTGATGTTCAACTTTGATAAAAGAGGCAAGTGCTGCCAATGAGTAGTGGTTATGAGCAAACCTTGTGACCCTCAAAGCATTAAGCATCTCCTTATGCTGCTGAGGTAGTGGGGTTGGGAGGTAGGTTGGATTCTGGATGCTTAGATAAACTTGCTGCATTTGGAGACCATGTGCAGTAGGAAACTATTTGGTGCATTGAGCAAGTTGCCAGGGATTTCCCCCAAACCCATAAGTTGGAATTTCATTTAGGCCTAAAGAGAGATACATCTCATAACAAGGAGCCCGAAGAGTCAAGTCTTTCCTGATAAATTAAATAAATGATAAGTGCACATCATAGATGTTCAGATAAGTTGCTACTGACCTCTACAAATGAGGAGAGTACTTCTAGTAAGAAATGACTAAGTCTGTAATGAACAGACTAGAGCACACTAACATTTCTGGATTTTCTTCTACCTCTGATCTGTCATGTGTAATTACCTCCATAATTGTTTTTCCTAACTCAAAGGAAGTATCTTCCATCCAACAACAGATACTGGGCTTTATCATTCCCCAGTGCCTGAAAAAAATGTATAGTCCATGGGGATTGGCTCTTTGCTTCTGAATGTGTGTCGATACATGTCAGGGTCCTGAGAAAATTAGGGATGGATAATACCAGGCTAATCTCATTTAGCCTTTTAATTTAGTAGCAGAGAGAACTACTCATAGTGACCAAAATATGGCTTTACTTAAAATTATTCCCAGGAAGAAGAGCATTCCCAGGAAGGCGTATGCTCATGTGTAATATAAGGGGTGTCTGAGTTATAGCTGTTGGGCAGAAGGTAAAGACTGCATGACATTATCCTTTACATGTTTTAGATACCTTAGTGAGGACCATACAAGGACATGTATATAAGGGAAACAAAGATTAAAACAATAACACCCATTGTTATGTGAAATCCTCAATATTCTTTTTTTTTTCATGTCTTTCCTCACTAAGATTTTTGTTGAAGTCCCCAGGCTTCAGCTGTCCTGCCATTACACTAAGAATCAGGCTCCTAATGGGTTTCTAGAAGGTGGCCCACAGGAAAAAAGCAAAAGAAAAAAAGTAGAACAAGAGTTGATGCTTTTTTGCTGCCTGAGTCTGAGCATGCCAGTGCCACCAGTAAGAGCCAGCCATTGAACCAGTGATTCCTGAAGGTTGGGTACATAAGTCATTGTGACTTTTTTCTCTTAGAAAGCAAAGAACCAGCCAAACAGTGAAAAGGATTCCTCTAGCGACTCCAGAGGAAGTTCCAAGTAAGCTTGCACAATTCTCTATGCACCTATTGTTCTAGAGAAACTGTGACCACCTTAATTATGCCATCTGGGACACCAAGAACAAACACCAGACTCTCTTGTTGCCCTGCATATAGGAGACAGTATAGTAAACTGATCAATATGTATACATAGTGTGCACTTAGCCCCTAACTTCCATGAAGAGTCTGAGAATTACACTTTGAACCTAGAGTAAACACTGTGTGATGCAATCAGAGCTGTCATGTTGCTCACGAAGACTTTGTATGGTAATGAGGTATTTACTCAGTACACTGGCCTTCTGTGACCTATATCTCTAAAATGAGGACAGTCCTTAGACATGGGGAAGTGTGAAGAGGAAATAGATAGGATTATAGAATTTTTTTCAATGATTTAAAAACATGTAAAAGATTACATACAGAGAGGACATTCATAGGACTAGCTTTACTAGAGATTGTAGCCTATTCTCTAAGTGTTCCCATGAATAAGAATTAATACAGTTTGCCATGTACTAACTTCCTGATGTTTTTAATCTTATTTGATTCTCATCACAAGCTTAAAGTACAAAATCGAGGCACAGACAATCTCATATGGCTTGTAAGGACTCAAATAAGAATCTAGGCCTTGAATGTTTTTATATTAGGTGACAACACTTTATTTTTAAGAAATTCAAACAAGACAGTCATCTAAGGTAAGATGAATGTGTAGAAAGAGTCTTACTGGTCTTCCTACCTAAGTCTTTTTTTTTTTTTTTTTTTTTTTTTTTTTTTTTTGCAGCTTGTGGCTTCAGTATTTACCTCCAATTTATGTTTCTAAGTGACTAGAAGTTATATCTGGAGCATACTATAAACAGACAGCTCAAAGAGCTTCCTTGTGCACACAAATCTCACCAGCAAGGTGAGGGCATCTAGCAGTGTGTCCTAAATGGGAAGCCATACACCCATTTTTCTGCTCCCCTGCTTTCCTCTGGGAAAATACAAATGTTCCAGAAGTCAGAGGAATGTAGGTTTGCACCCTGACTCAGCACTGCATTAGGATACTTGAGGAAGCCCATAAAGACAGCTTTCTGGAGTTTCAGCTTCCTCAACTGCCCAACAAAGGAGCCTGGATTTTTCTGGACTTGTAATGACTAAATTGAAAATATTGGTAAAAGGCTTCTCATTGTTCTTACAACACAGTAGCCCTTATGTTATAAGCCACTCTATGTATGCCAACATAGAGATTGGCATTTCGGTTACATGTATGAGTAAGTAGGCTGTTCTGACATGAATTCGTTTAACCTTCAAATGACATGATGAGGCAGGGACTGTCTTTATCTTCCTTTTATGGTTAAAGAGGAGAAACAGTTAAACAGTCACCTGGTAAGTAAATGGCAGTGTAATGACTCAAGATTTGAGCAGTTTTTCTCTCCAAACTTAGTCCCTAACTGCTCAAAAGTGTTTGATCAACGGTAGCTATAGAAGGCTCTGCTGGAGCTGATTTTATATGGCCTTGTCTATGGTGATGTATTTTGTTATTGCAGATATATTAATTATTATGAGTAAAGAGTGGGAGCCCTTGACACCTAATGAGGAAGGGTAGAGGGATGCTGTTATATGCTTAGCTCTAGAATAACCCCTCACAGGAAAAGAGTCACCAGGTCCAAAACATCAGTAGTGTCAAGGTTGAGCAACTCTGTCTCTCAATGAAAGATGATGATACAAATAGGTATTGAAATAATTTCTGATGCAACATCATTACATTAGAGCTAGAAAGAGTTCACACAGGCCATCTGTAGGTTTGGTACTCTCAGAAACTGTCCCTGTGCTCTGGGCCGCAGTTGGTACATGAACTGAATGAGCAGATGGCTAAGGTGACTCCCAAACCTTATTCTATAACTTACGATGAGGGCAGGAAACTTTGCTGTGAGTCTTAACTAAGCAACATATGTATCTGGCACACTGCAAGCGCCCAGTGAAACACTGAATTTTCACTGTGTCAAGAATTTCTCAGTGGCTTTAATCACAAGGTGTTCTGGTGGCATCAAGACACATAAGGCAGCATCTATCTATCTGCCTGGTCCCTAGAGAGTACTGAATTAGCAGTGTTAAACTCAACATGGCAGTATTTCCCACTAGGTGACTGGACATGTCTTCCAGGGAGAGGGAAAAGCATTCTTTCTCTCTTCTTGCTACTTTCTGGAGTTCTGAGGGTGAGAGTGGTGCCATACTTTGCCTTTCCTTTCCCACCTCAAGGTTTCATCTGTTCAGTTTCAGGCATCAAGATTTAAAAGAAGAGAATAGATGTCAGTATCAATAAATTTTTATTCTTTTCATAGTAACAATAAAAGTAGAATGGGTTTGTTGTTGTTTTTGTTGTTACCCTACATTTTTCTTCACTGTGAGTTAGAATTAAAATTTAAAAAATTAAAGACAAAGCATCAAACTAGTGATACACACACACACACACACACACACAGAGAGAGAGAGAGAGAGAGAGAGAGAGAGAGAGAGAGAGAGAGAGAGAGAGAGAGACAAATGCATCCCTCCTTTTGCTCCATGGTATCTGTGCCTTCCCCTCCACCCCCATGTGAACATCATCCACCCTTCTCTAGAAACTGTCAGGAGGTAAAGCCAAATTATCTGAGTCGTGATCACTGTTTCTTGCCTCAGCTGGAAATCCAAATGCAATTGGTTGATTCTTCAGAGTATAGCTCTAAAGGCAGAGGCACCTAACTGTTTTTAGAGAGATGTTATATTTTTAATCAAGTAAGTGTTTTAATTACCAAAATGTTTCCCGCCTCTTGCCCTCCCACAAAACCTGCTCCTCAGTTTTCCCGGGTTTCGGGGGACAGAGGAGCAGCAGCTTGCACCTTTGGAACATTGGTTTAAAAATGCTGAAAACCTCATGGCAGACAGATATATGTGTGAATGTGTTCACCTTGTTCCTTAGCCACAATTGATTTGGGGTTCAGAAAAGCTGGAGTTCAGGGCAGGAGGCTGATTTATATGTGGAAGTCTGCAAGGAATGAAGCAAATACACATTTTTTGGCTCTGTCTCCTTCCTTTCTTCCTCTTATCTCAAAGTTCTGGAGGGCCATGAAACTTATCATAGATTTTAGTTGCAAATTCAGCTGAAGCCCTAAGTAACATAGGTCTGACTAATGGGAAGGAGCTAAATTGAGAGAGATGACAGGCTTGAATCTAGACCTCATGTGTAGACAGCTAACTGAAATCTTATGTGTTGTTTGTGACTCTCTAAACCCCAGTGTTCTCTTCTGGGAAATGAGTGAGTGGCCAAGGCTTGCTCTTGGTCATGCTAATCCCAAAGGCCTCTAGGCATGAGTGAAGGGCACTAAACAGGACCTAAAACAAAATACAGAGCCCGTATTTTTTCTAGTAGGGCCAGGGTTTATCTCTAGCCATTCAATTCTGAATCCTCTATGAAACGATGGGTTCAGGGATATCAGGCTGACTTCAGTTTTCAAGAGAAGCCTGCAATCTCATAGTTTGTGACTTATGAAGTACAAAGGGCTAACCTTGTTGATGGGACAAAAATAACCCCAGGGTTGAAAGGTGGTGTATTTCAACAGCATTTTCTCAAGGACAATGATCCAAGCAAGTGCCTTTGCATTTGTTCATGGGATAGTGCGGGGGACTGAATCCAGGACCCTGTGTGCGTATGCATGTACCCTACTCTTCAGCCCCTTCTTAGCCCTTTGTTTTGAGACAGTCACTAGGCCCCTGAGACTTATTCTGTTGCCCAGGCAGGACTTGAACTTATGATTGTCCTGCTATAGCTTGATGAGTTCTGAGATTACGGGAGTGCACTCCATGCCCAGTGCATTCTTTACAATGAATTCCTAGCATGCCACTTGACTCAGCCGTAGAACTTATTTATTTAATTCTAGAACTATCAAGGGCTTCCTCTCCAAGGTACCCACTGAGAATAATCTGGGGTAGAGTTGTGTTAACTCTGTCAAGTACCAAGATATATATGTAAGTGCTATGTGGGTTTGCTGTTGGCTATTAGCTAGTCAGTAAGACCTGTGTCCAGCAATCATGATGGAAGGAATGAAGTAGAAGTATTTGTGGCACGCTAACTATGGTCATGCAAATACATTTAACTTGGTGACATTAAAAACATTATGATCATTTACATTTTAACTGGAGTGTGTTTTTCATGCCTTATTTTCTCAGGAGTCACTCCTAATATTTTTTCTGTGGGAACGAAAATAACAGGTCCTTCGTTTCTTCTAACAAACAGCTTGATTTACTTCCTGTTTTCCTAAATGACTTCTCTTAAACACTTTAGATAATAAGCAACAGAAAAATTTGACTGCAGTTGACAAAACAGATTGCTGCAGATAGACTGGCCTGGCAGGGTTGCCTATGTTATCAGACAAGCTGCTGAGGTGACAGCATTGGTGCAGATGTGTGTGACTACTAGTGGCCATGTCCCACCAAAACTGTCTTGAGACTCAAGGTAATCCACAATCCATATTCAAATCCTGCCTTTCTGCTTCAGTTGCATGGGTGAGGTACCAACCCTTTCTAAGTTACCATGAGCAAATCAACCCTGTGTACAGTCCCTGGGCTGTTTTTCATAAGCCCTGGCAAATGGCTTATGTCCTCATGGAAATGGTGTGCTGTTTAACAAAGATCAATAGTTTCCCCCATACTCTTCTTCAAAGTGTGGGGTATGGCAGACCTGTCAGTTTTCAAAGCAAATTTATATGAGCTTTGTTTAAAAGAGTATACTTTGGGGTAGGGGCTGTTTCACTGATGGGGTGCCTGCCTAGCACACATAGGACTCTACAATAGATTCCTAGCACTCTAAAAAATAAAAAAACCTCGATAGTCCAGGAACTAGATGTTATTACTAAAAATAATTATATAGAAGGTGTTGTTAAGATTTAAAAGAATAATTGAAAGAGCATGCTCTTATATAAAAAACTTTCCCTTGAGTTGAATATTTCATTATTTATATCCATATCCATATAATGTATATACATATATATACATATATAATTGTCTGTAATAACACAATTATTTACCCTTTAACACCTAACTTAGTAAATATGATCAGACTCTATTATTAGTAAATCAGAAAACTGTTTCATTAAATACAAATTTTCTGCTGTTTTAATCAGAAATATTGTAGTAGATCTCAAGAGCCAAATTTTGATTATGATGACATATGGACCTTATATGTTTTTAAAGCCTTTGATTATGGGACTCATGGAAAAATAAGGTAGGATTTGGATAATTATTTTCACTGAAAGAGCAGCAAGCTCTCAAGATGCTGACCATCTAGAGCCCCTTTGGCAGGGTCAATCATTCATGGAGAAGAGGCAGTGGACCTTACCTTTGGAATGCACGTTGTGGGCTCGGACAATCGAGGGTAGGTGTAGGAGTTGTACGAGTGTCCTTGAGGATGAGTTTTAAATGCACTTGCTCCAAATGGCATCATGGGTTCCTGAAGCCCTGAGCCTGACTTGGATCTCTGGCGCATGGCTGGCTGAGGGCTTGTCTGATGCAGGTATGATGATTTTGGCCTCCTGTCATAGTCATCAAGGCTGGGTCCCCAATCACTTTCACTGTATGCCAGACTCTCCTTGGAGCACCTGATGGTCCCTGCAGTTTTAGAAGGCGTGAGTTGGAATGAGTAGTCCAGAGGGGAGCAACTGGAGGCTCGCTGATAATCCCACTTAAGGTCACCATATTCACTTGTTTTGCTCAGGGAGTCCAAGTGTGTGTGATAGTCAACAGGGAATCTGGCCAGGTCGGTTTTCAAAGGCTTCATCTCAGGATAGTAAGCGTCTCCATGTTTCAACTTCATGACATGCCCATTTTGCTTGGCTGCATGGCTGCTTTTATAGTACAAATCCAGGTCGTCTCCATAGAGACTCCTGTCTCTGTACTTTTCAGTTGTGTAGTCCACAGTAGTATCAGATTCACTGGAATATTGTGAGAAAGTGATGAAGCCGTTTTCTTCGGAGTGGCCTTGACCTCGGCTCGTTGCTCCCTGATCTGGGGTGGGTGGGCTTTCTTTCCTTAGGGAGTTGGAGCGAGTCACGGAGATGTTGTCGAAATCCTCTAGCAGGCCGTTGATAGAGGTTTCCTTGCAGGATTTATTTCCTCTGACGATCGTCTAAAAATAACAGGAGGAACGTTGTTTAAGAAATTATCCCTGGTTTTATACTTGCTGGAGGATAGTCCCCCTAATTCATTTAAAGTACAGAAGAAAACATGAGAGGAATATTTTAGTTAAAATAAAAAAATAAAAAAAATAATTGTTGCCTAACTTCACTGGGAAGAAAAAAAATCAAGTATTCAACAGTAATCTGGGCTTTCAAATTTGTGCTTACCTGTTGCGTTAGAGTATAGAGAAGTCTTTTCCAATTGTTTTGCCAATAAAAAAAATCACATTCTTTTAAAGTTACTTTTAATTTAAGTTTTGATAATTCTATACATCTGTGTATTGGGAATATACTCACCCTGTTTCCCTCTCTTGTCCCCTCTCATCATGACAGACCTTTCTTCCTTAGAGTGAGCATGGCACCTAATGTTTTGTCTTTTGAGTAGGTTTTGTGAATGTGTGCATGGCTGCACTGTATTCCTTATTGGACTGGCCATATCATGTCCAGAAGGAAGCATTTCACAGCGCTCCCCCTTATCCTCCAGCCCTTGCAATCTTTGTTTCTTTTTCTGTGATGTTCCCTGGTAATGGCATGTTTGGGGTTGAGTGATCAACAGTCATTTTTTTCTCAGCATTTTGATTAGTACGAGTCTCTGTATTAACCATTGCCCACTGAAAAAAGAAGCCTTTTTGGCTGCAGATGACAGAAACACTTGTCTAAGGGCATAATATAAACATTTAGAGTGCAGTTTGGCCACACACACACACACACACACACACACACACACACACACACACATATCAGTACTAATTTCAGCCTGAGGGTCTGTGCAAACCTTCAGCTTCTAACAATGGGCTGATGGCTATATATCTTAGCAATCTATAGTGTTTGGTTATAAAAAGCATATTTGTTATTTTAAAATTCACTATTCAGATGATTTATAAGCAGTGTCACTTGAATGTAAACATAGGTAGAAATGGGTGATTCAATCTTCATATACCTATGGAAGACATAACTGATGGATGCTATAAGATTTTTTGGATGATTCTAGAAAACACTTTCTGAAACTGTGACTATGGAACAGTATGGAGAATAGTTATGTGGACTTATTTTTCAATCCAATGAGATTCTTCTAAGGATTCCATTACAGTCCTTGCAGTGGCCACATGTGTATGTTACCATCTTTGAATTTGGAGATTTTGCTGGGTAATGATGTGCCTGTGTCTGGATCTCAGCAACAAACTGTTCCCTTTAATAAACCTAAATAACATCAGAATACAAGGAACAAAAAGAAACAGCAAGCCACTTACGGAGCCAGTCAGCTGTGCCTTGGCTTGTCATTACACGGTTTGCACTGAAATATGTGGGGGTGGATAAAAGAACAAAGAACAAAGAACAAAGAACAAAGAACAAAGGGTGGCTACCAAGATTTTAGGAGAAAAATACATTTGAGCACGTTGTAAGGAGTTCAGAATCATCATAGTTAGTACCACGGGAAAGCTCAAAGTGTAGAGAGAAGACCAAGGTGTCCTAGAGCCTGAGAGCCACAGATTGGTGCCTCAAACTTCATGCTGAAAGACAAGTATTCTCCCCCCCAACAAACAGTCTTAGATTAATTATTTTTATGTATGCCCCTTTAAATAAACTCATTTTAGAATAGTTTAACAGTGATATTTCGTAGATGGGGCAGAGAACTCCAAAATTCCCCTCTCACCCAGGGTTTCACTTATTAGCATTTTGCATTACTGTTAATAAAATGTCACCTTTATCAGCACTCCATCAGCTTTCTCTTAGGGCTCTGGATTCCCATCCATGAGAAATAAAGACTTATTTATTATGTCTTCTGAATCTCTTTGACAGTTTCTGAGACATCCCTTGTTGCTGATGTTCTTGGTAGTTTCGTAAAGCAATGAACAAGTATTTTCAGAATGTTCCTCAATTGGATTTGTTTGACATTTTCATCATAGTTAAAGTGGGGTAATGGGTTTGCTGGGAGGAAGGCTGTAAAGTAGCAATTTCATCCCATTAGATCTGGTGCACACTGTCGACATGGCTTTTTTCTGATAATGTTACCTTGGTCACTTAAGTAAAGTTTTATTGGTCAGGTCTTTAATCTCTAACTTACAATTCCTTCCCTCTGGGAGTGAGAGAGACACAAGGTGCAACCCCCACCCCTGTTGAGGGGTTCATGGCAGTAGGAGTTAAGTTCCACCATTTTGCATAGGCATATCTTTACATAAAGCATTTGGAGTTCTGGATAGGAGGCTTATGTATTGTCCTTATTTATT
Organism: Arvicanthis niloticus; assembly: GCF_011762505.2. Classification (NCBI taxonomy): domain Eukaryota; kingdom Metazoa; phylum Chordata; class Mammalia; order Rodentia; family Muridae; genus Arvicanthis; species Arvicanthis niloticus. The sequence goes on from NC_047659.1 coordinate 106,711,161, forward strand.
ATTTATTTGTTTATTCAGTCATTTGTTTATATCAATATGACAGGCTCACAGGAATTTATTAAATCCTTTGAGTTATGATCTATGCTGTGCCATTTGCTTTGTCACCCAGAGGGTTGGAGCTTTTGTCTCCAAAGGTTCTTTTATGTTGGTGTCTGTGTCCCTTTGACAATCTTCTTTCTATTATAAAGCACACTAGCATTCTCCATCCCCATAAAGTGCTCTGCCTTTATCTCACTGTTTCCTAACTCTGTTACTTCATCAGCCAATTCTCCAAGAAGCCCCCATTCTATATATCAATGATCTAAGGCATGACAGTTGGGACTCAGGGTTTATTTCATCACTACAGGGGTATCATTTTTCCCAGGCCTTCCCAGTGACCAGAACTAGAAAATCTGCCTTTGTATACTAACACAGGCACACCTAAATATCTATCCACTTGTATGAATAATGAGGCATGTTTATATATCTGAACCTAATCTGGTAGTATTATGATGTTCTTTCTAACGTCCCCTATTTTGTATATGTAACCTCTTGCTTTCCAACATTTATTAAACTGATGTATTTTTTTTCCTGCATCCTCTTTAGTATAATGAATTTCTGTGGGATAATCGAGGTTACTGCATAGAGTTAACCAGTAGACTTCAAACTGCCCAGTCTGCTATTTCTATGCACTGGTTACTATATTCAAAGAAATGCTCACTTCACATACAAATTAAAGGAGTATGTAATGAATGTAATGAATGAGATTCCATCTGCCGGTTGATATCAAAGGAGAGATATCAACTGTGCTATGGGAGAAATGTTATTTGAATAAAAGGATAAGAAATGTCTCTTATTGAGGAACTTTGTTCTCCAGGCATGGGCACAATATGTTCATAACCTTTGTGAGGTCAGAGCAGCTGTGGTTACCCACATGACACTTGAAGAGTAGGCCCTACGTATGCAAGGCCTAGAGTATTGTACACAAGGCAGCAAAGGCAACCTGGGCCCTCCCTGAGGATGGATAAGCAGTTAAAAATTGCTGGGCTGAGCGCTGTGGCTGCCCACATTTGCCCATGTGCCTAGACTGTAAGTAACACGGTTAAACTCACTGGCTCATCAAGCTAGCCTTGGGTGGAGAGGTCTCCTTACCTGGTGTTATATCTGGATAGGTGTTGGCTCACATCTCCCATACGCAAATTTACCATCACAACATGTAATTTTTCTTTTTCATTTTAAAACTTAGACTTGCAACACTTATAAACTATATAATATCAGGAAAATTGCTTAAACTTTTGTGGGCATGGCTTCTTAATCTATGAAATAGTAAGAATCAATACTTTCCTTATAGGGTTAAGATAGCAATTTATTCATACTTAATATTATGAATAAATTGGTTGACATGATTTCTGCCATAGAAAGTACTGGCAAGTACTAGTCAATTCTTATTTGACTATTTTCTCAGTAAAGTTTTAAGCTAAGCTAAACATTTGGAAAAGAAAACTGAAATTTTGGGGAAAAGGGAAGCTACAGATAATAGAAATTTAGCCATGGCTGCATATATGGGACAAAATCGGATAAAAGTAGCAAATAAAATTATTAGTAACAAAGTGCAAACCTCAAATTTCTGAAATTTAAAGGAGAGATGCAGTTCACATTATCTATAACTGCAACATAAAATAAATGCCTTTTATTGGAACTTAAACCAAATATAACTGAATGCTTTCAAATTATGATCAGTACTGTACTGGTTCCTTCTTAAACACGTAACGTGTAAATCAGAAAATTTGCACAGTTACACTTTCAAGGTAACTGAATGATGAACATGAAAAATAAGGACCACCAGAAACATAGTAAGCCCTGATGGAGACCTTTCCTTAGAGGGAAGTTTCAGGTTGAGGTTTCTCAGATCATAATGTCTACACAGACAGCCCAAGGTTATGGGAAAGGAGATTCAGATTGAAAAGTCCTGCAGAGTTTGAGATGGCGCAATACCCTAAAGCCGGCACAGGTGGCGCTGCTGTCCTGTAGCTCACACTGCATACAATACAATCACATAATTTTTTTTTTTTTTTTTAGATTCTAGATTTCCTGTATTAAGGGGACCTTTTACAATGAAAATTCAGACAATGTATATATTATATATGTGTAATATATATATATTATATAAGTATTTTATATTACAATGAAAATATATTTTTAGTTTAGCAGAAGGCAGCATTTTGTAAACACACACATACATGTGCACTATTCTTTCTATACATAAAGGCATATCTATATCTATTTATCTTCTATCTATCTATCTATCTATCTATCTATCTATCTATCTATCATCCATTATCATCTGTTTATCTTTAGTGTTATAGTTGGCTTGAGCTTTCTTATCCATTATGAAGGTGAAATACATTTTATGCTTTAGGTAGCAGAAGTGCAGCTTGGTCTTCAGTGGGTCTCTAACAGCTGGAGTGGGGCTATCCCAAAAGATTTTGCCTGTGTGTGGAATGTGTTCTTTTAGCTGGGCTGCCTTGTCTGGACTCAATGGTAGAGGATGCGCTCACAGAGACTTGATGTGCCAGGGTCAGAGGATACCCAAAGGGCCCCCCACTTGCTCAGAGAAGAAGGGGAAGGGAGATGGGGAAAGGGTAATGGGAGGTGGTGACTGGGAAGGGGCAGTGAGCCGGATGTAAAGTGAATATGTAAAACGATGATGATGATGATGATGATGATGATGATGATGATGATAAAGCAAACAAAAATTCACCATTTTGCTCTTGTATTTCCCAAGTTGTGTTTGCATGCTGTCTCAGGGCTGCATGCTTTCTTAGCATCACAGACCTAATGAGCTGTAATAACCCTCAGTTGCAAGATAAATAAAACCTAGGTGCTACAAAAGCAAATGTGTGGTTGTTGATGTTTGAAGGGAAAAATATTTGACTTACTCATGGGAAGGAAACAAATTAAAGCAAATTTAAAAAAAAAACAAAAAAGTAAAGGTATTTCCTTTTCTTGGATAATTTTTAGAATTTTAAAATGATTTTGACCAAGTATGCAAATTATTTTTAATAGAAACTCATGGGTTTTTTTTTTTTTTTTTTGCTTCTTTCAGATGAACTAATTCATTATTAATAAGCAGTGGGCTCACAAAGTGCACATGTTTGTCGCAAACAACTTTTCAGAATGCACACAAAGATACAATAAAGTAAGAGAAGGGTTTTATAGCCTCTTTGATCAGCAAGTCCTGGTAACTGAGAACCCAAGGCATATTTATTTTTGCTGAGTTGCAATTTCCTTATGGAATCATAACCATCAAAGCAACAATAATGAAATCCAAATATGCAGACTGGTCCAGTGTGGCTTAACCAGGCAGCACATGGAGGGACTACTGTTCATTATAATCAGTGTCTGATGTTTATTTTAAATGAGATTTGTGTAATTTTAGAGAGATCAATAATACAATAACTACAAGAGTATCAGTGAATTTTATGCTACGGAACCTCCAAGTATTAAAAACCAATGCAAGGCAATCTATTTGCATCTGAAGCTGGGGCTCTCATTGTCTTTTCGATGTAACCTGGACCAGCTCGGCATCCGTTCTGGCTCGTGGTGACAGCAGCCATATTTCATGGCACGGCTGTGCAGGCTGGCGGCTGCTGATAAGCGTTAATGGATCTGTCCGAGAGAACAGCTGTCTCCCCTTGTTCCCGGGGAAGAGATGAAAAAGTGCCTCTGTTCTCACTGTCTGTATTAACCTTGACAATAATGAAGTGTGTAATTAACAGCTTTGCCCTAATAAGACCTTACATTTCCTTTTCAAAAACAGCATTTTCTCTGCACCTTAAGGATATGCTTTACATTGTCACAGTAAATATTTCCCAAGACACCAGAAAGCAAAAATTCCCGAGATTGGAGAATAAACTAAGGTACGTTTAGTATCTGCCTTTAAACTCCATACCTGAATTCTGACCCTGTATTGGAAGAAGCAGTTCACCTGTCACACAAGTAATTGGAAACATCTGGATCCATAATTACAACAAAATCAGACAAGTCTAACACCCATAGCCTCCCCAAAAGATCTGAATTCTTGGCTGGGGTTTGAAATATCATGTCTATTTTCTACATCTTCCCATTGGACTAATTCGGCTGGGGAAATTAAATGAGACCTGAACATTTCATTATTCCTGGAAAATACGGCATTTTGGTCAGAATATCTCAGAAAAGGAGGTATTGTGAAGATTTCTAAGCAAAAAATAAACAAATAGCCAAAAAAAACCCAAAGCAACAACAACCTCCCCCTAAAATCACTGAAAACCCAAAACCAAACTAAAACAAAAACCACTCTATAGACTGTATAGACTGGTAATCATTTGGAACCCAAAATAAACCAATCATTTATTAACTAAATATAAAATTATATTTTGCACAAATTCCAAGAGAGTGAAATATTTTAAAGGAAGGTTTTTCGAACTTTGCTGAAATAGAGATTTCATCATGAATTGGAAAGTGTTCTGCTGATTGCCATTTTTTTCTGCTCTCTACATCACGGTGCTACCAACACATTCACTGAAGAATTACACAAGAAACTAAGCTGGAAGCTGACTTCCTATTCACTGCTGAAGGTTATAGACTGAGTTTTTCCTGCTTGCAACCCAAGGCAGGCAGCCTGAGGTTACTCTGGTCAGCTTGAGGTTAAAGTCAGTTTGAAACGAAATGTTCTTGGATATTTAACTATTAAAGCTACTTCATTGAGCAGGCATCATTGAGGACTATGGAAATACTCATCTCAATATTTATTTTGTGAAAAAAATGCATTTTAAGCAAGAGGAACACACCATGATTAATGAAACAAAATCTAACAGGTATATATATAAATAAATAGAAAGGTAACCAAGGCAGGGTGCACCTTAAATTACTAAATGCCAAAGAAATGATATTATTAATGCTATCATGATTTGGTTGCTCTGTTTGTACCCAGACCTTTAATATTTTCTACATAGAAACCCAATGCTCACCTAGAGAAAACTTTTGAGTCATGCACACTAAAAGCACTGACTTTGCAATATGTCTTTGACTTAGCTTATACTCATACAGAGAATTAGTTTTGAGTTCTCCCTTTCCTCTCTACTTCCTTCCCTCCTTCCCTCCCTTCCTTCTTCCTTCCTCCCTCCCTTCCTCCCTCCTTCTTCCCTCCCTCCCTCTCTCTCTCCCTCCTTCCTCCCTTCCTTCCTTTTTACCTTTCTTAAAAGTAATCTTCCTGTCTATCTGAAACATGCTCATTCTTGACTTTTCATCACTTTAAAATCAAATGAAAAGTTAAAGAAAGCAGCTTGAGGTTTTTATTGTTTTTAAGAGTTATCATCCTTAAGACTGGCTAAGGCAGTGGAAGAGGGTGAAAGTATCTGCACTCAGCAGACTAGATGAGAACAGCTCTCAGTGCAGCTCCATATTTGCATACTCTGGCCAGTTCATGCGCATTCCTGAGGCCAGCATCCCTTCTCAGACAAGTGCATCTCAGTTGGTGGTACCAGGTCACTCGCTTCTAAACTCTCAGGGTCATAGTGCTGAAGTTTCTCTTCCTGTCACTCAAAGTGAGGCTTTGGAACAGCATCACCAGCATTACCCAGAAGTTTGCAGAGAAATGCAGAATCTCAGTCTACCAGGGCCTTCTGGGCCACTGTTTGCATTTAATAAAATTGCTAGGTAACTCCTGCCTACACTGAAGTCAGTACACTGCAGACCTTGTGTCCTTGGCTTACTCCTGGTTCCCTTTCACACACCAAACTATTTCTGAAAATCAATGAATACTCTCTGTGAGGAATATATAGAGTTGATCAGTATAACACACACACACACACACACACACACACACACACACACACACACACACACATTCTCAAGGAAAACCTGTTTTCTCTTCCTTAAATCCACATTGGTAGGATCATTGCTCTGTTTTATATGAACAGAAACAGCAGTTCACACTAAAATATGGGAAGTGACTGACTTGCAGCATGAAGAGCACTTCTGTGGTGTTTATTATGTGTCCAGAGATGCTAGGGTGCCATGATGGAGCAGAACACATTTTGGTTTGTTCAAGTATCTTAGAGAGCAAGTTCAAGTCCAGCAGGCAGAAGTCTGCAGCATTTACCAGATCGCCTGGCTTATCCTATCAAAGACAGCAACAGAGTAGCAGGAACCCACATAGAAATACCGAGAGGGAATTCTCTTCTTATTTCTGAGTTACTTTGCCATGTTGAAGAAGATGAACAAGTATTTCCTCCAATAATACCCCAAATAAACCTGGGACGCACATAGCACACACACACCCCAGGAAGAGACACAAACAATATTATCTTTCCCTCTACAGATGTACCACAACAGTTGTGTTTTTATGTTATGACTACACACTTAAAGAAGAAGACACTGTGAAACAAAGTCATGCAAGGCCCACAGACAGGCCTCAGAGATATACAGTTGAGAATGGCAATGTCCCATGTTCCTGAAGGAAAGGTTGCTTTTCTGGTCCTCCAAAATCTGACAGTCATTTTTTTGCCTGGGTCAAGAAGAGCTGTTGAAGGTACAGATCAGCCACTGTGTTCAGGCAGAGAGCCTATTGTATCCACTTGTCTTTCTAAAACGCACATTTTTATTGAATCTCACTCTTCAGTTATAGTTATAATTTGCCATAATTTTATCTTGTGGGGTTTGATTATACAGTAATCAATGAATGTCAATGATTTATCAAATATAGCAAATTTTTTTCTTTTTTCATTTTTGTTCTTTTTTTTTTTTTTTTTTTTGCCACAGTGGGTATTAAACCTAGGACCTTATATACGTTAGGCAAGTCATATCCATTAAGCTGCATACACAGCTCCAGAAACTTAAAACTTTTCTCTCCACTACAAATTCTATTAATTACTCTTTATCTTGTGTAAAAACACATTTAGAAAATTACCAGTACTTCTGACTTTTCACTGGACAATGCAGTGAGCTCATTCACAGGGATCTTCCAAAGGTTGTTTAGTTATAAAGAGAATACTCGTTCATTCCATAAAATAAACAACAACAATGACCAACAACCAAAACATAAAAACCATCTCGTGGTGGAAGTGGTAGTGTGCTGCAATGTGCCCTGTGGTGTACTCTTTTCGTCCACACATCTTTACTTGCAAATGTTTATTTCAATGAGTTATCAGGCTAGTTTGAGGCCTCTGGCTTGGGCTACGATATCAATACTTGATTCTCACTGGGTTTCCTCTTGGATATCTTGTTGTGGCCTGTGTCATGGAGATACTGCAGCTTTCGATCTATAGGGCGGGCTCTTTCATGTGCTCTAGCAGCTCATAGATGAGGGAGATGTTGGAGTAGACCAGCTCAAGCCCTGGATCTGGACTTGGATGGTAGCTGAGTTGGTCAATCTGCCAGCTCTCCCACAAGCAGACCACCAGGGGGATCTCTTTGGCAGTGTCCAGTCTTGCTCACCCAATGCAGCAGCCAGCAAGGGGCAGAAAGGCTCTCCACTCATGCCCTCAAGGAATCTCTGCCCACCCCTAGCTCACTGGACACCAGGACCAGTTATATTGTGCTGCCTAGGTGAGGGGTAGGACCCACTCTCCCAAGTGGGAAGCTGATGGGCAGGGCCAGCTCACCCCTACACCTTATGCCCAGTCTTATCCCAAAAGCAAATTAGGAAGGATCCCTTCAGGGAGCCCAGGCAGTGGCAGTTTTAAATCTCTTTCAGGTGATTTCAATGAGCAGCCATAGTTGAAATCCAGTATCCTTACACCGTGCCCATTAAACTTCACTCTGCACTCAAATCCCTTGGCATCTTATAGCACGCAGACTTCCCTTGAGCAGGTCTGTTGTGTGTCATGTGACTTTGGATTTCTAACAAGCTCATTGGCAAGGTTGGCGATGCTGCTGTGCAAAAGCAAACTTGGAGTTGCAAGGTCCTTAAGAGCAGAGAAAGTTTATTGGCTGTCCAACTCGGGGCTGCATAATGAGATCATACTGCAGACAGAGCATTGGTTTGTGAGTTCAGCCATTTGGGTACTAGGCCAGCCAATGTCATCAGCAACAATGCAGTTTTGTCAGGGCCATGAACCTTGTCTCTACAAGAGAGTCTGACCGGCTGGCTTCTCTTTAACTCTACTACTCTGTTGTTTTTCAAGCCCTTGTGTATTGGCTTCTCTCAGTAGGAACCATTCCTACAAAGGGCTGACTTGATATTAGCTGTCAAGATTCTCTGATGCCACAGCAACAACATTTACAGTAACCCAAAAGTAGATGCCAATAGATGAATGGATAACCAAAATATGGTATGTTTTTTAAAAAAATAGAGTATTTCTTTTAAAGGAAACAAACAACTTATGATATAAAGACATATATGGTCACTGCAAGCATTGTGCCAAGCCAGATTTTTTTTTTTTTTAAAAAAAAGCCTTTTGCACAGGTCAATTTCTGATTGAATTCTGGAATAGGAAAATTCATGTAGACAGAAAATACATTAGAGGTCACTGGGGGCCTAGGAAAGGGACAATTAGTATTTAGTACATCTGGAGTTTTGGTTTGGGGTAATAAAATGAAGTGGTTTTACAACATTTTGGATGTACTTAATGATACCAAATGATATGCTTAAAAGGGTAAGTTTTTGTTATGTGTATTTTTGCCACAATTTAAAAGAAGAGGATAGGGGCTGGGAAAGTATCTCAGTGGGCAAAGCACTCGCTGTGCGTGTGAGGACCAGAGTTGAGATCTCCAGCATCCACGTAACTGGGTGGCAGCTTGCCTACTTGTGATCTCAGCATCCAGGAGGCAGTTACTGGGGTCCTGGAGCAAGCTGTGGCCTAGACTAGCTGCATCAGCAAGCTCTGGCTTCAATGAAAGAGCCTGATTCAATAGATAAGGTAGAGTGGCTGGAGAAGACATCTCAAATCAACTCTGGCCTCTCCATAAAACATATTCATAGCCACCACACACACACACACACACACACACACACACACACACACACACACCTGCATCTACACACCTGGGAACATGAATATGCACGTGCAAGCACAGCAAACTCAAATCACACACATGAAAAAAAACCGTGTATAAGGCAATGACCATCTATTGCTCCTCAGAACGTTGCACGTTGACAATTTGACGTGTGTCCATCTTTTCTCAACGAATGAGACAGCTCCTTAAGGATAGCAGGTCTAGGGTGGCCTATCTTGGGGCAACAAGTTTTTGCTCCATGTGTTTCTCATTTGTTGCCAGGCTAGTCCACACTTACTTACGTGACAATGAGACAGGGTTCTAAGCTGCACAGTGTCTAAAAAAATTGGCTGAGTTAGGCATAGCTTCATGTCTCCTGGTAAGTGCAAGTCATATAGCTAAACTTAATGCCTTCAGGAAGGCAGCCTCCATCTCCTGGGAGACATCACTTTTGAGTCTTATTGCAAAGGGCAAGTGAACAGATAAGAAAGTAAAAGTGAGACCATCCTTGCGTCAATCTACCACAGTTGGACATTGTTGAAAATGTGTCAGGATTCTAAACAATTTTCAGAAGTATGGGCTCATCCTTCTAAAGTCAGAGGTTTTTTTTGTAAAGGGTACACACATTTTTTGAGAAGCTTAAACATGCTGGGAAGTGAATATACTTAAAATCCAGTTAGTGTATATAATTTTATCTTCCAGTTGTTTAAGTATCTATAATGTCTTGTCACATAGGTGATTTGCAAATACTACAAAGGCTATCTTTCACTCTTTAGGCAGTATCTTTGTGTGTGTCTGTGTCCCTTTCATTTCATATACAAGAAAGAAGTCATTGACAGATCCAATGTCATGAAGTGTCTCTGTATTTATTCTGAGTGCTTCATAGTTGAGGCTCATGTTCAGGTCTTTGATTCATTTGAATTAATTTCTATATATGGCATTGATTAAGGGTCTAACTCCATCCTTTTGTATGTGGCTATCCAGCTTTTCAATACTACTGAAAAGGCTGTTATTCTTAGTGAGCAGTCTTGGCACCTATGCCAGTTGATTTCTGGGATGATTCTGTTCTGTGGGCTTCAGTGTCTAGCCTTACAGCAGCATGGGACTATTTTGGTCTTTATTGTATACTATAGCAAGTTTTTTTGTTGTTGTTGTTTTGATTTTTTTAACTTTCAAGAGCATTTTGTGGGGCTGGATTGATGGATCATTGGTTTAGAACCTTGTCTGTACTTGCAAAGGATCTGGATTTGATTCTCAATATCAACATGACAATTGATAATCATCTGTAACTACAGTTCCAGGGGTCTGGTGCCCTCTTCTGAACTCCATAGGCACCTGGCACGGATGTAGTGCACAAACATATGCGCAAGTGACACACACATACATAAAAAATAACATGTAAAAATCAAATTAAAGAATGTTTGGGTCTTTAGGACCCTTTGAGATTGCATGTAACTCATTCTCTGTCTTTCCTTTCTTCTCTTTCTTCTTTCCCTCCCCTCAGTCCTTTCTATTCTTTGTTTCTTCTTCTTCTTCCTCCTCCTCCTCCTCCTCCCCCTCCCTTCTCCTCCTCCTCCCCCTCCTTTCTCCTCCTCCTCCCCCTCCTTTCTCCTCCTCCTTCTCCTCTTCCTCCTCTTCCTCTTCCTCCTCCTCCTCCTCCCCCTCCTTTCTCCTCCTCCTTCTCCTCCTCCTTCTCTTCCTCCTCTTCCTCTTCCTCCTCCTCCCACTCCTCCTCCTCCTCCTTCTTCCTTCATTAATATAGATGAAGTTCAGGGCCTTATGGATGAAAGTTAGGTAGTCTACCTTTGAGCCACAACTTAGTCAGGGTTGTTTTTCTATTTCTTCAAAAACCATCATTACTATTTTCTTGAACAAACAGAATTTGTAGGCATCTCTGAATAGTTATATCTTCTTAATAATATTACAACTTTGAATCCATGGAAATGAGATAGCTTTTATTTATTCATTTATTTACATTTTTTTTATTTTCTTCTATCAGTTTTGCCATTTTGAGTGTGTTTTTAACCCTTCAGTTTTAGAGTATTTTGGTATATAGAACTATATATGATAATAAACAATTGATCCACTGTGGTCATTAGTTCAAGGTATTGAATCGAAGCTTACTATTTTCCCTCATGGACCAAAGCTCACAGCAAAGGGTTAAACTTTCTCATTTGCAAAAAATGTTGTCATGGGAACTGATCCTCCTCTGCCTTTTTGCGTTTTAGGTATTCCACTGCAGTGGAATAGCACTTGTGTTCTTTTGCCTCCTCTACTCATGTGTCTTCGGGTAACAGGGAACCTGGCTTATCTGTGGGGGAAGTAGAAGGGTCAAAAACGCAGGCACCACACAAGGGATTGTCTTCAGTTTAATGGAGTCATTTTCTATCTTTACAGACTATACATTTCATTTCCATCTGGCAAGGACCCATAACTCTTCTTTTAGAAGCTAAGACTGACTCTGATCTGACACAGAAAGATTATGAATGTGTAAAAGTAATTCACATAATGGCAGGCTGGGTCAGTGTCTGGAATGCAGACCTCTCATATTCAGGCTACCAGGTTGAGGTGGCAGCACATATTCCTTGAGGCTTATTATCAAACTGGCTTAGTAATAATAGATCTGACATCTGAATCACCAACTATGTTTCCCACAGTCTAAATACAGAATTATTTACTACTCATATTTCCTTCACATTATGTCCAAATATGGTGACTTGAATCAGACCTAGAAGTGAGAGAAAATGCTGCAAGAATTTCCATGAATTAAAAATTGGAGGTAGAGGAAATACACTTTTGTGGAATGGAGGAGAAAAGACAGAAATGTTCTAAAATAACAGAAAAGCGTCTGTAAGGATGAAATTATTCTTTGCATGCATCAATATACTATTGCCCATCTCTCATTTGGTTTATTCAACAGTTTTTGGAAGCATCTGTTATTATTTTTATGCCACATTTTATGAATAAGGAAAGGGAATGAACATACAATAGCTGCCTGGAGTTTCACAGCCTTATGGAGATACAATGGACTGAAATACAATTATGGTTTCACTTCTTCCTGATTATTTTCTATCAGGTAACAGTGGGAGGCCTCTTTGGAGATTCTGGAAGACATATACCTGATCCTGTGACTGTGCTGTTAGCTATTGAATTTGATGAACTAACAAAATGTCTATGCTATTATATGTGAGTCTAAGTTCTTGAGTCTCTGCCACCTGCCCTGAGAAAGGTCTGTCTTGGTAAGGCTGCTCCATGCATATATTTTAGGATACAAACTTGCTGTGGAATTTTAGTGAACCCCAGGTAACCTGAAATCAAGAGAAGCCAGCAAAAACAAACAAAAAAAAAACAAAAAACAAAAAAAAACAAAAAAAAAAAAACCAAAAAAAACAACCATCATAAGCAACACATGCTTGTTGAGGTTCTGATCAGTTTAGTGTTGAGTTTTGTTCAAGGTGATAAATCTGAGTCTATTTTCATTCTTTTACATGTAGCAATCCGTTTTGAATAGCACCATTTGTTGAAGATGTTGTCTTTTCTCTGGTGTGTGTTTTTTGGTTTCTTTGTCAAAATCAGGTGTCTGTATTTGTGTGGATTCATGTCCTGATCTTTTTGTTGTTGTTGTCGTTTTGTTTTGTTTTTTTGAGACAAAGTTTCTCTGTGTAGCCCTGGCTGTCTTGAAACTCACTCTGTAGACCAGGCTGGCCTCGAACTCAGAAATCTGCCTGCCTCTGCCTCCCAAGTGCTGGGATTAAAGGCATGCGCCACCACTGCCCGGCTCATGTCCTGATCTTAAATTTGATTTAATGTATCTATTTTTAGGAGTATAGCATGCTGGGATTTATTACTATAGCACTATAATATGACTTGAAATTCAGAATGGGAATACCTCCAGAAGTTCCTTTATTATTCAGGATTGTGTGTGTGTGTGTGTGTGTGTGTGCTCTCATGTGCACATGCACATGTGTGTATGTTTCCATATGAAGCTGAAAATTGTCCATTCAATTTCTGCAAAGAATTGTGTTGCAACTTTAATGGGGATTCCATCGCATCTATAGACTGCTTTGGGTAGGATGGTTATTTTCACAATATTAATCTTACAGATCCATGAGCATGAAAGCTTTCCTATCTTTTGGTGACTTCTTCAAATGTCTTATGTAATTATTATACAAGTGCTTCACTTACTTGGTCAGAATTATCTCCAGATATATATTCTGAGGCTGTTGTGGGAGTTTTTGTTTCCACAATTTCCTTTTTAGTATGTTGGCCATTTGTATATGGAAAGGCTACAAATTTTTGTGTGTTAATTTTCTATCCTACTTTGCTGGAAGTGTTTTCAGTTCTAAGAGTCTTCTGGTGGGATCTTTAGGGTCTCCTAAAGACTCATATCTTCAGTGAATAAGGATACACATACTCCTTCCTTTCCTGTGTGTATTCCCTTGATCTCCTTCAGTTGTCTTACTATTCTAGCTAAAATTCTATATTGAACAGGTATGGAGCAAGTGGGCAATCTTGTCTTGTTCTTAATTTTAGTGGAAATGCTTTGTGTTTCTCTTTGTTGAGATGGGCTCTTTATAAATTGCTTCCATTATGTTGAAACATATCCCTCATGTCTATAGTCTCTGCAGGACTTTTATCACAAAGGTCATTTTTGCATCTGATGGGATGATAGTATGTTTTATACGTTTTTAGTCTGGTTTTGGGGATGGGTTATTTTAATTAATTTGTGTATAACAGATAAAATCACCAAAAATGAATAAAACATCAAAAAAGAGATACATGTTTTCAAAGATACTAACATTTTAGAGTTTGTTTGCTAAACACCAAAACAGATTAAATTCATAAACATCTGAATGAAGTATTCTTGATTTCACCTTCCTTTGATAACACAACCTTTGACAATAGCACTGCTATGGAGTCTGTGTCAGGTCGATTGGAGCTCCTTGGCATCAAGAATACAGGCTGTATAAATGCACAGGTACACTGTACAAGCCAATTTTCATGGATAGTACCTCAGGCTGTTTTGTCAGCCAGTTTCAGAGAAGTGAAAGGGTATGTTTTGTATATCTTTTAGTATGTCACACTGTAGGACTTTCCCATGCAAGATTGGTTAACTAGCAGGAAGCTTGGTTTACATGCAACATTTGACAGAGCAACATTCAAGGCTGCTCCAAACCACTCAAACATTGCCATGTCAGCTAAACAAAATGAAGGAAGGGTCCTCTCTATCAATTCAAATTTGGTTTCATTTGTGTGAAATGTTTGAACTTTATTGAAAGAATTACCAACCTTGACTGAATACATGTGAAATAGAGCACCCATTTGCAAAAAAAAATATGTATTTATTCAATTTGTTCTATAAACAGGAAAGAACAAGACAAAACCGAAACCAAAAACAACCATACAAATAAAAAAAACCCCATATCATTAAAAAAAAAATCATGATTCTGTCACCAATTATATATTTTAGTTTCTGGTCCTCAGTCATAGATGGGAGAGTCAACATGATTTATATTTGTTTTATATTTTCTTGGCACAGAAGCTAAAAAGCTGCAAGGGACAATCCTCCATCCACAAAGCACTGAAAGCTGATATGAAGAATGACACAGACACCAAAGATGCTTCTAAGAAGAAAATGGCTAGGTGTTCTATAAACTATTCTATTCAGTGTGGGAGCATCTGTGTAGATGGGGCTGCCAGGAAGAAATTCGACTGTAGTTGGTTTCTCCTTGGAAAGGCTTCCATCTGGGAGGGAGTGCATGTCACAGTAGTGAATTACAAGCTGTCCTTGTTTAAAGGATCAGCTATCCAAAGCAGCAGGTAAACACATGGTATTGAATGAGTTGGTAAGTAGTATCTCCATATATATATATATATATATATATATATATATATATATACATATAGTGAGCTTTAAGTATAGACAGATGCAGGCTTCAATATCTATTTGGTCTACCATGGATAAATATAAAATTTTATGTAACTTGAAGAAATCTTCTCTATAAATATAACCCTTGTTGTAGAATAGACATAAATATATATATTGGACTAGAGAGAGAATCAACAGAAGCAGCGTATATGTATGTTATCACGTAGTACAGTACTAGGTACATAGTGGACAATTAAACTACTTTCCTATTGGGTTTTAAATAAAGAAACTTTGGACAGATCAAAATGTCAAAGACTACCAGCACTAGTCTCTATGCTTTGTAAGTTTGTTGAATGAATAAATAAAATAATAAAAATCTAGATAGTAGCCTAGGAGGGACCATAACTATAAAATAATTGAATTTTATTTGAATAAAGATTAATCTCATCATCATAATGCTAGTATAACAGAGCAGTTACTTTATAATTCCACTAAAATAAAGTTCAAAGATGGACAAAATCTATTCCAGATAATGGTTACTCTCGGGGCAATTGAAAATGGTCATGAGTATGAGGTAGGAATCTAATGGAGGGAAGGAAGTTATAATATTGTGATTCCTGATACAGTGTATTATCTTTGCAAAAAATGTGCTGGGCGGTATGATTGAATGAGAATGGCTCGTATGGGTCATATACACAGATTTTTTGTCACCAGTTGGTGGAACTGCTTGGGAAAGATTAGGATGTGTGACCTTGTTGAAAGAATTGGGGATGGGCTTTGAGGTTGCAGAAGGCCACATCATTTCAGTTTGTTTTCTCTCTGCATTATGTTTATAGACCAGATGTAAGTTGGACCAGATGTAAGCCATGTCCACCTGCTGCCATACTCCCCTCCATGATGGTCATAGACTCATCCTCTGGAACAATAAACCCCAATAAACTCCTTTTAAAAAATGAATTTCCTTGGCCATGTTGTCTTTTCACAGCAATAGAAAAGTAACTAAGACACTTGTGTACCTCTCTCTCTCTTTCTCTGTTTCTCTCATGTATGTATGTATGTATGCGTGCATGCATGTATTATGTATGTATGTATGTATCACGCAACAATGTCAATAACAACTTTAGATAGTGAAGATGAGAGGACAAGTACCTTGACTTTTAATTATTTTCAGGTTCTCTGTCTAGACAGAATAAGAAACATAGACACCAAAAGTTAATTTCCTTTTGTCTGTATCTTGGACAAAAAAACCCAGACAAACAAACAAATAAACAAACAACAAAAGAAGCAAATAAAAAAAACCCAAAACACAACATCTTGAGAAAAAAATCAATTCATTAAAAAACAAACCCAAATCCCAACATTAAATGCAAACTCTTTTCTTCACTGATATTTTCGAAATGAAGAATTTAGTAGCCAAAACCCACAAAGACAAATGTGTATTTTTTTTCCTTCCTTCATGGACATTAGCTTTGAGTATTCATATATGTGCTTCATTTGGAATATCCTTAGAGGTCAGGAAGTTAGTAAGGGTCCTTGCAGTGATCTCAGTGGAGGAGAGATAGAACTCAGTGGTAAAAAGGCCTAAAGGGAACTAGTGGACCACAATGGGGATGGGAGAAAAGGGCAGAGCAGGAAGAATAACTAACACCAAGAAGCATCCAACAAAGTTATTTTGAGAGCTGCTGTTATAGAAGCTTCCTAAAATAAATATATACACTGTCTTAAGGACAATGAAAAGACTTAGCTTTATTTTTCAGGCATTGTTGCTAATGTTTGGTTTTTTTTTTTTCAGAACCCAGTTATAAGGAAGATTCAGACAAAGCTTAATTGAGGACCATTCAATAAAACTTTTAGCCTATATTCTTCAGAAATGCCAAGGTCAGAACAGACACAAGAAGGCAAGGAATGGTTCCAGACTCATTAAACCCAAAGAGAAGGACAACTGAACACAGCAGGAGACTCCCCACTGAATCTACACTCTTGGTCCTATTCCATTTTCATTCTGTGGCTGTGATAAAAATAAATACCCCAACAGAAAGCAAGTTGAGGAAGAATGAGTTTATCTGGCTTATACTTCAAGGCTAGAATCCATCATTGAGGGAATGCATGGCAAGACCTCAAGGCAAGAGCCATACATAAATTCTGTTTGCAACTCACTCAGCTACCTTTCTTATACAACCCAGCAGCACCTGCAGAGGGATGAGCTGCTACTGTGATGATGGATTGATGTTGAGAATGAGGCAGGCAACTCATTGTCAACAGACTCGGGACCTGGGGTTCTTATATGGTACTTACAACCCTTGGATGATGTTTTTTTAAGGTTATATGAATTAAGAAATGAAAACTAGATTCTATGACTATTTTAGCTCATATCTAGAATGAGCAGATCATTCCAAGAACAGGCAGGAGAGAAGCTTCCCACAGAGGATTCAGGCAGAAGGGAAAGTGTAGCTGTTTTTAGCTGAGATGACATGGTCAAAGCTTCATGAGTTTTAGAAATGTCAATTAAGAATCAAGACTATTCTGCAGACGTGCCCTCCGGTCAATCTGATTGAGGCAATTCTTCCCTAGAAACTTACTCTTTCCACATGGTTGTCTCAACTTAACAAAAATAACTAATCAATACAGGCCCTGAGACATAAGTGACAGGAAGCTTCAGTGTTACTGTCCTTATTTTGATGGTGGTATGTGGCCAAAGCACAGATCTTTTGTTTTGTATTATCTTTTCATCCATGTTGGCCCTTTTAATGTAACATCATAGAATGGGTGGCTTTTAATCTACAGAAATGGGTTCCTTACAATTATGATGGCAAAGTAGTATTTCAGTGCTGGGGAGGACCCATTCTTTGCCTCAATGACAGCTGTCTTGCAAACTCAGGCAGTAAAAGAGGTAAGGAAGTTCTCTGAGGTCTCTAATGATTGAAAGGTTCTCATGACTTACCATTGTGCCATCTTTAAATAATATCACATAGGGTACAGTTAATATGTGACTTTTGGGGGGGGAACAGAAACATTCAATATATAAATATAAGAGATGGAAAAGATTCTGTACTATTCAGCGGTGGTGGATCCTCTGGTTGCCAACTCATTCTCAACAGATTCAGGACCAGGGATTCTTATATGGTGCTCACCACCCTTGGTTGATTTTAAAGTTATATAAATTAAGACATGAAAAGGAGATTCCATGGCTATTTTAGCCAATATCTAGAATGAGCAGATCATCTCAAGAACAGGCGGGAGACATGCTTCCTTCACACAGTGGATTCAGACAGAAGGGAAATTACAGCTGTCTTTAGCTGTGATGACATGGTCAACGTGTCATGAGTTTTAATAATGTCTTTTTATTTGACTTTCAGTCTTATTTTTTTAAATTAGAGCACATACACGTTTAACTACCAAAAGTCATTTTTACACAATCTGACTGAGTGTTTTTAAAAGAGAAGTGTGTGTTCAATGTGCACATATCTCAAGTGAGACGTGAGATCTGGAGGGGGATTCTAAGATGAATATTATGTTTAGGAAGCTGCAAAAATACTGTTTGAGCCCCTTACACTGAGTTTGTTTCCGCTGCAGTTCACTTCCACTATGTTCTATTATCAGTGGGGGATTGGACTTGACACTCCTAATAAATCAAACTGCCCAGAGGTAGCTCCTTTTCTTGATGTCACGGGAAAGGGAAATAAGAATGAGAGACAGGAGAGACAGGGTGCAAGCAACGGGCAATATTCAGTGGTGAAGAATAAAACCAGTGAATAAATGATGGCTCTTCACCAAGTTGTACCCATGCTTGGGAAAGTGCAGACTCCAGCCCTGATGGAAGTAACCAGATGAAAGGATATGGCTTAGCAGTGAGGCAATGGGGCTTTATGCCACTTGGTAGGGGTAACCAGATGACATTGGTGTGAGGGGAAAACTGATCTTGGTGGTCCTCTAGCAAAGAGGAGTGATCAGACTTAACTACTCTATACCCACAACTGTGGCTACTCTGATTTGGATGCTCCTGCTGGCTTTCATGTTGAGTCTGAGCTGTAGTGGTGAGTTAAATGAATTCATTGCCCACAGCTGGAGTCCCTAGCATTCTATGAAGCTTTTCTTCCAGTGGATGGGCATCCAAGGCATCAATTTTTGACTTAAACAGGAGCAGAGGCAAACCACTCTTTTTTCCTGTGGGGTGTATGTCAACAGTGAAGACCATATGCACCAAAGAGCCCATAAAAAGGACAGGCTGGGAACTTGGATGCTAATCTTTAGCCACTCAAAGACATCAAAGGCAGGGACATATAGCTATCCTATATTGACCACCGGACAGGCTATCCTGAAAGATTTTATACTAGCAAGACAATCCATTAAATAATGGCTTTTTTTTTTTTTGAAAAATTATGCTCTAGGAATTTTAAAACTGAGCCATTTATTAACTGGTGGACATTTAAAGCAGGTAGTACATCTTCCTGTTTAAAATTCAAAAGGATCGCAGAATGTCCCAAGTGGAGTAGAGAAACACAGACAGGGCAGATGGACAGGTAATAGTGCAAAATCCATCAGACAGAAGGCTGGTAATCAACTAGTCACAGTGGAAGTGAAATGCCAAATGCTAATTTTCCCCAGAGGTAACCATATGTAAGTGTGTGTGTGTGTGTGTGTGTGTGTGTGTGTGTGTGTGTTTAATTAAGCCAACCACAGTTTTGTGAGAATTATAAATTTCAGAAACACTCAAGGCTGCCCCCTGGTGTGAGAATAAATAAAAGTAGCTGCCAGTGCTTAATCGACATTTTCTTTTAAATCTGTGTCTTTCAGGCTACAGAACAACTCTGCTACATTCTACTTGGATAGTCCTATGTCACAAGTTATCTGTGCCAAGTTTCTCTAGAATTTTCAAGCAATAATGCTGGCTCAGGGAAAACCTGGTGTTGTGTTTCTTGGCATAAGATAATCTTACAAGATTCCTCTTTATTTCCTCTCACTTGAAACGGGGTCTCCTGTAGCCCAAGCTAGCCTTGAACAGCTGTTCCTCTTTCCTCAACCTCCTGAATCCCAGAATTACAGGTGTGAGCCAGAATTATAGACTTTGTATTTTACAATAATATACTTAAAATGTTTACTGAATATCACAAAGCTGCTACTTAAATAATAAATAAAAAATGTTGACATACTGATGATATCTTATAGAATTTCTCATTTATGTTTGTGGCAAAGCCCATGGACCATGTATCTGGATTTACTTGGACTCGTTAACTCTCTGACCTGCATCTTCCTTGCTAGATTCTTATGTCTCACAAACTGCACCAAGCTATAATCAAACTCTGGATTGAATGCTTGAGTCCCTTCAAAAGTTTATGTGTAGGAACTCAAAGTCCAAGGTTAGGATAATATTGACAGTGAGCTGCTTTCAGAGATGACCTTATACAAAGGGTAATGAGAACTAATCAGACTCCATTTTCCTTTCTAGCTCTTCATACACATGAGACCAACACTTCTAGACACCAGACTGGTCACCTTGATCTTGCACTTCCCTGTCTCTAGAACTGTGACAAATGAACTTCTGATGTCCATAAGTTACCCCATCTCAGGCATTTTGTTGAAGAAGCATGTATGGAACAAGCAACCTATCTGTGAGACTTTCCTTTTGCTACTGAGTCACTTTGCTTGCATAAGCAGAGAGTCAATAGCACCTGTCAATTTATTCAACCCCTCCTTGAATGAATATGACCCTCCCCAGTGACTACTGGATTCAGGGGCTTAGAGTTTGTTAAGTGCAGAGAAGTCATCTATGCATTGCATAGCAACAGAGACTCCATCCCTCTCTCTAAAGGAAATATTAACTTGAAGAATGATTCTTTTCTATAGTGCCCCATCAAAAATTGACATTAGAAATTGGCTTGAAGTTGTGCCATCTTTCTCAGCAACCTCTTCCTTCCTTCATTCCTCATGCCCTTGCTTGGTCTTGCTGGAGCGTTTCCTTCATAGATCCTTTGTGCCTGATTTACTGCCTTAGCTGCCTGGGGGGGGGGGGGGGGAGCCTGTCCTAAAACATTTTGTTTGTATTCTCTTCTTTAAGTTCTTTAAGAAATGTGATTCTGTCCCCAAGGTGACTGGTCTGTAACAGAAAATACTCCAGTGGGATCGGCCAACTGACCAACTGAGCACAGACATGGAATGATCACAAAGCTTCTCTTCTTTGTCCAGACAGTACAACCCCTGTCACCGCTAGTCAAGCTCCTCATTCACACCTCAGCTGAAATCCGTCTGACGACCACTCTGTCTGCCTCTTTTTTGCTTTTCATTTCCTTATGACACTCATTACAACTGAAATATATCACCTTTTATATTAGAATACAATATATTATGTATCATGTAATATATTACTAGTATATAAACACCATAGATGAGAAAAATGTTTTTATTTGATGTACTAATTAATATATTCTTGTGTAGAATGGGCATCCTTTTCTGTGAGAGTTCAAAGAGCTGACATTTTAGTTTCTATGGGCCAGACAGACTGTGGCAACTATTCAAAGATGCCATCATAGCATTTCAGAAAATGCCAGAAAATACATAATGAGTGAGGGCTACCATGCTATAATAAACTATATTTGCAAAAATAGGAAAAAACTTTTGCTTCTGACTTTGCATACCAGAGGTTAGAAATTATGACCTCTTTGTAGGGAAAGGTAACTTTCTAAGCTGAGCAAATTTATAGTGGTTTCAAATAAGTAATCACATGGCAAAGTGCTTTTCCTAAACTAGACAGATAGAAGGGCATGTAGAACCAGGGCTACCAGTAGTTGATTTCCATGTGTAGATCCTCTGGGGGAATACCTGTAGGGTAGGAGTATGATTGATAAATAGGCCAATTTCAATCTCAGGGATCAGATCCTCAGGAGTGTCCAGTCTTGAGTAAAGAAGGTGTTTAGGCTTAGTTGTAAGTCTTACCTCCAGGAGGTAATCAGGCTTAGGTCTACACCACCACTAACAGACGAATCCATTCTTACTTCTGGAATGGGAGAGGTGAAAGGAGTTGATTAAAAACACCCTACACCCTTCTATTGTTATGGAAAACTTCTTCTAGAGTAACTACTGGACCAGATCTTGAACTACTGGGTCTTTTTTTCCCTGTACACAACTAATTGTTCAGGAGACAAATACCAACTCTGATTTCTTCTAGCCATCCTGTTCCACCTGACGTGATTAGGGTAAAAATGAAAGTACATGTGAGGCTTTACACAGCAGGAGTTTTGATGAAAGTCTAGGAACTAATCCAAGAACTAGAGAACCATTGCAGTCTCTCCACATTAGATCCCCGTATCACTAAAATTATATTTACACAATTCTTGGTACCTACTATTCATTACACCAAAAGGCCAAAAAAAATTTTTTTTTGATGAGACACAGAAAACATCAAGACCAGATGTGGCACAGATGTTAGGATGATCGGACCAGGAATTCTAAATAGCTATGATTAATCCAAGGCTGTGATGAATAAAGTAGACATCATGTAAGAACAAACAGGCAAAATAAGCCAGAGAAAAAAATGATAAGAAATGGTTAGATTAAAATTAGCCCCAATGAAATGAAAAATCCTTTTAATGGGCTCATTGGTAGAGGTAGAGAGCTGAAGAATCTCTGGGTTTTAAATTATCTTAACAGTAATATTCCAACCCAGAAAACACAGAGAAAAACACTGATGCAAAAAAAAAGGTTGAAAATATTTAGGAACAATGATGTAATTACAAGTGGTTGAAGGTATGTGTAATGGGAATACCGAAAGAAGAAAGGGAAGAAAGAATGGAAAGAAATGCCAGGAGCAATGCTAGTAGAAAATATCCAAATTAGCAACCAAATATTATAGCGCCAAACAGAATAAATGTAAAAACAAAAACCAACTGTACCGAGTCATGTAAATCTCAAGCCATAGAAAAAGTAAAGGTAGCAAAAAGTTTTGAATTTCTTTGGAGTGGAGGCTCCTTACCTATGGAAGAATGAGGAATTGCATGTAATTTTAGAAGAAAGAAAGAGTCCATCAAGATGTCTCAGTCAGTAAAGGTGCTTGCCACCAAGCCTGATGACCTAAGTTGGATCCCCAGGATTCACACAGTGGGAAGAGAACTGACTTGTATATATACACAGATATATGTACAATAATACACATCAATAAATTAAATTAACATTTTAAAAGAAAAGAATGAAGAAATGAAATATTTGAACTTAAGAGAAAAAAAAAAAACCCTCTTTACTAAACTAGAATTTTATACCCTATGAAATTGTTCTCTTAAAGCAACGGATGGGCAACAAGATGGCTCAGTTGGTAATGGTACTTGCTGCCAAGACTGATGACCTGAGTGTAATTTCTAGAATGCACATAGTAGAAAAAGAAAAGCAAATTCTACAGGTTGTCCTCTAAACTCCATACTTTAACACATCTGCAACCCTTTGGCCCCCACATAAAAAGAATTTTTTATTTTAGATTAACAAAAGATTATGGAATGTGTAGGCAGTAGATCTATCTTCTAGGAAGTGTTCCCCCTTTCCTTTCATATCTCAGGACTCCTGGGTGGTAAAGCATTAAGCAAAGTTGGGGATAAGGAGAGGGCTGATAGTAGGTAGGGTAAGTAAAATTAAGGATGCATAAAAAAGCCTTAAAAACCTATAAGCTTATAAACTAAGTTCAAGATACAACTGAAGAAAATAAGTTTGAAAGGAATTACCTTGTATGTGTAGTTAACATGGCTCTCAGAAGATGTGATCTAGCAAATAGAAATCACAGTGCAAGAAATGGGAAGTCTTCCTATAAATTATTGGTCAAAGGAGGATCCAGAGGTCACCAAAGTAACACAGACTATTGTAAGTGTTCTCAGTTACCCTCCAAAACTACATGATAAGACCCTTACACTGAAGACACCACACTCACTGAAGGACACAGAGAAAACAATGTTAAACTGATGGGAAACTTTCTTCCTGTTGGGTAGCTTTCATGGTGCAGAATGGTGCTATGTAGATTGGGAGAAAAGACATCAGTAGCTTTACCTCATGCTGGACCTTGCATACTACATTACCAAGCAACCAGGCAATATTTGCTCCTTGGTACAATGTTACCACAATTCTTCCAGGATAACCGAACTCTGCCTTATTGGATTTGAGGCCTACTACACTGGAGGGAATTCTATTCCTGGAACTACAATACGAGTCAAATAACCCAGGGTTTAGGAGGTCACAGGCACTAGGATAGAACGTGTCACTGATATTTTGCTTAATGGTTGTTAGCAAATTTCCTTCTCAATATTTATGCTTATATCCATAGACATGAGATTCTCTAAATCCTGGCCAGAGAAGCTTCTTTCTGCTGTGGGTAATAGTTAATACACAGATGCATAACTGGTCAGAGTTGAAGAGAGTAAGAGAATGGGAGTGGAGCTTCCACTGAGACATCATTATCAGCTCCAGTCCCCAAGGCACAGGAAACATCATGGAAGAGGAGACAAAAAGGATCTAAGCATCAGAGGGTGAGGAGGAGTGATGTGAGATGCTGTCTTCTGTACAAGACATGGCTGTTCCACTCATGAACTCATAGTATCTATGGTTACCTGCACAAGATTAAGCCAGCAAAAATCCCAGCATAGTTGATCTCCAGGCCTCACTCCCTACTGAGAAACTGTTGGTAGCTGATAGCAGTTGGGGAAAGGAGAATCATTCTTTCTCAAGGAGAAGCCATGGTAGATTTTCCATGTTTCAGTAGATTGGCTCTATATCCATTTATGGGCAGCAGCAATAAGTAGGCTTCTCCTTGAGAAAGAATGATTCTCAAGTGCTGATGATTGCTGTAGGTATAAGGCTTCTTTGTATAATGTATATATTTTACTTATGTTCCTTCTTCAGTAATGTTCTCCCTGCCAAGGTTAATGACTCCACAAAAATTGTTCCTCACCAAAATGATAAAGCTGTGACCTTCAGGACAACCCTTAAGGATCTGTGAAAGAACTCTGAAAATATGAGTTCAAGAATATATAAATAAATGCAAAAAGTGTTCTGTATAAAATTTCTCAATTATGCAAAAATATAAGTGGGCAATGTAAATTGTATGAGGGTCTTCACCAAACTGAAAGAACAGACGCAGCAGTACTAATGAGCCAGCTTTGTCAGAAATATATTAAAGAAGGTGATAAAGAGATTTAGGTAATGGTGATCTCAGGGCAAGATCCCATCCAGCTAAGCTTATTGTTTGTGTTTGTAGTTACACAAGGAATAGTTTGAACTTTTAATCTGGAGTGGACTACAATCCAGAAATGGAGGGTACACTTGTGATCCAGATCTTGAAGTGGGAAGACATAGGCTTTTGATCTGGATCTTTAAGAATAATGGCCATTAAAAGAGCCTTAAAACATGCACTAACCCCTGTTTGAACTCCAGATCCTGTCCCAACTTTATTTCTTGCTATTGTAACATTATAGTGAGCTATAGCTAACTTCTAAATATGTCTCTGGCTATGTCCAGATCCAGTCTTCCAAAAGTAGACGGTTATTTCCAATATTGGATGATTTCTAGACCAGCACATGATTGAGTCCTAATAGCTGGTCACCTTTAAGAAGAATACAAGAGACATTATAATTTCTCTATCCCACAAGGTCTAAAAACTTGAGGCAAGGCATCTTGTCCCATCTGGGATATAGTCAAACAAAGGTGGGTCAGGAACTTATGTCCAATAGAGCTCCCAGTCACCCTTGTCAGGGCACTCAGCAAGCTCACAGGTCGGCATCATTCTTTGTCTCAGCAGCAGTATGTCTCACCAATCTTTTTAGAGTTCCATGGGCCTCTTCCACAATACCTTGTCCTTAAGGATTATACAAAATCCTCATAATAAATTGTTGACAAAAAGTCTTGACTGCTTGACTACAATTGCCAGACCCATTATCTGGTTTTTTTTTTTTTTTTTGGATATTTTATTTATTTACCTTTCAATGTTATTCCCTCTCCCATTGCCCCCAAAATGCCTTATCCCCTCCTCTTACTTCTATAAGGGTCTGCCCCCATCATCCACCCATTCCCGCCTCCTTGCTCTCGAATTCCCCAACACTAGGGAATCCAAACATTCAGGGACCCAGGCCCTCCCCTTACACTGATGCCTGACAAGGCCATCCTCAACTACCTAAACAGGTGAAGCCATGAGTCTCTCCCTTTGTGTTCCCAGGCTGGAGGTTTAGACCCTGGGAGCTCTGGTTGAGTATCTTGATACTCCTCTAAGAAGGGCCAAATCACCATCACTTTGGTCTTCCTTCTTCTTCTTGATCTTCACATGGTCTATGCATTGCATCTTAGGTATTGTGAGCTTTTGGGCTAATATCCACTTATCAGTGAGTGCATACCATGTGTGTTCTTTTGTGATTGGCTCTTTTAATTTTCAAGCTAAAATTGGTTTTGTCTCTTCTACAGTATTTATTGTAAGTTGCATTGACTGTATAATTTCTAATTGTGTTAATGTGTTGAAACCTGGAATGTCTTTTACAGGGGTTTATCAACCAGCTTTTGTCTTACTGCCCTGAGTATTAGAAAATCTTGATTCACTGAAAAAAGCTTGAAAGTGCTGGATGAAGTGAGTTAGGCTTTAAGAAGAAGCAAGAGAATAGTGGGCTTGATTATTGCTGGTATAACAGCTTTAATTTCATTAATTGCTAGCATCACTGCTTCTGCAATAGCATTGACACAGGAGTTAAGACAACTATTTTTGTTAACCATCTAGCAAAAAAAAGTTACTAATGTATTCAGTATACAAAAGGATTTATATAGGTATCTGGAACAATGGATGATGTTCTATAATGTATTCAAATTATCTGAAGGAGGTTCAGGGTTCAAGAGTTAGGAGCCATCCCAAGTGTCATGACAAATATCATTGGAGTAGTGTTACTTTTGAAATTCACAATGATTGTCATTATAATTAGAAAAAAGTTTAAAGACACCTGTATATTTGGCATAATCCTAACACATCTCTGGGTGTGTTAACTTTGCCTAGTGAGATTGTGAATTTAAAGAATGCTGCTCTATTGAGCTTTAATGCTGCAGATAATGCCGATAAAATTATCCATGGCCTGAGATCAGTATTTTCATTTTGGTCAAACCTCAGGAATGGCATATATAGCTTGATCAGGCTAGCCCTTCTTGTCCCAGGAATAATTTTATTCCTGCCCACCATGTTAAAGCTTGTCTGTAACTACATCAACAGGCTGGTAGACAAAGTACATGACTTGAAACTGATAATGGATCTGAAGACAGAGTTATTAATTTAATAGGCTGGCAAGCCAAGGACAGGTAAGATTCTGCGCAGAGCCTTACCAACCTAAGACAGAAGTGTATTGCTATTGATAATGCATATTCCATGATGGGTAAGGAAGGCATTCTTGTCAGAACAACCCTAAGACAGGCTCAGTCTTGTTAGCAAAATAAAAAAGAGGGAGAGGTGGAGAGCCTTTGGGGGTGCTTGGCAAGAAGCTGACATGGGCCAAGGACAAGGAAATGGCTTCAGGCAGGAATCTGACATTAGGCTAGAACAAAGAAATAATTTCAGGTAGGAATTTAAAACTTAGGCTACAACAAAGAGGTAATCTCAGGCAGGAATCTAAATATTAGGCTAGAACAAAGAAGTAATTTCAGACAGTAATCTAAATTTTAGGCTAGAACAAGGAAGTAGGCTTCAGGCATGAAAATGACCTTGGGCTAGGACGGGGAAGTAGGCTCAGATACTTTAGTCATCCTGATAAGCCTTCAGAAACAGTGATCAAGGGAGTGATCACGTAATTGGGTTTAATGCCTTGCTTTTTCTTTGACTATTTGTGTTTATTGTCTTATTTGTTCCTTGACTATTTGTATCTATTGTATTGCTAGACCCTCAACCTAGAACTGACCTTAATACTTGCATGTAATCAAAATGGTATAAAAGCATAAAGGAGGAGGGGGTATGCGATAGGGGGTTCTAGGGAGGGGAAATGGGGAAAGGGAATGACATCTGTATTGTAAATAAATAAAATATTCAATTAAAAAATTTCTAGAAAAAACTAATAAAGGAAACTGGAGCATAAGGGTGGCAAAGGACACCAAACAAAGAAACTGAAAGTTGAATAGATAATAATTTGACAAACTCTTTGCAATGAATAAAAAATATATGTAATATTAAAAAAAAGAAGAAGAGGAATAGTGGCCATGAACAGCTTAGGCCCAGGCATGGTGGTACACACCTTTAATCCCAGCATTCAAGAGACAGAGCTATGCAGATCTCTGAGTTCAAGGTCTGTGTACAGAGCAAGTTCCAACACTACCAATCTTAGACAGTGAAGGAGCTGGAAAACAGAAAGCTGATGATAATGTAATAGAACATTGGGACCACGTTCCAGCTCCGGCAAGCAGCGGAACTTGGCAGCTTAGGCCATGTGGCTCTGTCTTTAGAGTTAAGTGGCGAAGGTCATAAAAATGCTGATTCATGGGATAATAAAAAGAGATCTTGGTGTAAATGGTTGAATTGATATGTAATTCCTAAGGAAGTAGGTTATGCAAAATAAAAAACCTGGGCTTTGGTCTAGGAGAGAGAACTATCTCGAGCAGAGAGCTATCTTGAGCAGAACATATTGTTGTCAGCTTGCATCCATCACTGACTCCCAGTCACTCATCTGCTGATCCTAAACAGCCCCTCTTCAAGACCTCTGATCAAGCTGAGGCTGGGCCTCAGCAAAAACAGCCAATGTTTTTAAATAGAAGGAATGAAAGAGGAAAAAGAAACAAATAATAGAGGCAACAGATAGAAACATATATGGTAGACCCAATTGTATCAGTGGCAACTTTTAAGTGTCATTGATCAAATGTATCTCTACAAAACATATCCTGTAAAACATAGAGATAGTCAAAATGGATAAAAAATTAATACCCCTAAATCTATTGTCTGGGGCAGTGGTTGTCAATCTGTGGTCATGACCCCTTTAGGGGTCATATATAAGATAACCTTCATACAAGATATTTATATTAGGATTCATAACAGTGTCAAAATTAGAGTTATGGCACTTTGGGGGTCATATATCAGATATTCTGCATATTAGATACTTCTATTAGGATTCATAACAGTATGAAAATTATATTTATGAAGTAGCAATAAAATAATTTTATGGTTGTTGTCTAGGGTCCAGGAATCGCCTCACAACACACACACACACACACACACACACACACACACACACACACACACACTCAGTCAGACAGGGATAGTTTATTGAGCATATATTTCAGGACTGGTTGACCAGGGCCATGATCTAGGTTCAGGAACTGAACCATGACCTTGATTTAAGACTCTACAGGGGTTTTAAGCCCCAAATCCACAAACATCTGTGCCAAGTTATTTGATTAATTAGGATTTAGAGATAGGGATTTCCTTAGTAACATGTCTTTGTTGTACACTTAACCTGCTCACATTTGTTGATTTATTCAACTGAGGCAGGGGACTTGCCTTGTCCAATATTTGTGTCTTAACTTGTCTACCATGATGGGACTTATCTAATGTTCATGTCTTAACTTGCCACCCAGGATGGCAGCTACCCACATACATTTCTC
The DNA here is from genome assembly GCF_011762505.2 of Arvicanthis niloticus. Taxonomy (NCBI): domain Eukaryota; kingdom Metazoa; phylum Chordata; class Mammalia; order Rodentia; family Muridae; genus Arvicanthis; species Arvicanthis niloticus. Next base: position 106,740,562 of record NC_047659.1, read on the forward strand.
TTTCTGCCAAGTAAGAGGTCAGTTTCCAGAGAGGTCTTTGGAACTTAAACTTTATTAGACCATTACTCAAAATGGAAGTCTTACTCCAAATAGTTTCTTATATTGGTCCAGATGTCTCTCTTATGTTGGGGTCAATCCCAGGGGAAGCTTATACCATAAAAGCTTATCCATAGGTACAGAAAGTGCTGTTGGGAAGTTGGATTGGGACTAAGCTTATTGTGGATAACTACACAAAACGGTTTTTCTGACTTTATTTATTTGTGACTGGTTTCCAAGGGCACAGAACATAACAGAATATGTTATCAATCTTGGCATTAGAAAGTTTCCTAATAATAGAAACATATAAGAAAGTTTCCTTATAATGACAGGCCATCCAGGTATCAGTTACCTAGGCCTTAACATTTTACCTATGCCTTAATTCCATCTAGGCCTTAATATTTTACATAGGTTCTAACGGGGGGGGGGGGGGTCACTACAACATCTTTATTAAAGAGTCACAGCATTAGGAAGGTTGAGAGCCTCTGGTCTTGAAAAAGCCACCTAAAATATAAGGCCTTATGGATTAAAAGTAAATGAATGGGCAAGGTATCTAACATTCATCAAAAGAAACTAGGAGGAGTGGCTATAATGATTTCAGACAGTGTGGGGAGCCGACAGAAGGAGGCTATCAACCTTTCAGCCATCTTGAGTCATATACCCTGACAAGAGACTTGTTTACAACAGCTTACAACACCTGAGCACACTCTGATAACATCTTGTTTTAGATACCCAGGATCTTCCCTTGGGTGTGTGAGACTTGAAGGAGTGACTTAAAGGCATGACTTAGAAGCGAGACATATAAAAGGCAAGAGGCAGACAGAAGAAATTTTAGACACTTGTACTTGAGCCTGGGAGAGAGAACTTGGAACTGGGAAAGAGACTAGCTTCTGGAACTAGGATAAGGACTTAAGACTTATTACAGTTGGTACTAGGAAGTAGGGACCTGAGACTTGGTACTTGGAACTAGGGACTTGGAGAAAAGAAGAGAGACTGAAGAATAAACGGGATTGAATCACACTCTGTCTGGTCTTCATTCTTCACGTCAGTCCTCACTCTCTCTTTTACTGAACCCCGACCCATGGACTGAAGCAGCTTGGGGCAGTGCGGGCTCTAAAAATTTAGCCCCCAAGGCTTTTGGAAGTGCGGGTTCCAACATTGATAGAGCAGCCTGAGACATTTTGGCCCCCAAGCATGGGGCAGAGTGGTTCTCAACAAGACAGGACAGACTTTTAAGCATGAAAAGTTGTAGTGGAGAAATTATTACATAATGATAAAGGAGTAAATGTTCTAAACAAACAGATAAACAAACAAACAACAAACAGACAAAACCCAAAGAACAGCAATCAGCAAAACAAACAAACAAACAAACAAACAAACAAACAGATGTGAGCCTAAAAATAGAGTTGCAAAATACAAGAAGCAAAAACTGATACAACTATGGGAAGAAAGAGATGAATTCACTCTTGGAGTTGGAGCCTTCATAACCCCTATCACAATAAGCAAATTCAGCAGACAGGAGTCATTGGAGACACAGCCAAAGTGAAAGGTATCTTTAATCACTGGATATAACACACATCTACTAATTACTTCATTCAACACAAAAGTACATTTTCTTCTTAAGCTCTCCAAGAACATTCACCAAAAAATTCTGGGTCACAAAACATACCTAAACATATTTAAAATTACACAAATGATATAATGTTTTCAGGCTAGATTAAACTAGAAACCAATACCAGAAAGATAGCTGGAAAATTTCCTCAGATAAACAGGTATTTAAAAATGCAGTTTCAAGTAACACACAAGTCAAAAGGAATTCTCAAGAACAATTCAAAATGTTTTAAGTTAATTAAACTGAAAATATAACATCAGGATGTGTGGAATGTAGCAAAGTCAGTGCCTGTGCAAAAGGCATAACACTGATTAAACATACTAGAGAGAAGAAAGAAAAATCAAGTCACTACATAACATTCTACTTTTTGGTACTGCAAAAGCCAAACAAATAAATAAAGTCATACAAATTAAATCCAATATAAGAAGAAGAAGAGGAGGAGGAGGAGGAAGAAGAAGAAGAGAAGGAAGACAAACTGATAAAAATTAGAGCAGATGTCAATGAAACTGGAAACAGAATCAGTAGAGAAAGGCCCCAAGAAAACCGAGGTCTCATTCTTTGAAAAGATAAATGAAATTGATAGACTTCTAGCTAGGATAACCAATAAAGGAAAAAGAGAGAGAGGACTCACATCACCACTGTCAGCAAAGAAAGAAGAAACATCAGTACAGATAGCACAGACATTAAGACAATGTTAAAAATCTGGGAGACAGATCTGTTGATAAAGTACTTGTCCTGTAAGCAAGGAGAGCTGAGTTCAGGTCTCTGAAAGTGGGACACAGTGGTACCCAGCTGTATCTACAGCAGTGGAGGGCTTTCTGTTCAGAGACAAAGAGTATTTTTATTATACTTTTATTATACCTTACCTTTTATTTATTACTTAATTTTTTTTATTATACCTTACTCTTTATTTACTTTATTTATTTACTTTATACTCTTTATTTCAAAGAGTAAGGGGGCAAGTAACTGAGGAAGACAGCTATCTTTGATCTCTCATCTCCATACATGCAATAGAACATTATTATTTCATTTATTCCTTCAACAAAAGACCTGGTCTAGGTGAAGACTGACCAAAGTATGGTTTACTAGACAAATGTCATCAGTCATCTTTGGAGGGAGGCAATACTCTTTAATGTAGTTTATATTTGCAGAGCAATTTTGACTTTACAGCAAATTTAAAAGGTAAAGAAATTTCCCGTATACTTTCTGTCTCCGCACATGATCAGCCTCTCCCACTATCAAAGGTGCCTACCAGACTGGTAGAGCTTGAGGGGGGGTGATGTTTCATTATCAGGTGCAGCCTACATGTTATACTAGAGGCTGTTCTTGTCATTGCACATGCTGTGGGTTCCAACAAACTCAAAGACACTTATATCTACTTCTGTATCACATGTATAAGAACACACACTCACATACAACACACACACACACACACACACACACACACACACACACACACACACACACGAGTTGACTGGCGAATTCTACTAAAATTTAAGGCTAACACAGCACTCTATATCAGACTAATTCTTCAACACCTCATTCTGAATACAGAAATACAGGGCATTCTTTAAGACCAGCATCACTCCATACCAACCCTAAAGAAAGCCTTTAGAAGAAAATAAATCTATAGACAAATATGTCTCATGAACACAGCTGTAAAGAGCCTCACTTGAAAACAAAGCAAATTTAGCAATCTAAAACATAGTGGTACACCACAAAGCACTAAGATGCAATGCAATACCAAGCCCATACTTCACTGCTGTTAATGTAACAGGCTACAGAGAAAAGTCACGTGATCACATCAACAGTAAAGAAATTGAAGAGAACTTCCTGGATTAGATGAAGAAGAATCTATCATTTATACTGCATTTGGTGGTATGATTCCAGAAGCTTCTCTGATATGGCAAAGTAGAAGGAAACAGTGATCCCTCTTACTATTTCTTTCAAGATTACACTAGAAGTTACAGTGAATAAAACTTTATAAAACAAGGGTGAGGGAGGCTACAAATTGAGAAGGAAGAAATAATACTGTCTTTTTTATAAGATGACATGATCAGTTAAGTAGACAATTAGAAAGAATTGACCCAATTCTGCAATAACAAGTAGTCAAAGTGAGTCAGAGTTTAAAATTAGTATATAATAATAAACTTTTGCAGCATGAGGACTGGTACATGTGTTATGTGTGCTTATGTAAGTTTATTTATACATTAAAAACCCAGAATGGGGGTCATGAGGAAAGAGGAAGAAACCTTAAGGAGAATGGGTAACAAGGGAGTGATGGCGTACATGCAATAGGAAAACAGAGGGAGGGCTAACTGAGGGAAGAAGGGGAGCCTGGTAGAAAGAAAGAAACAGGATGGGGAGGGCAAAAGGGAGGAGGATGAGCCAGGAGAAAGCATAAGGGGCTATGTAAGAGGTCACGATGAGACCCATTACTCTGTATGGTAACCAAAAATTAATAATAAGGAAATGCTAAACAGACTAATGTTTTAAGAAATTATATTGTTTCTTATTTAAAACATCAGTTGATTCCTATGTATCAGAAATGGATAAGTGATGCTCAAAATTAAAAACAAAAATACCATTCCTATTAGTATCTTCATTGCAATTTACAGGTATAAGTCTAACAAACACAGACAAGGTCTTGTGCCCCAAAGTACAAAATGTAGATTAAAAATATAAAAAGGAACTGAATAGACAAATAAATATTCCATTATCATGGATCAGATGATCTAATATTCTTATTTCAATTTGATCTACAGATGTAGCACAATTCAGATCAAAATTACAGCAAAAATCCATGTAACTGGATGAATATACAATAGATTATAAACATTGGTTATGAGTTGTGACCCCTTTGGGGGTTGCATATCAGACATCCTGCATATCAGATATTTACATTATGATTCACAACAGTATCGAAATTACAGTTGTAAAGTTGCAATGAAATAATTTTATAGTTGGGGGTCACTCCAATATGGGGGACTGTGTTAAATAAAGGGTAACAGCACTAGGAAGTTTGAAAATCATTGTTACATATGATAAGGAGTACAAGCCTATAACAATTTGAAAGAGGTAAAGCTATGCAGGTTGTAAAAAGACGCATGATTTCCAGGATTAACTGGAGGAAGGCATGGAGACCTGAAGCACATGGGATGCTCAAGGCAGTAACACTGCTCCATGCCACCCAACAGTAGATTTGAGTCTCTGTTGGCAGTCACATGTAATGTGCGATGCCAAAAGCATCACTCCAGTGTCACCTGAGGACAATGGCTGGTGTTCCTGCATCAGTGAGTCAGTCTAGTGAGGCTTTGGCATTGAGAAGCTGTGCATGCTTGGAGCAGGGGGTGTTAGTATATGTGGACTCTCTGTACCTTCTAAATGTTCTCTGGTCCAGAAATTGTTCTATGAAAACAAAACAAAAATCCCAAACCCAACCCAACCCAACCCAACCCAACCCAACCAACAACAACAACAAACTACATTAAGGCATTTTTTTCTCCCTACCAAGGTAGCTGAGTGCATTAGGCCAGTGTGCCATCTTGTGTGGAATTGCCTAGAAGAGATCGCTGGAGGAGTAAATGGGAAACTAAGAACCTATGCTCCAGTCACGGCCACTGCATAGCCACAGGTGTTTTGGTTCAGTATTGAGTAGGCCAGGAATTTGGCAAGAACATCTTCTGGGAGGTTGTCTGTCACTGGGATTAGAGGTTGGTTGGGTCTGTAGTCACAAGGCCTGACTGTATATTCAAGATGTTCACTATCATGGCGGCTGGCACTAGACAGAGGGTGTTAACTGGGGTTTCTGACTGGATATCTGTGGTTTTTCCAAAACAGAGACCTTCTTACAGAAAATTAAATTTGCGTGTGATTCAGACACAAAAGGGCTGAGAGGCACAACAGAGTGTGGAAAAGGTTAAATTATAACTTGAAAGGGAAAGCCAACCAATTACTCAGTATTGAGAGGATAACATTTGTTTATCTCAGTATGGGATCAGCTTTGCTAATTAAAATGCAAACTCCCTTTAATTTGTAAGTGGAAGCACAGACAAATTAAGTCTGCAATGTATTCATACCCCAAATGACAACATACAGGTGCTAACACTGTCACCCAAGCTTCCCAAAGCTGCTGGGTGCAAAGCTGTGACGCTGGTCTCAGCCACAAGGTGGCACCTTTGCATAGGTTTGAGAAATCTAGCCTGCAAAGAGAAAAACAAGGTTTGAGCGCATTTTCTTTTCCAAGCACTAGATGGCATCTCAGCTTCCTTAGATGCCTGTGAGCACAGAGGTTTTCAGAGACACAGAGGTGGGGATGAGACCCAGGAAAATTGTTTTAAGCATTTTTTTCCCTCTCATAACTTTATTATTCTCTGCTAGCTTTTCAATGTGCATCCTAAACAGGAACCATTGCCCTTAACTGAAAAACAAGAAAATTATTCAGTTTCAGAGATGATACAGGGATCCAAGCATTCACAATTTCAGCATAATCATGATTATTAATAACAAACTATGGAAACAAAAAAGTAAAACAAAGCAAAACAAAAACAAAACACAACAAAACAAAAACAAACAAAAAAACCCCCAAAATGTTACACTGTCAAGCATTAAAGAGGTGTTTAAATGTTAAACCCGTGTCCCTAAGTTGTAGAAATACAATGGGAGAAAAGATTGAATATACAAGAAGAGATTAAACTGAATTTATAAAACGAATGAATAGGGAGATGTGTAAGCTTGTAATGAGACACTTACACCAGAAGAGGGCAGCATAACTTAAGGAATTCACAATATTTAGCGACTCTATCAGATTAGGTCAGAGGACACCTCCCTAATGTGCTAAAATTGTTAATCAAATTGAAATGCATAGCTCTACTTTATGTGGCTTGTACATGTCTCTGCTAAGAAGCTCTACCCAGTTATATTGCTGAGGTGAACATCAATACATGTAGCAAGGTACCCTGGTTCTGGACTTCAGTTCAGACATTATTTATGGAGCACCTACTGGCTGACAGCAAGGTCCTTAAGTAGAGTACAATGGCTGGTTAAAGGGAAACTTAGAGAGTGAACACAGCAGTGTTTCAGGGTCAGGGTTCTGAGAGGAGATTCAGAAGATGGAAGGAGCCTATTCCTGGGTATTGCTCTAGTTTTGATGGACTAGAGCAAATAGAAGCAAAGAGATTTAGAGTAAAACAAACAAACAAACAAACAAACAAACCCCACAAAAGCTTGGTGATGTTCAATTCATTGAAATGTTAAGTCCCATTTAGGGTTTGGGAAAGAAAAAACTGAAAAGCCATCCAACCCTTCTTTTTTTGTTTTCAGTTGGAGGAGATAGATGCTAAGCCCTGGCCTTATTCTTGACAGCTTCTTCAAGAGTGACTCATCCTCTCTGACATCAAATCTTGAAAACTTTGTAGACTCCCCTCTCTTCTTGACTTCTTCTCCACCCCCCCCCCAACCCCCGTTTGCTGTGTAGATTCTGATGTGAGCAGCTGGGTCAGTTCCTAATGGCTGGGTGCTCTGTGTGTTCTGGGGTGGATACTGGAAAGCGCACACTGTATGCAACTCTGCTCTGGGGAGAATCTGTGATTTCTCTACCTGGATCTTGTTTGTGTTCACAGGGGATTTCTAGATGGTGCTGACGTTTGCTAAGGGGAAGTTCTTCAGCATTAGAAGCCAGTCGTCCTATATCCTTCCTACTCCTGAGTCTCTGACAGATCACCAGTGTTCTCAACCACTTATCACATTGCCTAGGTTTTGGATTATTCATCATTGTGGTCACCTTCCCTCTGAAGCACCCATTAGACAGTGTCCGAAAATGGAAGTGATGCCTTCAGAGTTTGGATAACAGGGCAGGAGGTGGGTAGAGAGGATGAGGATGGAGTTAGGCTACTTCCAACCCTGCACACTTCCCTTTCCCCTCTCTGTACTCTGTGTGTATAACTGTGACCAACCCTTGAGCCCGTCTCCTCTGGGATGAATGGTTCTGTAAGGAAGAGCTCAAGTCTGATTCATTCACTGCTATGTCCGTAGCACATAGCACTGATCTCAGGACACAGCAGTCATGCATTGAAACAATGTGACCTGAAATACAAAACTGGACATTTGAATTCAAGCCTTTCCAGAAAGGCAGAAAAGGCGGAAAAGATTCTGAGTCAAGCATGGTGGACTTCTTCATGTTCGGTCGGGTGGAACTACCTCTCTTGATCAAGATCAAATGGCCCCCTGGGCCCTGGAGAATTAAACAATGGCAAGATCTGGCATGGAAGACATCTGAGCAGAGAAGGCTGGGAACCTGCTGTGCTCCACCTGTGCTGACCTGTGCACAGGTCAACATGGACAAGCCTCGGTGAGAGCAACATGAAGTCCTGTAAAATGGATTTGGGAATCATTATTTTTCTGTCTGCATAGAGCTAAGACAGGATTGAAAAGTATCTTTGTCCTTGATGCTCAGGGACAGTATCGGTAATGGAGCTTCCTCTGTGTCTCAAGAGGCAACAGGCTGTCTGCCTGCGTTAGCCCCCTAGTTCCTAGGTATGGATTCCAGTCTGTCACCCTCTCATAGTGGGACAACTACATCTCAGATAGAGAAAAGAGATAGACCTGGGCATCAGTAGCAGTGTGAGAATCATTAGGTGATTCCTACTGTGCAAATATAGCATGTTTACACAGCCTTAGATTGCACTGCCAACCCACACCCTTTTGTGTGTTATGAGCAGACTATACACAGTTCATTGCGGATGGAAATTTATCTATGTTGTGTATGACTGCACATATTTTATTTCAACTAAATGAAACGAGAGAGAGAGAGAGAGAGAGAGAGAGAGAGAGAGAGAGAGAGAGAATAACAAAGGCCTAAAGATAAATTAAACCTATACTCCCCAAAGGTTGGAACATGAGAGTCACAGAACAGCTTCCTGTATAAAGCAGCCAGCGCCTCTCTGATGATTGGGTGGAGAGTTTAAGAGGAAGGATGAAGAGCAGGCTGGGATGGTACTTAGAACTTGAGAACTGAAAGAGATAATGCAGAATCTGCCCAAAAACATAAAGGATGGGAATCCTGGGGGAGCGGGGGGGGGGGGAGCTTGTATAGAAAAGACAGTTGTGCGGAGAGGAGGAGAACCAGCGAGTGTGTGGGGACGTGATTTCAGAAATAACTGATGTTAAATTCTCTGAGCTGAAAACTCCAGTGTGTACCTTAAAAACTTCACTGAATTTAGGACAGGAATGATTTGAAAACAACAAAAACATAAACAAAAACAAACGAATAAACTTAAAAATAAACCACATAGCCTGGAGAATTCCTTAACTCTAAGAATAAAGACTTCTTCCATATGTTCAGGAAATAAAGAATGTCAGTGGCTATAATCTAAACAACACAATGGCACACTCACACAATGAGACTAGGCTGACTGAAACCATGTCTTTGTCTCCACTCTGGAAAATCCTTCTTTGTTCTGCATCCCCTTTCTAAGAATAGGAACTTCTGCCTACTTCCAGGAAAGGAAGAAGACTGAAAAGATTAATGGAACTGTTATCTAAAACCTTGAAGCTTTAAAGGAGTGAAGTCCTGCAGGGAACACTGCTGGTGCCTTCCCCTTCTCATTTCCTTCTGGTTGAATCTTGGTGGGTCACAGCTTGCCATTCATTGTCTTGGACAGTTTTCTGTTGATACAATTAAATGCCAAGCATGGTATATTTGATCTCCCTCTCCCTCTCCTTCCTCTCTCCCTTTCTCTCTCTCTCTCTCACTTTCTCTCTCTCTCTGTCTGTCTCTGTCTCTGTCTCTCCCCCCACCCCCCTCTCTCTCTTTCTCTCTCTCTCTCTCTCTCTCTCACACACACACACACACACACACACACACACACACACACACACACACACCAGTGTTCACTTTATGACTCTGGGTCCAAAGGTACAAGTTTGAGGAGATGAATCTGTTGGTGATCTTGCTAGGAGAGTCTCTACAGTGTCACCCCAAGGTGGCTAGCACTTGATAATTTAGAGTTAATTCCAACTGAGTTTTGTTTGGGTTAATTAAAATTATTATGGCCACTGTCTTGGTTACAGAAAAGTGACTCTAATTCTCAGACAGCCTGACAAAGTGTCCCTTTGCTGAGTGGCTTCAGACAATGATTGATAAATAATTTCATAAATAATTTTAAGGACAGACTTGCTATCTTAAGGTGTGACAACGGCCTTGGCACAATTCACACCGAGAAGCTTGCTGAGCAGTCAGCCTGAGGTTAGACTCTAATGGAAACCACATACTCATCTAATCTTAAACATTCTTCCAACTGTATTTTGCCACATTCACCCTGTCATGGTGTCTCTCGAGAGAATTTTATGGGTGAAGCACACATAAAAATTCTCATCCTAGCCTCTGCCACTAGGGATATAAACTTGAGAGAATCTCTCCATGTGTCTCTGTCTCTTGTCTGTACCCAGGACTAAACCCAGGACCATTCACACTCTAGGCAAGTACTCTACCACTAAACTACACCTCCAGCCCTTTCTCCTATTTTTTTTTTATTGTCAGATCACTTAATATATTGATTTAGCTTCAGTCACAAAGTACAAAATATTTTAATGTTGATTGACAGCACAATGCCTTGCTTTTATTTCTAAAGATTATTTTATATGTAGATTATAGAAATAGTTTGGTGGTATTGTTATACAATTATTTTATCTAAACAAGGAGTTGGAGATGTTAGAACCTTAGAAATATTTTCAAAGTCTTGGCTTCTGGGTGGGCAGGGGAAAGAGGAGGGATGGCTGAAGGGTTTAAAGATTGTCTCCTCTTATTGGACTGGGGAATAGGGAGAAAATACTGTGTTTAGTGGAGGATACAGAATATATTACTTAGGGAATTGGGAGTTTGTTTATAAAATATAAACAAGGAAGGAGATATCTAGTAAAAAGGACAGGAAAGGAGAGGATGCATTAGTGAATTGGAGAATGGACCATGAAGCTAACAGGAAAGGGCAGATGTGATAAACAGCTGGTCAAGCCAGCCAGAGAAGGCAGCGGAAGGGGACATAACCACATAAGCAATTAAGTAATGTAGAAGATGTAAAGTCAAGTAGCTGAGTCATGATACTAACTATAAATGTACTGGATTCTTACACTAAATGACAGGTTGAGCAAAAACAAAATGACTTTACAAACAGCCATATGCTGAGCTCAAGCCCTGATCAGAAGGAGGAATGTGGCTTTAGATAACACTAAAAAGACAAAAAGAAACCAGCATGGGAGATAGACATATTAGAGCAGGGGGCATCTACAGTTAAATGCATGGAGCACTGTCTTAGAAAGCAAGAGGTTTTTTTTTTTTTTTTTTTTTTTTTTTTTTTTTTTTTTTTTTTTTCAACAGAAGTGGAGAGTTGGTGAAGGATTTGAATTGTTGATCTGCAGAATGGGGGATTCCATAGTTAATTTGAAACCTGAGAAAGGCCTGCAGGTAGTAGAGATAACATGAAGCATGACAGGCACGTGAAATCAGCCAACCCCAGGCTGATTGGGATAGTGCATGTGCTTTGTGCCTCAGGAATTCCACTCTAGATGATGCCGTGAGAGCTGGTCAGGGCATGTTCCAGTGCTGCAGAAAAAGCTCAGATTCGGACAACAAAACGTTTCAAGAGAAATCTTAAATGTTTAATATTGGAGGAGAGACTCGATCCTCCCTCTCTTGGAACTTGGCAGAAATAGAGTTTTGCTTTGTTTTTATTGTTGTTTTGTTTGCCGTAGAAATAAACAAAACATAGAAAAAGTGTATCAGAAAATTTAACTTTTGTCCAATCTCATAAAATATTATATTCTGCTAATTATCAGTCTCCATCATTGGCATGCCCTAAGTCATATCTTAGCTAGGATGGTAACTACTGGTTGCATCAGCTGAGTGCCAAGCAGCATGACTGGAATGTCTATTGTCCCCTACATATCCCCCAATCTTTTGGTTTGATTCCCACAATCATCTGACCAGGTGGGTGGATCTAGTCTAAATTTGGGAAAACATTGATCTACCAAGAACCCCTTGACTGAGCTGCTGCCATCTGAACTGCTGCTTAAAATACAATAATAATCCACCCATAATGCAGGCAACAGCAACCGCTCCCCTTGTTGATTCACATTGTTCAGTGGGGCAGAGGACAGCTCCAAGCCTGGGATTTTGTAGGAACTTAACCAGTCACACTTTTTTAAAAATCTGGAATTGTTTTTTTACTTGTCTTTGCTCCTCCCCAGACCCAAACTCTCTCATTTTTAAAATTTCTGCCTTCTTCTTCTTGTTGTTGTTGTTAATTTGTGAGGCCTTCCAATTCCTTGGCTTTGTTTTTATTTGTTAATGTGAAAATGTGAGGCGTCACTGACAATTAAAAAAAAAAAAGCAGTTTGTGTTTTAGGCTCTCTGTTCATAGTATCAAATCTCTGACAACTCCGTGAAGATCATAGGGTTGGGGAAGCAGAGCAGTTGAGACTGCAGGTGTGACCAGCTTAATTGGGCTGATTACTGTCTGGAGCCACCAGGTGGGGCTAGAAACAGGCCTAATAACTGAGGCTAGAAACAGCATCATAAATTTCCAACTTTACACTCAAGAATTAAATGACATTTTCCTCACTCCCTCCTTTTCCCTCCCTCATTCTGTCCTTCCCTCCCTGCCTGCTCACCTCCCTTCCTTCTTTGTCTTCTTCATTACTGTTTTTCCCCTTATGAATCACCAGATTTTAACATGGCCCATCCACCCTATAATAAGGAAGAGGCAGACATTTCCGATCTGTAATTTTTATAGTTGCTTCAAATTCACAGCAATCCTACTGGGATCATAGTTGTGAAACACCAGGCAATGCTTTATTTCCCCTTTGAAGGCGGCCATAATTCAATCTAATAATGTGACAAGAATTGTAACCAGACAGTAGAAGAAATGTGGAGAAAATTTGATGAACATTATAGAGATCCCCTAAATTACTAGAAACAGACAATTAGCTGAAACTGGACTTTGAGGATGCTCTAGAAGGGAGTTTGGAAGCACACTGGAATGAGGAATTCTGCTTTGTAGTGTTTAGTGAAATTGTTTCCTGAAGTTTTGTGGAAGGCAGAGCTTGTATGAGATAAATGCAGCAGTATTATTAATGAGATTTCAAAGAAAAGGTTGAAGGATGCACTGATTTCCTCTTTCTGCTAGAGGAGACATATACTGAAGGAAGGACTTTTTCTTTAAGTAAAAAGTTAGAAAGGAATCAGAATTCAATAGCCTCAAACCTTCTGATGCTCTCCAACTGGCAACCAAAATGCTAAAACTGGGGGATTCACTCTCTGGACAGTACACCCCAGAGGAAAGACTGAATGTATGACTGTTCAACTCATGGTTTACTCAGACCAAGAAGATCAGACAAGAAGCCCTTTCAAGAGTGTGTCCCAGACAGTGGCACAGCAGAGACTTATCAGGCAGACTAAGCAGCAGGTAGAAGCACAGAAGGGCTATCTTTGGAAAAAATCTATGGATATGACTTTTAATTAATAGATTTACAGTGTGGTCCATGAAGTCTCCAAAGCTCTTAAGAGAGAGTTTCACCAGAAACACTGTTAGTTTGATGTGAAAAGGACAGAGAGTATGAAGTAAAGCAGGCTTCCAGACTTTCCAAATGTGATGGCCAGTGTAAAGCAGGCAGATCAAACTACCTTGGTGACAATTATTTGCTAAGCTTCATGAGAAAGGAGGAAGGAAATTTAAGTAGGGACTGCTGGAGCCACAGAGGAACATTTCCATGCCTTATATTTTAATCAATGAAATTTTACTATTTTCCTGGCAAGACATGAGGATGGACATTGACAAACAGACCCTTGTAACTTTCTGTTCCCTCTAACCCCTTCATTGACGGTGCCCTCTCATACTGAGCCAGAGTGTTTATGCTTACTCTGCTTGCTTTAACATTGGGTATTGGGAAATGCTGGGGGCAGGTAACTCTAGTTTCACATGTCCACCAATGGAGAACTGCAATCTGTAGCTGTATTCTATAAACCACATCTATATAGTCCATTGGCACCAAATTCCAATTTAATGGGGAATTTAGACTTTGAGATGATGGGCTGAGTCTTTGGGATTATTGGATCAGAATGACTGCATTTTGTATATGTGAAGATATGGGAAGCATAGAGGACAGGTCTTTTGTTGACCCTTCCATGCTGATTTCCACTTTTGGGTGGCTTACTAAGTTTTGTGGGCAACATCTGAGACTTGCCCACAATTTACTTGCCATAAATTTACTATGATAAAGATGACAGGCTGATATTTCCAGTATGATTTTTGCCACTCTTCTGGTTATTGAGCATTATATTTTAATGGAGATGAGTTTTAACTATATAATTTTGTTTCTCTCTCTCTCTCTCTCTCTCTCTCTCTCTCTCTCTCTCTCTCTCTCCCAACTAGCTCTTATTCTCATGGTGGCCTTAAGGAGCAAATGGAAGAGAAAATTACAAAATAATTCAACCAGCAATATCAATATGTTTGAAAGTAGATTCTGCTTATTAAGCCTCCAGATGCGAATGCAGCTTGGTTGTCTCATGGATTCCATTATGAGACACTGAACAGAGAAGCCCCATAAGCCACACTTAGACTCTGAACTTACAGAAACCATGACAATGCAGGTAGCCTTCAAGATGATTAATTTAAATGGTCAGTTTGATTGGGTGAAGAGAAACCTAAGACATTAGTGAGGTACATCACTGGACATAACTGTGAGGGTGTTAAGAGAGATTTAAGTGGGAAGGAAGTCCCACCCTGGAAGTGGATTTGATCATCTCATGGACTTGGGTCCCATGTAGTGGAACAGAAAGACTGAAAGAACGCTGCCTGAGCATCAGCATTTCCCTTTGCTTCCTCATGAGTACCTCAGCCCAACCCACTTCCAACATCATGGCTTCCTGAAACCGCTCCCAGTGTCATGCCTCTTGCCACATGAACCACATTCTTCCAGACCTTAATTCTTAATTCTCTTAAGTTGACTTTAACCAGGTGTTCTGTTACAATGATGAAGAAAGCAACTTTTCCTACATTCAAGGAGCAGTGCATGGCTAACACAGATTCTCCTTCTCCTTCTCCTTCTCCTTCTCCTTCTCCTTCTCCTTCTCCTTCTCCTTCTCCTTCTCCTTCTCCTTCTCCTTCTCCTCCTCCTCCTCCTCCTCCTCCTCCTCCTCCTCCTCCTCATCCTCATCCTCCTCCTCCTCCATCTCCTTCTTTTCCATCTCCTCCTTCTCCATCTCCTTCTCTTCCTCCTCCTCCTTCAATAATATTTGCTAGTGTTTGTTGATATCTAGGTACCAATATGCATGTAGTTCTAGGCATACCATGAATATGTAAGCACTTCATTTTCACAGTACACCTGTGTACACCTATGAGCATCTAACACAGACATCATTGTACCCATTTTACAGAGGAAAAGTCAGGCATGGAGACAAGAGTTGCCCAATGTAATGCAGCACATTCAGTCAGTAAGCTAGTAGAGTCCAAGTATTTCAAAGGACCTTTTAATAATAACATCTTTACTAGTGTTTCTTGGACAGGAGTCATTTTTTCACCCCCTTCCCCAGAATATTGGCAATTTCTTGTCATAGTTTTGATTTAACAACTGAGAGAGGAAAAAAGCCAGATATGCTGCTAGCCCATCTTCATGGCACTGAACTTCCTTCACCCCACAGAGACAGGCACAGGCTTACCCAGCTTTTGTAACTGTCCCAAATCCTGCTCTGAGATAAGTTAAACCATCCCTGTCAAGAGTTGTTTGGAGATTAGCAGGATGGCACTAGCTAGGAGCTCACTACAAAGGCTCCCCTAGTCCCGCTAAATTAAAGTATCTGCATTTGAATGAGGTCCCCAGGTGGTCCATTTGAGAGGTAACATATTCTAGTATAAACTCTAGCACTCTGTGACACATCTTGAGTAAGACAAACCCCAAATACAATTCTCATTTCCATACAGACAGAGAAAAAAAAATGTTGGAAACATAAGGAGAGACAGGGATGGGAAGAAAATGGTAGCCCCAGCAGATGGGTAACACCAGAAATTAGAATCTTCTTTATCAGACCATTTATGAAGAGCAAATCCAACCAAAAGTCTATCTCACTGTAGGACTAAGAAAGAGAACCAAATAGTGTTTAAACTTTGTCCTCAAGACCAAGAATGGAAGACAGAGGCGGAACAGAAGCCCAGTAAACACACATTCATGGTCTACAGGTATCGAGGAGCTAACACAGCTCAGGCATCGGAAGCAGGGCACAGGCATAGAAACATGGCTCAGCAGTGTGTATTGCTATCACAGATGACCCATGCTGGGCAGTACACAGTGTCTTATAACTTCATCTATAAAGGGCCAACTCCCTCTTCTGACTTCTGAGGACATTAGCACATGCACACAAGACATGCATACACAATAGATCTTTAAAAATGGAAGTAGGACAATTGTAAAGGATATGCTCACAAACCAGCAGGCCTGAGAAGCTCTTTGTATATGTAGACAAAGAATTGGCATGATAGGAAAATAGTCGATGAAGGTCTTTGCTGAGGTTTCTATGTATTTCCTTAAAGTGAGACTTCTAATACATCTTTCTAATCCCCTGTAAAGCAAAAACACTTCTAAAAATGTTTAGGATTATCTTTCAAGAAAAGACTATGACCATTGTAAAAAAAATAAGTATTAATAAAAAGAAGATGCAGAGTTCCTGCCTGAAAGAGCTGAGTCCAAGTTCTCAGAACCAAAACTCCAGTGCATCAGCCATTAGAGGTTTCATTCTTGTAATACTGAGTTTAGTAGCAGACACTTAGACCAGCCTATCCAGGCACAGTTTTTTTTTCCTTTTTTTTTTTTATTAACCTTTTAATAGCAGTTTCCCCTCTTGATCAGTTGAACAGTGATATGCTGCTTAGAAATGTTTGAAATAAATAGTTTTACCAATAGTAAAGAGTCTACAATGAAGGGAATTTACTTAAGAATTCATGATAAATTGATAAAAATGAGGATCTGACAGTTCTCCCCAAACAGCCTATAGTTGTTATCTTAGTGTCCCAATTTTCATAAGATGCTTAATGAGAGATAAAATTAGATCTCTCAGGTTCCAAGTGTGACTAGGCAAAGGGATAGCTTTTCCAATTTAGATTGAGGATTCTTTTCAGTATATTGCTATTGCCAGGAGGGTAGAGCTGAGGTTAATAAGTTTACCCTGATGATATTTCAGCTTAAACAAAATTCCCAGCTATTGAAGCATAGATATGTAGCCTTATCATTGGCAAGTTCAGCTGTTAGGGCTCTACATTAGATGAGAGCTTGTGATTGTGAAATTTGATGTGCAACTTCAAGAATGGCTAGTTCAGGGAGCAGGAAGGCCACGGTGGAGAACCAGCAGCATGCATGTGAAGGTTTATTCATTTGCTTCTTGGCAAATACTTTCATTAGCATTTGCTGTTTAAATATTCTGCTGAATCACTTGAGGAGATGGGGATTGCATGAATGGAAATCTCCACAAAAGGCCCTGCACATGTTGCGTGTAGAAAGCTAAGACTTACTGCGGTCAGGACAGGAGATGATAGTTGGTATTTAAAGTGATGCCCTTATTAGACTCTTTCTTGCATGGATTGAAGTTCGTAGGTTAAACCCAGACCATCTAAATGGTAGAGTCAAAGGTATCCCTTACCTGTATCACCTTTACAATAGATTTTTATTATCTTATGAGAAATCATGATATCTTGTCTAAGAACACTATGTACTACTTTCTTTTTAGACTTTTTTTGGTGTGTTTTGTTGTTGTTGTTATTTTGTTTTTTGACTCTTACCATCAGGAATTAGGGAGTGTGATGATTATAGGAATGAGTTTTAGAGTCACATAGTTTTGGGACTCGAATCATTTTGTTCTTTTGTTTGTTTGTTTTTGTTTTTTTGTTGCCAGCTATGAAATTTGTGATATATATTGAGTTAGGATCTTACTGTATACTCTAGGCTAAACTTGAATGCATGGCGATCCTGCTGAGTAAGCCTTCCAAGCATTGGGATGACAATCACGAGCTACCAAATCCTGGCTCATATTCCATATTTCTCTAAGTCCTGATTTCTTCACCTAAAAGACAGACTCAGACTCACCCACTTGAAAGGACAATTTGACAATTATGTGAGGCACAGTATCAGCCCGTTGTCTCTTAAAGCTACATAACAAATACCTTATACTCAGTGTCAAACAGTCAGGGTTAGGTAGAAAGTCTCTGCTTCAGGTAAACAGGATGAAGGTAGTATGTATGACCTGATGTGCACCAAATATGCTTACTCTCCAGGAGTTACTGAATTTTCCAGGGCATGGTTCTCTTAAGATGATAGAGGATGGAAATCTTAGCTGCACATTACATGCTTGTGTTCACATCAAGGCAGAGACTGTGAAAGCCCCATGGTCAAGCCTAAATTTAAGGCCCATCATGAGGCTGTGGCAAAAGAAATGAAGACTCCAGTATAGTAATTCAGTCAGTCATAAAGAGTATCTGTGAAGCAACTATGGAATCTATATTCTTAGCCTCTCACAATCAAGGTCATGAGTGGTCACCTGGATTTCTGATTCATGCACACCTCACCCCAATTTTGGCTAACTTCTCCAGGACAATCAATCTTGTGTTATACAAAGCAAACTAAAAAATTTCCCCATGATAAAGCATACCATCAGGCTCCTCACTTATTTGAGATTACAACATAAAGTTCTATGGTTGGGGTTATAATTTTCTTTTTGATCATCTTCCTATCAAAAGCAAATACTTTAAGGGATGCACACATACAAGTTAGGCATTAACCCTTTGTAGAAGAAAACCTCACAGAGAGATAGACTGCACAGCAACTGGGGGCAGTTTGTGAGAATACAGAATATAATTCAACTTAGAAACTGGGAGAATTTGGATTCAGTCAAAGGTTTCTTCCCCCTCACTACTGGCTCAATACTTCATTAGTCATTGCATGGATGCCACAAATAATAAATATTGAACATTTTGTGCTCTATAAACATCATCTAGTGTTTGGCAATGGTATTCATTTTGGTCAGGCCTGTTCCCTAGAATAGATCAACAAAGCTTCAGATCACCAGAGATCTGGAGTCTGTTTTTCTTCCACATCAGCCTCTAACTTGGAAGCAAAGCTGAATAAGAACTCAGCTTTAAGTATTGTAGGAATGCATGTCTTGTGTTGGGATATAGTGAGTTCTTTCATTTCTTCTCCGGGGTTTAAATTGAAGACTTTCCCTGGAAATGCTGAGAAAGGCACTGGATTGTACCAGGCAGTGCTCAGATGTAGACTTGACCATCTTTGCCATAAATGATTTCCAAATGTAACCAATGACTGCATTGAATACCACATTCATGTGTGTTTTCTTTGGTT
Organism: Arvicanthis niloticus; assembly: GCF_011762505.2. NCBI lineage: Eukaryota > Metazoa > Chordata > Mammalia > Rodentia > Muridae > Arvicanthis > Arvicanthis niloticus. The sequence continues at coordinate 106,759,604 of NC_047659.1, forward strand.
TTAAGGATGACAGGAGATGCTAAATTGTCTTGGTGAGATAAGTGGCAACTGTTCTTCATGGGACATGTTTCAGTGCTACAGTTTTAATTGTGAACCTGGAAACTGCCTTCCAAATGCCAGAGTTGTGGAATAAGAAAAACTAGTTAACTTTTCCAAGTCCCCCCACTAATTTATGGTTGTGGCATAATCTATTTATGATCAATTGTCACACTGATGTCAGGATGAACCTGCTAAGAGGCCTGCAGGAAATAACTGGTCAACCTACTATGCTTTTCAACATGGAAGTAGGGCAATCTCCTCCAGTGATGCTTTCCCTGAGTATAGTCACTCTGAAAATGGCAGCTTTTATTTACTAGTAACAATAAGGCCATTTGAACTTGGTTACTCAAACCTAGGAAATTTTAAGGTGGCTTAAGTAATATACTACAGAGTACTGATGCAAAGAAAATGGTATTTACAAGTTTTTATGAGTACTTATTTGGAACTGAACATAGGCTGTACTTTCTAACTTTTAGAGTTCAGTGAGGAAGAGAGAAACAGGGAAGGGAGAAGAAAGGGATTGGCAGGAGCCTGCCTGTCACAAGTTCCCTCTTTCTATAAAAGCAGTGGATGTGTGTGTGTGTGTGTGTGTGTGTGTGTGTGTGTGTGTGTGTGTGTTGGGGGATTGGTGATTGGGGTCATGCTGATAGCAGACAAGCCATTGACAGTGATGGGCAATTTATGGGGTCAGTACTACTGATGAAACAAAATTTAATTATCTGTTGCTGGCAAGAATGTCTAGGGAGGAACTCTGAACTCTTATAACTCTTAAATGTACATATGTATAGACAGACAGATATACATTTGGTAATTAATTCCTGCTGGCAGCAGCAGGGAATTAAATAAGGGATTAATTGTTAGAGTTCTTTTCTTTCTTGCCCTGAAGCCTTGCCTCTAGATGGCCAGGCAAGAGGGAGGCTTGGAGATTATTGACTCTTTGTGAAGCAGGAAAAGAAAGTCACACTTGCAGAAAGAAAGAAAAAAGTTTTCATAAACAAATATGTACACACACACACATATTCATACACATACACACACTTACTGAGTTCTTACTGGGCCCAATTCTCTGTCTCATCAATTTATATACTTACAAACGCACATCTACACTTACAAATAAATATATGTATTTAGTGAATTGAGCCAAAGCTCCCAAGAGCAGGTTTCATTGAGCAAGTGACAATGCAGAGAAAACTTAATCATTCTGGATAAAAAATAGTCTCCAACCTTTATTGCTCATAGAAGGAAAAAGTGTCTATCTCTTTATTTCTGAATTAAAGAAGCCTCATGAGTAAGAAAAAGCCTGTCTAAGGAAAAGCCACTCTCTTATTGTTGTCCTCAGTATTTATACTTTCTGAGGAGAATAGATCACATGGTTTTCCAAAGGTGTTTGCATTCCAAAAGTTCATCATAAATCAAACAAGAAATTTCAGCAGGAATGTTTACGTGGGTTTCCATTAAGACTAATTATCTAATTAAACATTCATTATCTGTCACTAGCTCCACACATTCATTAAAAGTTTAAAACAACAATTCTTATATTATAGTTAGCATGGTTTTGTCAAGAGGTAAATCATCTGCCTAGTGTCTCATTAGTTTTAAAGTTTTGTATAGATAAATCCAGTCAATATTTTATCTCCCATCCTTGTACCTACACTACATTGTCCATTCCCAGTTTATGATCTTTAGTTATTAGATAATAGTTTCACAGCTAGCCTAGAAAGAATGTTTTCCCTGATCATAAATTTGGTCTAAGCCTGCTTTCTATTGTAGGGCAATTCACCCATGACACCTAAAGGTTTACAGAGCCCTCATTGCAGCTTTTTCTATAGAGGGCCTAAAACTTCTTGTATAAATTGAAGAATTCAATAAAAATCATTATTAGGAATTATGAAATCATTAATTTGTCTACAAAGTGTTACTACAAGAGAGTGGATCTTTTTTACCTGTAGAAAATCTGCCCAATAGGGTGGGCTTATGCCCAGACATTACAAGACTAATTTAATAATGACAGGAAAGGCATGTCAGCAGTAAGAATCAATCCTGAAATGAGATTTCTGAAGGCTTTGTAATTCAGAATTTTACCCATTACAGACTATGCAAAAACAGTGTGCTAGCCATAGCTGGAAAGTCATCTGCTAGCCATAGCCTCTGCTAGATGGATCCTGACAAGGGCTGAAGAGGGATAAGGGGAGGAGAGAAAGCAGAGAGGGGGGAATGATTTTCAGGAGAGGAGGTATGTTATCAGGGTGTACACTTTGAAGTATAGCTTTATCATAAAGTGGAAAATTTGTTGACAGTTCCCAGACATGAACAGATCATGTACATGAAGACCTTGACTTTTCTTATAGTCTTCTCCCCAACTTACAAAAAAAAGTCCATCTTACTCAGTACTTATTCTGGCATGTAAGATATGTGTTTTCCTAGTCCTTATGCTGGCGAATTGGTTGAAAAGACATATTTTCAATTGCAATGGAAAGTTTTGAGAAATAAAAGGCATGGGGAAGCTTGATAGAGGCTGTCTGTTGTCTTCATTGGGTTTTTAAAGTGGAGAATATGAGAGATTTTGACAGAAGATGAATCATCTGTCCTCCTGGTGGGTGCACTGGTTCTGATCAAATAGACACTCACTGATGCAGTTCTTTTGAAGTAGAATTTTTACAAGTAGTTTAAAAACATGGTTAAATTTCCAGACAAGTTTTATTTTATAATTACATTCTGTTTTTTCACTGAAATTAACTTTATGAAAAGTACACTGTTTATTCTGAAGGAGGTGTTGTGTTTTAATTTTTTTCTCAGCAGTCTTTTGGCAGTCAGATAGCTGAAAGAACTTCCTGAATTTCACTTTTCACAACTTTCAATGATGACTCCCATGCCTAGCCTACAAGATTCTATATTACATTAACATTGCAGATAAACTTTAAATTTGATCTGATCAATCTTTAAATGAATCAATTCATTTTCTAAAAGAACAATTTCTGGATGCAAGGCTCAGGCATCAAACTCTTAAATGTAGGTTCCAAATGTTCTGCACTATCTGATATCCAGTCCCTGCTTCCCTGGTTCTGACACCATCTCCTTCTAGTCTCCCTGGTACTCTCTGTGCCACCCCTGTAGGTGATCTATTTACTCTTTATACTCACTACACTTGGTTTTGATACAGGGTCTCTGGATCACTTCTTCCTTCTGCCTGTGAATATTTCCCATTTTAAGACAACCCTGGGCTCAATGATAGATAAGCTATGATGTTCACCCACCAATGTGAAGACTTAGAAATGAAAAGATATAGTCCAGCTGGGTAAACATTAAGGCATAAGGTTTCATGAGCTAAAATAGATGTTTCTATGTCCAACATTGTATCATAGTAGAGAAAGATATACACAAGACAGAGCCAAAATGATATTGAAGTAGAGAATAGGTAAGCTATAGTAGATTGGGTCTATTGGCTTTGAGAGGAGGCATATGGAAAACATCAAAATGAAAATAAGGAGGAGAGCAGTCACTTAGCTGAACTGATACATAGTATGAGAACCATAGTATAGGGCAAGAAGCAGGCATGGAAGTGAGAAAAGTCTCCCTGGACCATTCCTCACTGTCATAGTTTCACTTAGTGAAGAGTGTGACAAACAACTGTTACAGTTTGATTTCTTAATGAATATTCTTAGAAACTAGAAACTAAATAGCCCCTCTAATGTTAGAAAGCATATAGTTGTCCTATAGTTTAGGGACATGCATTTCAAAACACATTAAAGGCAAATTGAGAATCCCATAAAAATGGGACTAAGTTGGCAAAGCTAAAAATATTTAGGCTCTAGGTGTGCAATAATGAATCATGAACAAGGAGAAAGAGAATTATAAAGTAATAGAAGTGGATTTATTATTTTAGGAGAATCTGACATAAACTATAACAAGGGAGAAAACAAGAGTGGTCACCCAGAATGAAGCAGCCAGACCTGGAAATTCTCTTCATTTACCTGTTTTATCTTCTTAAGGTTATTTTTAATGCAGTGGCTAGAGGTCAAAGATACAAAAAGGAAGAGACAGAACCCCAACTTTGGAATGTTATGAAATGCTGACAATTGCAGAGATGAAGAAGACCCAGGAGAGCCAGCTTAGCTCTGGCATTATCTGCAACCCCTAGCTTCCACAGAATAAAGAGAAGGCTGTTTACCCAGCTAGGGGAAAGGGATCCAAAGACAAGCAACAGAGTCTGATTCAAAGACATTACCCCTCTCCAATTATTATGGGACCCAAATGAAGACAAAGGTGCTCATCTGTTACATATGTATAGAAAGCCTAGGTCCAGACCATGAATGCTCTTTGGTTGGTGGTTCAGTCTCTGTGAGTCCACATTAGCCCAGATTAGTTGGTTCTGTAGTTCTTCTTGCAGTGCCCTTGATTATACAGCTGGCCTCCTCAATGCTTCCCTTGACTCTTCCACAAGACTTCCTGAGCTTAGCCTAATGTTTGGCTGTGGGTCTCTGCTTGTTTCTATCTTCTGCTGGATGCATCTTGGGCTAGGTTCCTGTCTGCAAATATAGCAGACATATCATAATAGCAGACATATCAGACTATCATTGATAGTGTCAGGTATTGACGCTGTCCCATGGAATGGGTCTCAAGTCGGGCCAGTCACTAGTTGCTCATTCCCTCAATCTCTGCTCCATCTTTACTTGTGTTCATCTTGTAGGCAGGGCAAATTTTGGGTTAAAAGTTTTGTGGCTAGGGTGGTGTCTCTCTTCCTATATTGGAAGTCTTGCTTTCCCCCCAGCTGGGATTGCCTAGTCTGGTCTCAGTGGAAGAGGATTCTCTTAGTATTGATGCCACTTGATATGCCAGTGTGAGTTGGTACCCAATGAGGCTAGATAGAGGATGGAAGGGAAGAGGGGTGGAAGAAAGAAAGAGAATGGTAGGAGAGAAAGGAGGGGCCTGTGATCATGTTGTAAAGTGACCAAATAAATTAATGCAAAAAGAAAGCTTTGAAGAACAGTCAACATCTTATCACTACATACATAAAATAGCAAATCTCTCAACTCTCCACAGAAAAGCTTCTTCTTAAAATAGATAAAAGTTAATATAGAGACTCTCAGCTGGCAATGTTGTGCCCTAAATAGGGCATCTATATCACTCTATACATCCCTGAAAGGCTCAGTAAATGCCTACAGGGTACATGTTTCCTGGACAAAACAGGGCAGTTGCACAGATGAACTTATAGTCACTGTGACCTTAGCAAGAACAAGGCAGATGGAATCCCATCAAGAAGGAAAATACAACCCCTAGTTGAGGAGATATTGAGATATTGGCAATTAATTGCTGTTATAAGAGAGAGAGAGAGAGAGAGAGAGAGAGAGAGAGAGAGAGAGAGAGAGAATTTTTTTAAGGATATGACACTTGATAGGCCAGTTAAACTTCAGAACAGGCCCTAAATCCAAAAATATTTTGGAAGCACCAATAGATTCCATGGATTTAAAGAAAGAAAAGACCAAGTTGGGTGGGTATGGAGGTAGAATGGATCTTGGATTGGAGGGAAAATGTGATAAAAATACAAAGTATAGGATTACCAAAGAATTAACACTTGACTTCTTTGACATTATTAGATAGATGCATATTAAAGGAGCCTTTGAAGGTTAGGGGCTAGGTAGATGGCTCAGACGTTAAGAGACTTATTCCTCTTTCAGAGAGCCGGAATTTCATTCATAGCACTCAAGTTGGGTGTTTTACAACTGCTTGTAACTCCACTTCTAGGGAAAATGATACCCTTCTCACCTCCAAGGGCACCCACATGCAAATGTAGATATATACATATACAGACATTATTAAATAAATAATAAACAAAGTCTCCAAAAGAGAATGCTTTAATGGCTACATTAGATAAAAGGAAGCTAAATTAGATAAAGGATATAAGCATTACTTGACTCCAAGCTGTTAAGTTAAATAAATTGGATTAAATTACAATATGATAGCATATTATATCCAGTAATCTTTCAGGACTTGAACAATAACAGTCAACTAGTGAAGACAAAATTCTCTTTTCAGAAAGATATAAGACATTTAAAAAGAGAATGAACTGAGCACCATGTGAGGATCAAACTGCAAAAATAAAACATAATTACATTTGATGTGAGATCGAAATGTTTATGCTTAAACTTTTTGGTTTTAGAATGCCTCTAAATTTATTCAAGATCCAAAAGACTTCAGTTTATGTAAGAATGAAAAACTACATACCATATAATATATTAAAATATGAAACTTTTAAAGCATTGGAGTCTAGAGTTCATGACACTTTAGGCATAAATCATGATGGTAAGACATATGTTGCTTTCTGGAAAAGCCTGATGTAGCCTCAGTACATAATGAAAATGCCAAATGACTCTCAGTTACTATGAAAACAGTCTGATCTTGTAGACTCAAAGAATCTCAGGTACCTAAGAGTTCCAGACTATACTATGAGAACCAGCTACACATATGTTCATGATAATTGTAATCTGTTATAACACAAACTTTATAGTGTTCTTCTCTAGTAAAATGGGTAAGTTATAAGAGGTTACAATTTAGACTAAACTCAAGTCTTCTATATGAATCAGAATTTTTATCTCAATTTTAAGTAAAAAAGTTGAAGGATAGTTATATTGTATGGCATTGCAGTAAATTCTAAATACACCAAAATACTTAAAATAATTGTTACAATCCTAATTCATAATTAAAAGGGATTCAGGAGAAAACATTAGGAAGTGCTGACTGCTCATGTGAGTGGGAAGCCCTGATGACCTTTCCTTATCTATTTCTCTCCATTTTGTTGCATCACTTAATGTGAATTCCAGTCTGTAATAAAGGGAAAGGAGTAACATGCCACACTTGCATTAGACCAGTGAAAACAATGCTTTCCCACTGAATTTTGAGGCAGGGTATTGATTGTTATGTAGCCCAGGCTGGCCTGAAACTTACAGTCCTCTTATTTCTGTCTTCTGAATGCTTGAATTACAGACACATGCCACTGTGTTCATCAGGAATATTGGTACTTACAGGATATTCACATTATTCCTCAGGGCATCAGTTTGTTATGAATGCACACCATTGGGGGATTCCAGAAACACTGAATTAGAATCTTCCAGGTGATGTTGAGAGGGAAGAGGGTTACACTAAGCCCTTTAGGATCAAGATTGAGACCAGTAACCATTTAACCTTTCCTTTACATATAACACACCTAATTCATGAACAATAGGGTAATATTGCTTATGATGTTCATATGAAAAGACAAGTTAGGTAGAAAATGAAAACAGTTTTGGTGTGGGGAGAAGAGATGTTAGAAATAGACCCCAGAGTGTCACACATGCTAAGCACAGACTATATCACTGGTCACCATTTCCTGATCTTGCCAAATGTTTAAAATTATTCCTCTCTTTGACTATTCAGATGATTTCAGTCAGTCTATATTTTGGGGGCTTGGAGACCAAGAAGATCAATTTTTAACATAAATCTAAGATTCTGATAAAATTCTGATTATCATGAACATTTTTTTTAACACTGTAAAATCACACTGGTTATGTCTTCTATGTAAATAAAAGTCTTTATAACTACTTTTGTCAATGTGCTTAACGTCTGTCTTCAGACTACCTGTCTTAGCAGCAGCAGCAGGGTATCAGTTCTACTGAATCAGAAACAGAGGTGGTGCTTCCAATCTGTATTGTGGTGGTTTTGTATAAAATTGTCTCCATAAGACCACAGAGAGTGGCACTATTAGGAGGTGAGGCCTTGTTGGAGGAAGCATGTCACTGGAAGTGGGCTTAGAGGATCCAGAAGTTCAAGTTAGGTCCAATAGGTCACTGCCTCTTCTTGTTGCCTGGAGATGCAGACGTAGACCTCTCAGCTTCTTCTTCAGTACCAAGTCTGCCTTCATCTTGCCATGCTTGCTGCCTGCCATGATGCCAATGGACTAAACCTCGGAACTGTGAGCCAGCCCCAATTAAATGCTTTCCTTTAGATGAGTTGCTATGGCCATGGTGTCTCTTTAAAGCAATAGAAACCCTAAATTAAACATCTGTTTAATCAAAGCCTGTTAAGTGATTCTGATCTGTTATGTATCTTGGGAAGCACTGGCATAAATAAGTCTGCACAGCTAGCTTCACAGAGACTTGAAGTGCCAGAGTGTGTGTGTGGGGATATCCAGCAGGGCCCCTACCTGCTCAGAGAAGAAGGGGATGGGGGATTGGAGATGGGGGATAAATTATGTGAGGAGGTGACCAGGAGGGCAGCAGTGAGTGGGTAAATTTAGCCAATTCAAAGGCTGAAATTATTTGCTAATATTTGAAATAGTTCTTTTTTAGACAATGAAAATAAATGTGAAGATACACATATTTACTATATAAACTTTATATATCTATAATACATGTTATTGTTTTATATACCTATAAGTATAATTTATTACTATTAAAATCTCATATTATATCACATAAGATTAAGTATAAATATTTTGAAAACAAATAGAAAACAACAGAAATATGTCCAATAAAATTTTTGATTAGAAGCTATTGCTGATACTATCAGAGGAGATAGAGATTATTAACAGAAATGACAATTCATTTTGTAGCTTAATTTTACACCTTGTTATTACAATAACCAGTATCTGAAGTTTAAACTTCTTATGTACTGCCAAATGAAGATTAACTATGGCTAATATAGGGACATTTAAAAAAATTACACAGTTTATAAAGATGGTTCATTTGGTCAAATCAGATCATGGACTGAAATTGACCCAAAGACAGAACCCTTGCATACCTTCATGGGAGCCAGCTGGATAGGTGTGATGCATGACGGGTCCACCATGGGCTTGGGCCTGTTGGCTGTGTCTGCTAACAGACTGTGCCATTGCTGGGGAAGGCCAGTAAACTTCTGCTCTTGTGGATCAAACCCAGTATGAACCCTGTGTTCAAAGTTGGATGGGCCAGATATTTCGATCTTTTTCTTTTTCTTCCCAAACATGATGTAAAAACCTGGGAAATACAAAGAGAAAATAAGTAGATTGTAGCTTGCAGCAAGGAGATACATTTATTTTTAATCATTTAGTTACACCATTTTAGTTAGTTTTCACAATACCATTTTTAAAAGTTAGAAATTTGATTGTCATGCTGTACAGATTAGATAATTTCATTCTAAATCTTTGTTATTGTCTTGAATGATCCCTGTGGAATACAGCTGCTTCTTCCATTGATAATAAATTTGTCTCATGTGACCTACACTGACCAATGGTCTGGACAATAAGCCAGTCTAGGGTAGGCATGTTTGCAATCTCTGTGTGCCACAACCCCAATGGACTTGCCATGAAGATTTTTTTTTGATAGATTATACTTCATCTTCTTCCTCAATTTTCAAAGAAGAGATGTATGAAGCAGACGTATAAGCTGATTCTGGAGTCAAGACCAGGCAATCCCAACTCAGTCAATGTTAGGCTGCAGCTAATCATTGTATGGATGTAACACACAAGGATTAGATTTCAGACATGTTTATCATATAACATTACTGAAGTAAAAGCTGACCAATTCTTGAGGAGGAGCACCTCAAAGTTTGGTATGCACTCAAAATTCAAAACACATATGTTTGTTTTCTTTCTTTACCACATCCTATTTCTTTTCTATCAGACCTTTGTCTTTCTTTTCATCATATATTGCTACTTTTCAGGTCATCTGTCTTTTGCCTTCCAACTCTCTCAAGTGCCTACTTCATTGTCTGTCTGAATAAACATTCTGTTACAGACATCTAATCATTCACAGTCCCAGCTGCCTCTCATCTATTCAAGCTTGGCTCTGAAATGCCCCCAAAGGCTCAAGTGTTGAAAGTTTGGTCCTTAGAGAGTGGTACTCTTGGGGGATGATCAGCTCATGTAGGTGTGGAACACAGCAGTTTGGAGGTGGGACATGTTAGGGCATGCAAATCTTTGATGGACATATTTTGACTCTAACTCTGACCCTTGTTTACTGGACCACAGGGAGAAATTGTGTTCCTTGTCATGTTTCTTTTTATTCTGGGCTGAAACTTCGTAACCATGTACTGAAACCTCTGAACCTATGAGTCCTAATAAACCTTTCCTCCTTCCCAGTGTTTTTCTCAGGTGTTTGACCATAGGAAAAAAGATGTGAAGAACATACAAAAGCCCTACTGTTCTTGAAGGGTTTTACTTCAGAGTAATCTAGACATTGATAAAGGATGACTATCGCTCCAATATTTTGCTGATCTTATTTTGGCCTTGAAAACATAATTTAAAAGAAATTACTTAGCAGCGTTTTATGTTTCTTGTCTGTAATCACAACACTTGGAAGGTCAAGGTAGAAAGAATACCCCAAATTCAAGGGTACTCTGGGCTAAGTAGTAAGTTCTTGTTCAGTCTGAGTTACAGAGTGAGACTATGTCTCAAAAAACAGAAGGAAACAAAGCAATAAGAAAAGGAAATTCTTTTAATACTTTGCTGTAAGTGGGTTAATAAACATAAGTCTGATGATCTTAAAACATGGGCACATGGAATTGGAAATGTAAGAAGAGGAAGGGACTGCAGAAACAGCTGACAGAGTCCAAGGCCTCTCTCACACTGACTCTAGATTTGGATATATAATTTGCTGTAATCTGTGGGACAAAAAAATAATACAATACAAGCATGCAATGTGCTGACCATCATGGTTTGCCCTCTTGCTGATCTCAGAACTTAAGGTTTACATAAGAAAAAAAAAAAGCCACTCTTTTTTGCCCCATTGTAGTACCAGGTCATTTGTCATACCAGCCAACACTAGCTAATCCCCAGCAGCAGAGCTGCTTATTGAATCTGTAGTTGCATGAAAGAGACCATCAGCAGGAAAACTACCAGATGAACTGCATCTTCAGTTTCTGACCTATCAAATCAGGAGACAAACCATTGAGCCATTATTTTTGGAAGCTGATTGCTACATAGAAAAAAGCTAATAAAAAACACCTATCACCTCCTGCCTTGCATCTTCATGAACTCGTTGCTTTTTCAGCTTTTGCTGCTCCAAGGTTTCAAATAACAATGTCCAATCTGGGCAGATACATCAGCCATCATGTAATTGCCTTAATGCAAAAGAGTCTTAATTGTGATACCATGACCTGGGTAGCTGACTACGTGGAGAATTTCAGTTGAAAAAAATTACAAATTAGAGGCTCTATATACCACCGTCTGGCTATTTGCTGAACAGAGAACATACTCAAAAATGTAATTTTGCCTTTCATTGGCTGAGTCAACATGACATTTTAATAGACATTCATTTCCATAATTTTAAAAAAGAAAGACAAAGTCATTTGGGAAGAGTTCATTTGCACATATTCATACCTGAACAAGCAATAAAAATGCTAGGCCAAGTATTTTTAGAACTAGAACAGAGATGTCTTGCTATTTCTTTTTTATTTGTGAATCTTCCAGAGGATACTATGCCACTCAAGTGAATGCATATAAAAAGAAATATGAATGAATTACCACTGTACATAGGGAAGAGTGGAAAGCAAAACTGTGGCTGAAGTAACCCAAGTCTACAGAATCTCGTGATTCTATATATTATCCTTTAAAGAGTATTAATCACAGATCTACACGACTAGTAAGATCAAGTTTAAAAAGGAAACAGTTGTACATGATAGTATACGCCTGAAATTTCAGGACCCAGGAAGCAGCAGCAGATGGATTGTCTCAGCTTAAAGGCCATAGTGTTCTACACAGTGAGACCATGTTTCAAGATGAACCAGCAAACCGTTAAAACAAATCAAGACAAGACAAAACAAAATAACAATAACAATAGTTTCAGAAGAAGAAATGCAAAAGAACATTGAAAAAACAAATGGTTGTACAACTAAATCAAAATAGAATCTCTAAGATTTACTGTGATACTCTCTCAACAGTAGCTATTACTGATTTCATCCAGGTGAAAGATGGAGATAGCATCCTGGTGTCCTAAAGCAGAGGGCCAGAGGACCAGGAGAAGTTTCCTAGAGTCAATGCGGGTGACCTTAGCAGAGATACATAACAGTGGGTACATGGAACCTGAAGAGGCTACCTCCTGTAGCCAGACAGGATCTCCAGTGGAGGGATAAGAACACCAACCCACCCACAAAACTTTTGACCCAAAAATTATCTATAAAAATTGTAGGGACAGAGATGGAACAGAGACTGAAGGAATGGCCAACTTGAGATCCATCCCATGTGCTAGGACCAAATCCCTGACATTATTAATGATACTCTGTTATGCTTGCAGAGAGGAGCCTAGCATAACTGTCCATCTGAGAATCTCTACTCAGCAGCTAACTGAAATAGATGCAGAGACAACAGTCCGAAGTCAGGGACCTGTATGGAAGAGTTGGGGGAAGGATTGAGGACCCTGAGGGGATAGGAACTCTACAGGAAGACCAAGAGAGTCAACTAACCTGGACCCTTGGGAGCTCTCAGAGACTGAGCCATTAACTAAAGAGCATACAGGCTGGACCAAGGCCCCTGGCACATTTGTGGCAGATGTGCAACTCAATCTCCATGTGGATCTCCCAACAACTGGAGTGGGGGCTGTCCCTAAAGCTGTGGCCCAACTGTGGAATCTGTTCCTCAACAGGGCTACCTTGTCTGGTCTCAGTGGGAGAAGATGTACCTAACCTTGCAGAGACTTGATGTGTCAGGGTAGAAAGTATATCCAAAGGGTGGCCAATGGTCTCAGAGGAGAAGGGAAGGGGGCATGAAGGAGGGACTCTGTGGGGGGGGGTATTGGGAGGGAACAGTGATTGGGATGTAAATCAATTAATTAACTAACAAAAAAGAAAATTTACATTAGAATATTTTCAAATCGTTTAAAGAATGTTTAAATGTTCTTGAAAACAGGTTTGATTTTTATGGTTACAAAGTAGAATGAATGTTACTTGGTATCATTTTGAATGGATGAATGTTACTTGGCATCATTTTGAATGGTCCAGAGAAGTCATTGACCAATTTCAAAAGGTACTGTCCTTGAGAACAATGATGTTGGATAAGAACTTGGCCTTCCTGTTGGGATCAGTGCACAGATTCATAGCTTGCATTCTTGTGGGACCTCAGTATCTTAGAGACTGGAGAGCACTCACAGGAGACACAACTCATCTAGTAGCCACTCAGAGGCCACCACCTCTTGTGAACATTCCTCTATGACTATACTATCTTCAGTTGTTTGGTACCTTGTTCCCTGATCATGGAGTGGGGCTTAAAGCTTGATGTGTTTTTAAAAAGCAAGATGGCATTTTATGAAACTTTTTTTTAATGAAGTTATCTTAAAAAAGCAAACATTAAAACAGTTGTATTAATTTTCCCCTTGGACACCCTGATTACCCACTGAATACTGTAGGAAGTTAAAGCCGAATCCGTTTCCCAGAACCTCAATTCAAGTTCTTCAGCACCTGCTAATTCTGCAACTCGGGGCAAACTACACTGTCTACTTCATAGAATTTTTGAAATTGAATGCCATAATAACTTTCCTCAGTTGGCTGCTGTCAGGTATCAAAAACTGAGAGAAGGGATTAGATCTGAGCTAGACCCATAGTGTTTGGTTTTCTGACAAACCTGCAATAGGATTTTAAGATGTCTACCGTAGGTGGTAATGATGGCTGTACAAAAATGTGAGTGTCCTAAGTCTCAATGAACAGTGTGTCTAAAAGGAATCAACACAATGAATTTTGTGTTTATTCCTATTTTATACTAATAGTAGCGACAATTGTGAATAGGGATATGGATGTGTGCTAGGATCTCAGGATACGTGGGAGAAAGGAATTATCTGACAAAGGCCATATTGCAGATGAGACTGGGGCAGGACAAGATGGAGAGAGCTGAGGTCAAGCTATTAGACGATCTTTGTTCCTGTCCCCTTCAGCATCTCAAACAGTATTGGAAGAGGAGAGTTGACCTTTAACCCCACCCTGACAACTAATTAGTGATTTGCTTCTAAGCCTCATGACTAAAGTGAGACACTAATGACAACAGTGGACCATTAAGATGTCTAACCTCTTCTTATATATGTGTATGTACAGGAAGCTTTTACAGTAAATTTCCACATGAATTTTTCAAAAGCTCTCAAGTGTTAATTATTACTCCCCTTATTTCTTCTTTTACCCTCTCAGCCTTGACCAGATCTAACCTTTCCTGTCCCATTATTCACATCAGATCCTTACTGCAATTTATACCTTCTTAAAAGCTTTCCCAACAGTGGACACTGTTTCCTGATTTCTATAGGTTTCCTAAATGAAGCTTGAATGTACAAAAATTCAGTTAACATCTGTAGAGAGAGGAAACATGAAACATTTGTACATACAAAGATACATAAAGACTTAAAATAGTATTGCCCTAAAATAGGGTGGAAATGCCCCTACTTGAAACCATAGTCTAGTAAGTAAAAAGCTTAGTTCCAGAATGGGTTTTCTCTTTTGGAGATGTTGGGCAGTGAGCTCCCATCGATCTCTAGACACCATGGGCTTTTGTCATTACTCTTGTTTACAGTTTGAGTGTAAGATGCCATTCCTAAAGATATCATATAGTTAAGTCAGAGAACATGAAGAAACCAAACTGGTACTCATCTAGATGCTTCATCCCTACTAGATAGCCTTGAAAAAGATGTTATACATACTATCAATGGAGAAAAATAGTTATCAACCTTACCAGGCTGTGAACTCTGGGTGCTACACTAATGACTAGCATGGCAAGATATGTCCCTTGGGCAATAGTGCCATGGACATAACAGGAGTAACAAGCTACTTTCTGCTTGGATCAAGGCTTGCTCACATGCTCAAAAACCATAAGTAGTACCATTATTCAGGTCACAATCCTGTGTCTAGAGACTCTTAGGCCCTAGGGGGAGTCTATTGTTATTTTTTCTGCTAAATGGACATAGTTTAAACTAAGTCATATTGATTTACCTTCATATCCATAGATTTAATACATATCTCACCCCTCAACAGAGAAGCTTCTCTTTAAAGTAATTAACATAGAACCAATGATTGTTCGAGGTACAGAGAAGTAACCAGAGAATGATCAACCATAAATGAGATATCACACTTTTCCAAAACCTTAAGGATAATTGAATCAAGATGGATGAAAGTTTATAAGAGCCAGAGGTGCTGAATGACTATAAGAAAAAAATTTTTTTTCTGGACAGAACAGGACAGTTGCAAATATGAACTCATAGCAATTGTGACAGCATGCACAAGACTTGTACAGGCTAAAGCCAGTCAAAAGTCCACGTATGATGCAGGGAGATAGGCACAAAGTCCTCCCAAATGAGGAGCTATGGGCAATTGATGGCTGCTAGAAGAGGAGAGTCAGTTTTATTTAATGGACACCATGGTAGGTTTGCCACACTGTAATGGATGGCCACACCGTATCCTGTATAAGGATAATACAAATTGGACTTGTTAAGTTTTGAGTTGTTTCTTTTTTTTTTTTTTTTTTTTTTTTTTTTTTTTTTTAAAGAAGAGACTCAAAAAGATAGGTGAGTAGAGAAGGGAGAAGTGTCTGGGAAGAGTTGGAGATGTAGGTGAATATGAACATGAATATGAAGTTCTCAAATAACTAATTTTAAAAAGGAAAAAGTAAAACTTTCAACCACACAGACACTAGAGACATAGAAAATGTTACGATCACAAAATTTAAAATATGTGCCTTTAATGCACTTTTTAGGAGATGATCATTTCTCATTGATCCTCCTCATCAAGATAATTTTCTTTTCTTAGTCTCCTATCCGTCATGAAGAACTTGGCAAATGTAATAATGGGTGTTTAAGTATTTTAGAAATACCTACCTGTGTCCAGATAATGTAGGCTTAATGACTTAGCATGTCATTGGTAGAAGAAATATGCTTGATTTAAAAACTGTGTGGTAGAGGGATGAGGCCAACCACACCCCATTTTAGTTACAAATTAATCATAGAATTAGAGTAAAGGAAAAATATACACCCAGATTTTAGCTATGCGGCTTTTAGGGAAAATGTAACATGAAGTACCTATGTGGGATTCAGGGATAAGGAACTGGGATGAATTCATTATATAATATCAAAATACAGGTGTTTTCTAAGGAGAATATATGTCCAGGATGTTCTTCTCTTCCTCTCCTCTCCTCTCCTCTCCTCTCCTCTCCTCTCCTCTCCTCTCCTCTCCTCTCCTCTCCTCTCCTCTCCTCTCCTCTCCTCTCCTCTCCTCTCCTCCCCTCCCCTCCCCTCCCCTCCCCTCCCCTCCTCTCCTTTTTCTTTCCCTCTCCTCCCCTCCCCTCCCCTATCTTCCCTTCCCTTCCCCTCCCTTCCTCTCCCCTCCCCTCCCCTCCCTTCCCCCTCCTCTTCCCTTTCCTCTTCTTTTCTCTCCTTCTGTTTTCCTCCCTTCCTTCCTTCCTTCCTTCTTTTCTTCTTTCCATTTTTTCTTTCATTCTCTTTCTAAGCTGGAGTATATGATGAACAGGTCATAGACCATGCTTGCTGAATACCTCTCCAACCCCACAAAAAGTGAAACTGCTTGATTTCAGGATGAGGAAAATAGTTATTATTGTATCTGACTTCCATTACTAGTTGCTCAGGATCTTGCTCTGTGTTCTTGCTGAAAATATTCTGACTTGAGTCCTAATCCACCTAATACCTGTCTTTTCAACAGCCGTAAATCCTTTCTTCTTTGTGGATCCAACTGATCCTTTCCAAGTTCATTGTTTGGATGTGAGCTCAGCCTTCACAGCTGACTCTGGTGTCTCACTTGTCCTTTTCTACTTCAGAAAATACTTTTGCAATTTTTCTCTGATCACCACAATGTGAACCTGTTTGCTTATTTCTTCTCCTTTGAGCTTTCTGAATTTTCCTTGATAATCAAATGTGCACCCACAGGTGAGTGCTGGCTTATGGATCTAGCACATTCATTTGTCCAGTTTTACCTTATGTAGGGTCTCAACATTACAGGACCTTTCTGGTTTAAGTCAATTTCTCACTCTGGCTTCAATCCATTCATCTCATTTTCCCACTATCCAAGATTCAGGACTAACAAAAGGCATGCTCTGAGGAAAGTACATTGAAATTTTAATCATTTCCACACTTTCATCGTGATACCACAATATTTAAATATGAACACCATGTGTTGCAAAGAAGTATCAATATAGTAGACATCCAAAACCTCTTTAGAAGCATCCACTAAATGCCCTGAGTGAAAACTGCTCCTTTGCCATGGCTTTCCTCTGAGTTTCTTTACTCCTTATACCAAAGGTCACAGCTATTGAGACAGTTGAGAATTTTCTTGAGTTTCAGGTGAATGCTTCCAGGTCCCCACGTGGATTCTTCCTATTTTCAACACTCAGCATTTCCAACACTTAGCTATTGGTCATCCCACTTGCTCCATCTGCTCGGGTTTTTTTTTTTTTTCTATTTTTTTTTTTAGATATCAATTCTCTGACACACATACATCAGATTGCTGAAGCCAGTTCTGAGAAAGCACTTTCCCTTCTCCATCTCTGTGCATATAATAATGAGCCTCCCAGTCCTTCAGTTTCTGCATCCTCTGCCCCCAACTCAGTCCCTACCATCTAATCATCATTCTCCAGAGCCCCTCTTCGGTTTTCAGATCAAGTACTATTTCCTCAGGAAATTCTCCTTTAAACCCGGAACACTGCTTATGTTCCTCTAAAACAGCTCCTGCAGTTACTGTGCTGCAGAAACATTATTTCAAGTAAAAAAATAGCACAAGTTGGTTATGAGTAGAATAACTAACATACAAACCTGTAGAACAAATGTTCAAAGTCCTGTCACCACACTGCTCCCTCAGAGCTCCAAGCCTCAGACCCTTTCCGTTTATTTTTGCTGTCCCTAAAGACAAACTGGATTTTCATATGTAAATTTGACCTTACTATGTACACTGTATACAGTTTACTTTGTTTGTGTGTGTGTGTGTGTGTTGCTTAACTATTCAGGCTGTTAGATAAATAAATAAATAAATAAACGAATAAATAAATAAATAAATAAATAAAGCAAATATTGGCTATTTTCTCATGCCAATATACATGACTGTAGTTCTTGTTTTGTTAAAGTCTCTGTGGCATTTTATAAAATTGAAGGTTCTATATGCCATCTATTGATTCTTTTATTAACACTCAAGCTCTATATTGCTCAAAAACCCAACATTCCAGTAGAACTCTGGGTACACAGACCATTCTAAGTATATGCAAACATTTCCTCTGGGGTAGACTGCCAGCTCTAGAAACAGTTTGACAAGAAATGCATGTAGTAGTACTTCTACTACAGCACGCAGCCTGGACTCTTTACACTAAGGGGGTTTTCTCTTCACAAGTGTGGGAGAGCTGGAAATCCAAGATCAAAGTTTTGGTAGAGTTGATGTCTCCTGATGACTCTTCCATGGTGTGTAGCTGGCTGGGTCCTTTCTGTGTTGTCACCGCAGACTTCCCTGTGCACATACTACTGTCATAGTTCTTTTCTTATTAGGGATACCGAAAATCTTGGATTAAGTCCAATACTAACAACTTCATTTAAAGTTGAATGTCCTTTATAGCCCTTGTCCCCAGAATAAAGTCTCATTTTGAGCTTTCTGCAGCTAGGAATTCTTTAAATGTGAATGTTGGGAAGATAAAAATCAGACCATGACAACACATGGCTCACTGTTTTTATAATGCTAGCAGATTGATTTTCAGCAAGCTTAGATAATTTTTCTTTCTGACAGAAAGTTAAGTGGATCGTCCCTGACAAGCCATTAATCTGTTTAGTTTGCTGTACTACCTCGTCTGGGCCTGGTACGAGGCAGGTGATCAATAAATATTTGTTGAATATTCACTGAGGCAAAATATTTGATATTTTGATAAAGCGAGCCTGTTCTTTAATTACTTTGGGTATTAAATTTTTTGCCTGTTAATTTGATTGCAAAATCATAATTTATGTTTGTGAATAGAGTATGATGTATTGAAATATATATATATATATATATATATATATATATATATATATATATATACTTGTATACACAGTTTGACAGGGATAAATTGGGCTAATTATCATATCTCTTATCTTCTCTCTCATTTTAATGGAGAGACATTTGAAATATGATTTTAGTTATTTTGAAATACATAGTGAACTTAAAAAGTATTTACTCTTGTTTTTGCTTGTTTTCATTGGGAAAGGATCTTAACTATGTAGCCAGGATGGCCTTGAACTTTTGAAACTCTTTCATTTATCTACTGAGGGTAAATTAGGCATGTGTACCAGTTAGTACACACACAGTTAGTACCAATTAGAGATTTATGGTGCCTTATTATTGATTATAGTCACCTTGGTGTGCATCTTGTTGTTCCCAAACTTATTTTAAGGACAGCTTTGCATCTTTTGATAGTCTTAGCAAGGCACAAATTTGGGCTTGGGGGTGGGGAGTGGTGGTAAAGCCAGCAGCAGTGGGAAACACTGGAATCCCTGGTTTTCAGGAACTTGCTTGAGCATAAAGCTTGCTAGGGACAGAGAAGACAGAAGATTAGTCCTCTAAACTTTTCCTCATATATTTTCTACACCTTTATACATATTTATTGATAACTTAAAATGTATCAAGTATTACAAAGTGGTGATGAGTAAGACTTTAAAAGAGTAAAGGGGACATACATACTGGCACACTGAACCAAAAAATAAAACAGTCTTATGGGTTCAAAGCCAAGCGCTGCCACTGATAAAGGCAATTTTAAATCATACTTTTATAGAACCTTATCAATAAATTTGAGGTAATAATATCTATATAAAAAGGAAACATTTAACAAATCAATCATTATTAAATATAGAAAACAGTGCCTGGCATAGAATTAGCATTCAGTGATTATTAGATTGCTTATTACTACAAGGAAAACAATATTACAAAAGTGGAAGATCCACTGAATTTTTTTATGTTATGATTTGTAGCTCACTATGAATCTGTAATAACTGAAGAAAATGGAATATGTGTACATTTGGTTAAATTGTACCTACTATTCCCTCATTTGTGATCACAGTATACTATCTTAACAATGTCTGCAGAGATGTCTACCATGTTATTATATTCCTAGTTTAGTGTAAACATCTGTACACTCAAGAGGTACCACTTCTCAGCAAAGATTCTCCTCATGCTTTCCATGCTATGACTTGCTGCATCCTTAACCCCTGGCAAACTGGAACCTTGTTTCTACCTCTATAAATGTTCTTCCTTTAAATTTTTATATGCTTATAATAGATGGCCATTTGAGATCGGCTGGTTTTTCTATTAGCAAAATGGCCTTGGGACTATTCCTGTGTTTGTTTTCTTTTTTTTTTGGTATGGACGTACTAAACCAAAGTTTGTTAAATCATTCACTACTGAGGTACAGTTTTCTTGTTTCTAGGCTTTGTCAATCAAGAGTAAAATTGGTATACATTTTTTTGTGGTAATGTATATTACTGACTTATAGATTGGTTATATTCTAAAATGATAAAATAGTGAATAGAATAAAATAGTGAAATGATAAAATGTAGTTAAAATTGGTTTCATCTTTTGCTAAGTTTTAAAATATTAGGAATAAAATTTTGGTATGTATTTTAAATTTCTTTTGGTCAACACGATGGGTTTGTTCAAGGAGAGTCTCATTGTGCCAACATATGACATGATTATTAAAGAAAAATGTGCTGTGTTTGGCCTTTACACATTAGAAGAGAGTAAAGGTCTTGAAAAAATGTGAGACAGAAAACTCCAGACAAAAGGACCATGAAGAAACAAAGCTCAATAAAAAATAAGACTTGCCTCGTTTATAAAACATAGGCAGCCAGTTTGGTGGAAGTAATGATGACTAAATGGAGAATGGGGTGTCCATCTTGAATCATTGTTTGAATAGCTTCAGACACTCCAGATTGGTTTTTGTTTTTCGTTTTTTTTTTTTTTTTTTTTTTTTTTTTTTTTTTTTTTTTTTGCATTCTTGCACATTGGTACTAATGTCTAAATATCCCCCATCTTCTTCCTGAAGATGTTTTCACATAGATATGTCCTAACATAAATAAAATAAAGATGGAGAACCTTGTTATGAACATGTTTTCACAGCAAGTTATAATAAGTTACAGTATCATTTCCTAAGAAGGCACTGACCCACATTATAATCCTGACAATACCACTATTTGTTCTTGACTTGCCACCTACCAGAAAGCTTGAGTAGTGTATCAACCTTTGTTTCATGACAAATCTCCCCAAGACTCAAATGTATATGTATATGGTTTATAATATGATGGGTTCACAGGTTTTGTGGGATTCTATGGTGGTCCTTTTGGTCTTGTCAATGCTCATACATGCATACTGTAATTAGATATTAACTGACCAGCAAACTGCCAGGTGTAGGAAGATCACATGGATTCTCATTGGTAAGGTACTGTAAGATGTGTATTCTGAGCTTCTTCTGACTGTGTGGCACAAGGATCATGAGGGAGCAGAAGTAAGACCCTTGGCTTGGAAAAGGCATCTAAATTGGTTCTACTAAATTTTATAACCAAGGAAAAGCCTAAGACTCACCAGACCCTAGATTCAGAGGATAAGTAGGTGTTCTTCTTAAATGGGGGAATACAAAAAACACACTATATAATGTGAAGTTTTCAGGACCATGGTTGCCATCTATAACAGCAAATGACATCCACTTGCTAGTGAATGCTTAACAGCTGACGCTGGGCAGAAGGCAAGTATCTCTCCCTTGTATTATTTGGCAATTTCTAGAGTGCAAACACTCTCTCTACTCTGGATGATTTCAAGCTACTGATGTAATGTTGCTAAACATGCCTTTTATATTGTAAATTACTTTTAAAAGATTGAGAAAAATTGACTCTTATCATTCCATGTGAGCTATCTCCTGTTTACCACTGAAAGAAACCCATAAATATAGGCAGCATTGTGCTAGAGTTTCTGTAAATCACCAATGCAAGATTTACATTAAAATGTCCCACTCTTCCTTCAGAAGGGAGGGAGAAACATAGTCCACAAAATGGAGGATGTTCTCTAAACCTATACTGAGGATACATATTTGAGAAGTTGTTGCAACAGGAACTATGGAACACAATCAAATTTATAACTTCTACATGGTCCATTTAGAAACTTTGTCACTATTAGAGACTACTTACCATTCTTTGGTTTCTCTGAAGGTAATTGATATATAAGAATTTTACATTGAGCCAAATAACCTTATATAACCTTATTTTTGCCTTTTAAAGATTGATCAGAGGGGTCACAGAAACACTGGCCTAATTTTTCTTTTTTTTCCAAATGCAGGTCATGTACTTCTTCCATCTCCTGATGAGAACAAGGCCCCATAGAGACAGACTTAGGCACAGTGTCAACAATACTGCAGTGCTTCCCAAAATAAGTTAGAACTGCTACCAATTGCTGGAAGACTTCACAGCAGTGAGTACTTGTTTGATGTTATGGCAAGTTTGGCAAGCTGCCCACTCCCCAAACCTCTGATTATATATATTTAACAAGTAGGTAATTTAGTCTTGTTGAAGATTCATCAAAATAAGAATGAATATGAGTATGTATACATAGAAAGAAACCTCTATAGTTAAATACTACAAAGTTGGAATGAAAGTTCAGGCAAAGAACTTCAGCCTTTCTAAAAAAATTTAACTATTAGAGTATTTCATTCTGTATCCATTTATCTAGACAAAGAGGAATTGCAGTTCTAATGGTTTGTCACCTGCAAAATGAAATTTCCATGCATTGAGAAGCACACCATAGAGTGGACTGCTCATCTGGCCTCCCTCTTCCCATCTGTATCTCCACAATGGTCAGGTGTTATAAAAGGGAAGGATAAGGATGGGTCTGTCTGTATGGTTCAAGTCTAACTTCCTTCCATACTCAGACCATTTCTGTTGCATTTACATCTTTAGATTTTCATTTAAAGCCTGCCTTCTGAGGCTATCAAACCCCAGAAGAACCTGGAATGATGCTGTAACAGGAGTATAAAGGTAACCAGCGCTTTAAAGACTTTCAGTCATATGACAAAACAGCAGTAGCACAGGAATTATACACCAGCCTGGGTGTTTGCAACTGAAATGTGATTTTAATTCTAAGCTAAATTCTGTAGAAGTTTATTCTAACTGCTCTTCATTGTTTTTTTCCCTTTCCTTAGTTGTCTACTGTCTTTTCACCCAAATGTTAAGTACTAAACAGTAAGTACTCTCCAAGGTACTAAAGACAAAATAGGGAAGCAGATATCTTTGTAGACTGAATGGCCTCTTATTCTAATAGCGGTGTAGGATAAAAATAAATAAGATGCCATATGCTCAATGCATTAGAAGGCAACAAAGCCTGGAAAGATAGCAGGAGGGGGAGGGGGCAGTGATTGCCAGTACAGAGCAATGGAATAGAACATTTAAATTGTACATTGAGAAGAGATGGGGTTTCTAAGTTGTTAATTTAGGGAAATATTTCAAGGCAGTAAGGAATCAAGCTGTGGAAGCATCCGGACATAGAGATCTATGTGAAACATTAATAGCTATGACAGAAACAAAGTCTTTCAGTACCAGGTGGGTTTGGGAGATAGTATGGAGGGCTCAGAGGCCAGAAAAAGATGAGGAAAGAGGTAGAACAGGAATTGGGTCACTTGAGCGAGTTTCTTTAGTCATGAATCCCATAGCAGAAAGATTGGGAATCTTGAATTGAGAGCCCCCTTACTGCCCACAGTTTCTGATATACACTAGGAGCCTTAGACTATACCCCTCGAGAATAAGAGGATATTCCTGCATGCTCACTGTGAGTAAACAGTCAGAAAATTCTTAAAGAGCAACTCAGGAATCACAGTGAGAGGAGACGGCTGCCTTTGAAGCTGATGATGGAGGAGCATATTCTCTTCCAGGGTTTCCCATTGTCCTCAGCCTGGAAGAACCTAAGAAAACTCCAAGGAGGCTGTGCTAAAGGTCATGTCCAGTGGATTTTTGAAACAGTGGATGGTATAAGACCCTTTAATGTCAAGTGCCCCTCCCGCATCTTCTTACTACATACCATGGCAACTTGAAGCACATCAGGAAAGCCTGTAGGAATTTTTATTCTTTCCTACACAATTTTATAAATAGAAGATTTGTTCTTGCCATGGATTTGAGCGTCTTCCATTTGTAATTATTATTTTTTTTTATTAAGCAGAGAATTTTTCCGTCTCTTACCCAACAGAAATACTATGACTTCTCTTTGGCATATCTAAACTGACAGAATAGTGTTCTTGTGTTTTGAGGCCATTGCTTAGTAAAATTAAGGATCATTTCGACACAAACACTGTGCTCCTGCCAGTCATCTGATAACTGAAATGGATGCTGACTAGTGGGTGGATAGCATATACAAAGCATTAGGCAAAGGGATGATTCACACCCAGGTGGGATGGAGAAGACTTGTGCATGAGATTTCATCATCATGGTACTCAGAATGGCATGTAACTTAAAACTTATAAACTACTTATTTCTGGGAATTTCCTCTTAATATTTTATGTCTGTGACTTATAGCAGGTAAATGGAATTTCAGGCAAAAGGGGGAACTACTATGATTTGGAGAACTTGGAAAGATATTGGCAGTGATAGAAGCCATTCGTTGAGAAATGAGAGGTACTGAATTTCTAACTATGATCATCTTTTGGCCTTCTTCTCTAAGATAACATGTTGGCAGTCTTGATGCTCAGTGGGAATTATGGATGTGATTGTGTAGAATGATGACACCATCAAGAAGATACCTGCAGAACAATTTTACAAACTACACATATGTCACATTCAGCCCTTTCTTCAAAATGGAGCATGTCATAGAAATGGTGTCTAGTTATTTCTAGCTCCCAATGCACTCAGGGATCACTACTAACCTGTTTTATCAATAAATTACATGATTCTCCAATGTATCAGAAATTTTGCATTGATCTGATGTAGAAGAAGTAGGAGGAAGCCCAGGTCTCTGAATTGTTGCAAGGTGGTGACTTTACAGGTCCCTGGTAACATATGCACTGGACTCTGCATAAGCAATGGTTTGTAAGTCTACTGAGTTCAGCCTATGGATGTTTGAACTAATGAAACTGGAGGAAAACTCTGTGAGCCTAATATACATGCTAGCTTTCATACCTGACAGCATGTTGGCTGACATGCTTGACAGGACAAAGAAAAAGCCAACTATTAGAGTGAAATCACTTGCCTAAGGTCACTCAGCTGGATGAAGACAGACATAGGACTCATGCATAACTCCACTGACATTGAACATTTATTTTCTACATTGTTTAGTATACCTAGGAATAAAATGAAAGCATAAAGTTATAGTAATGGTGATTATTAGGCATTGTGCCAATTTTTAGCAGTCACATCCCCAAAGAAGACTCAATGAATTTGATAATAAAATTATTATATGGTTTAGAAGACAGACTCTACTGTGATATTTTACAGAAGATAATTTCCTTTAAATTAACATGTAGCTAAAGATAAAAACCGCTCTAACAGCAAATTCTGCACTGGTTGGAGCAACACTGTTTTATTTCCTACCAGCTTGATTTTATTCTAGAAGCATTATGTTCCTGTGAAGCAGTCCCAGTGCAGCTGGCAGCTTCTTGGCCCTGATAAGATAACCCCAAGGAAAGAAATATTGCCAGAATAATAATTCCTAATTTCTGGATCTTAAAGCTGCATCTGTAATGCATTGACTATGAAGTTTTATGTAACCGGCATTTTCATTTTCCTGTCTTTGTTATGCATAATAAGATCTCCTTTGAGGTTCAAATCTTTGGAAAAAGTCCCAAATACATTTTTCTCTCTGCCTTATGACTACTGTTTAATTTTGGTAAATTTTCTGGAGAATGGTGTGTTTTGGGCATTTGTTAGGTGGAAAGGGTCTAATTCCTACTTTTTACAATATCAGTGTTACAGAATATGAAACCCCAGCAAGATCTTCCTTCCTTAGAAATTTCAAGACAGGTTTTTCTTTGGGGCCCATATCCATCGGCCTGTCCTTAGTTCTCATGTAAAACTGAGGAGAAAGCTCACATGACCACTGAGAGAGTCAACTCAAAACCATATCCCTTCATAGAAGACAAGAGGTTTGTGAATAAAAAGAACATTTAAACTACTGCTAAATGCTCCCACTCTCTTGTGTAGTGGCTTCCACTGTCTAGTTGTTTAAGGATTCCAAACCACAACTTGGCAGTGGACAATCATTTGGTATGCTATTTCTTGGGGGATGGCTGCCTTTCTTACTTCCACCTTTATTCAGTTGCCTGTAGTTCTTTGAGTAGAGTTGAGGTATTGAGGTCTTTCCCCTCCACACACACAGGTTAGCACGTTCATTAGTGTCTTCATTGTTCAGCTTATGTTTGGGTGGTCATTTTAGTGAGAATTTACAGATATGGTTCCTGATGTTACTAGAACAAACAAATTTACAGCAACTTTCCTGATCCTCAAGTTCTCACACTCTTTCCATCTGCTCTTCCATAGTGTTCTCTCAGCCTTTTGTGTTGTAGTGAGTTGTAGATTTATTCATTGGGGTTGGGCTCAGCTGTGAAAACAAACATGGAAATAATACCCAACAGGTTATATTTGGGAATAAATATTTATATACAGCTACATATATACATAAAAGACAATTGATTAAGATGTGAATGGGATTAGGGAGGCTCAAATTAGAGAGTTTGAGAGAGGAAAGGAAAAGGGGAAATGTTGTAATTAATATGCAATGGCAAAAACTAAACAAACCAACCAACCAAAGAATTCCAAACTTCTCATTATTCATATTCCCATAAGTTGCAGACTGTGCACTTAAGTTGCAATATACTATCACAATGGAGTCTCACAGCAACCAGAAAGAACGAAATAGAAATGATTAACAAATGTCACATAGTGTAGACAAAACCCAGCTAAACTGTGTTCGTTCTTTACTTCACGTAGGGACATGTGTGCTGTGGCAAAAGTTCATGCCCTCACATATACACACACAGTAAATAAGTAACTGTTAAAAATAAAATAGATACAGGGGGAGGAGGGATGGGATGAGGGTTTGTGGAGGGGAAACCGGGAAAATGGGATACATTTAAAATGTAAATAAATAAAATAACCAATAAAAATAAAGTGAAATAAAATAGATGATGTACATATCCAAGCCTACAAAGCTTTGAACCAAAGCAAAAGTCTCAATATTCCTTTGCTCTCTCCAGATGTCTCAATAACTGTGTAATTTCTTCTCCATACAAAACAAAGAAAGTGATTATGGAGATGTTTCAGACCCCAGTGGTGTCCTATAGTGAATTAAACACAAATAATTCTCTCTACTCAGAAACTCTTTACTTCATTGATGTTCTGTGAATTAGGATATTAAGAATTATCAAGACCACCTTGACAGAAAGTGTAGAATTGAAATAATATACTGTCTTTACTTCCTAGTCCTTGCATGAACAAACATTCTGGTTAGACAATGAAATGCTGCTAGATACCTCAATCTGACAGAAGAGCCTTTCCTATTTTACAAGAGAACAAAGAGGTTTGCTGCTGCCATGTAAATTGTCTCACAAATGTCCTTTTTGTAGTTATCATTGTGTACCAAAGGCAATAGTCATATACAATTAATAGTTATAAAATAGCTACATGTCTGTTGCTTATCTTTCTAAATATAGGGCTAAAGGTTATTTAAAAATTAGAAAAATAAGTACTGAGATAGAGATCTGATCCCTAAATGTCAAATCATTTGATTAGAGAAGATTCTTTAATAAATGTTATGAGAGTCATGCATTGGCAGTGCATCCTGTTGCATTTAGAAGAATGATGAAGCAATGGTATTGGTAGTCACCACTGTGCAGAAGTTATTAAAAATGAACTAATTTGATTAAGCAGCAATGTAATATATAATCAACTCTACCATTCTATATCTTTCTTTAAATCCTTTCTCAGTCACATAAATGATTGCCCAGAAAGTAATACTCTTGCAGTTAGCCTTGACTGTGCAAAAAAGACATGGGAATAATATATTCAGTTTCTAGGCATCTTCTAAAAGTGGTAGTGTTGCTTTCTCTGGTCTTCATCCTAAAGTTTTTTTCCCACTGTTTAGAAATGGGGAACATTCAAAGAACCATTCTAAATCATATCCTAAGGCTGTCAGGAAGTCTGAGGCAGCCAAAAATGTCTGAACTGCATTGTGAAAGAATATTTTACCTTATTCCACAATGCACCAAGTATGAAAAATAAACATATATATATATATACATATATATGTATCTGTTTTGATGAATTCTATATTTTAAGATTGCTTAGTAAAATATCTTGATGTTTTACCTTAGTTAACCTGCTAAAACAGTAATGTATATTTACATATAAGAAACCTAAAAAAGGAAAGAAAAATAGAGTTCAGTAATCTACTTAGGATAAATAGACTTTTTGCACCTTATTGTTTAGAGGGAATAACTTGAGCTACAGAATTGAAATCAGCTAATCCTTTTATTGAACCAAATATGATACAATATTCAATCTGGCCGCAAGACATTTATAATGAATAACAGTGGTAATGCCAGTGAGTAAGATCATAAGAAAAAACTAGATCACAGACACCATAATTCAATATTAGGGGAATTTTGGAAAATTAGTTTCTTCATCAAAATAAAAAAATACTATAACAAAAATGGGATCAGACAGGATAGTTCATGGTTGTTATTCCAGCACTTAGGATATAACTTACTGGGGCAAGATGCCTGCCACGTGATTAAGCTCAGCCTGGGTTAATGACTGAGACTCCATTTTAAAAAACAAAACAACAAACAAACCAAAGCAAACCAAATCAACCAACCAACCAAATACTCAAAACCAAAAGGATTAAGAAGCAAAGTTAGATTGGCAATAGGACTCTGCATTGTCACATCATGCTGGCTGATCAGTGGTTTCAATTTCTTGCTTACCAATGAGTTTGCTCATCCCTAGCTATTACATGTTCCTGTTCCAACTCTTATCTGCCAAAATAATTCAAATTAACTTAAAAATAAAGTCCTATAGCAGGGACTGAAGAAATGGTGCAGAAGTTAAGATCACTTCAATTTAAGAACAGAAGATGTGGGTTTGGTCCATGGCACTCAAATGATGACCCACCACCATTTGTAACTCAAGTTCTAGACCATCCAGTGCTCTCTTCTGACCTCTGTAGCCACTGCATACACACAATGCCTACAAAATATATTTGGATGTACTCATATGGAATAAATATAAATAATATGAAAACTTGCTGACTTTGTGTATGTGGGCATGGGAGCTAAGTTTCTGATCACAATGACTCCATGAGAAATGACTAAGTATTTCTTTTCTTAGCTTTTAGCTGAGGTGAATTCCTCATGTATAATGAGCCATATGGCTAATAGCTCCATTTTCATAGTCATTCCTTCAAAGCCATGATATGGGGGATGTTACATTAATTATGGTCACAAAATTTGCATCAATGTTCTCATCAGGATGCATAGTATAATTGTCCTATTCTTGTGACTATGACTCTCCTATGAGTATGCCAGGATTTGTGCTTCATTTCTTTCTAGATTCAGGTCTTAAAAAGTTAGCAGCTTCTACCACATTCAAAACACATGTTTTGGAGTACTGAGTCAATCTATCTTTAGGATATAATATATATTGGACAGATATAGGTGCTCAAGGCAATAGTTCAAACTGATCTCAGTATTCTAGTCCTCATCAATATCCACATTTAAAAGTATGGTTAACTTGGATATCACAGACAGTCTACTTTTTAATTTACTGCTGCTGCTACTATGACTATGACTACTATCACCGCCACCACCACCACTATGACCACAACCACAACCACAGCTACCACTACCACTACCACTACCACTACCACTACCACTACCACTACCACTACCACTACCACTACCACCACTACTACTACTATTGTTGAGATGGAGTCATACTACCTGTCTGGCCTGAAACATACAATATTTCTCCTTCAGCCTACCAAGTACTGAAATTTCCTACCAGGCAGATACTAGGCAGTCCATCTTCTAGTTGCTTCCTTCTGAGTGGTTCCTTATCAATATGTGCAGGATAAAGAATTCACCAAACCAAGCACCGACTAAACTCCTGACCTATACTATCTTAGAATATAATAAAGTTGTTTCTTTGTTTTAATTATATTTTATTACTTGAGATTGTAGTATAATTTTCATCATTTTTCCCTTTCCTATGCTCTCTCTAATCCCTTTGATAATACCTCCACTTTTTCTTTCAAATTCACCAACTGATTTTTCATTAATTGTTGTTACATACATATATGTATTTACATATGAATTCTTAAATTTCACGTGCTTTGTTTTAATCACAAAATTCTGTGGTAGTTTCTTACACATCAGGTTCCATAGAACATAACATTCTCTTATTTAAAGTACATCTTGCATATATATACTCAGGAATTGTCAACCCTCTTATTATATCTCACAGCCATTTTCTGCTTCAAATGATTAATAGCCTCTCAAATCACTGAAGAAATAATAGCTGGTTAGTGTTAAGAATGATCATTTATGAACATACAATTCATAATTATATCAAATAGAGTAAAATTCAAGAAGTAAAAAATTTGATGGAATTTCCTTAGATGATTGTATGAGTTATAAATTTTACTTCTTTCTTTGAGAATTTTATGAATATATGCAATATATTTTGATCATAAGATATGCTTTCTTAAACATTGCTTTCCTTTTTTAGCTTATTTAATAGAATAATACTAGTAAGTAAGCTATCATGTAGAGCCTATGGTTTATCTAATCAGATTCTAAGTCTTGCCTTGTGATCTGTGCCATATATGGACTCAACTGTGGAGCAGGCTTTAATCCAATAAGAGGCTGGCTGGCTATTATCATGACTTTTGTGCCATGGTAGGCATGTTTTGCACGTTTTGCCAGGATGGTTGCTGTTTTAGTTCACAGGGTTCACAACTGGGTAACATATATTTTTTTTCCCTCCAGTAGTATTCACAGCACCCTTTAGCACTAATAAATTTAGCCACTAGGGAGGGCATATCCAGTATTAGGTTATGCATGGTTGGGAACTCACATATGTGTTGCTTTCAACAATAAAGTTCTTCAGGGCAATCA
Source organism: Arvicanthis niloticus (assembly GCF_011762505.2). NCBI lineage: Eukaryota > Metazoa > Chordata > Mammalia > Rodentia > Muridae > Arvicanthis > Arvicanthis niloticus. The sequence continues at coordinate 106,790,712 of NC_047659.1, forward strand.
AGAACACTGGAAATATCCTGTAATGTTAGAGGTCTAAGGGATCTCACTGGCCAATGACTCCAAATGAGGTAATCCTTTACTTGCACTGGAGTTTTTACTTGTTAGCTTGTAGTGCTCTTATTGCCCCATTATAAAGTAACTCCCTTTAAACTCTTTTAAATATATATTAATGTATATATTTAGAAAACATGTATGGTAGTAAGTTTTCATATGACTTTTGTGAGATATCTGAGTATTAATTTTCTATCCCTGAGTTCCCTCTTTGACCATCTTCTATTCTCCACCTCATTTATCCCTCCCTATTTATACCACTGAGTTCTATCTCCTTTCCCTTGAAATATATTACCTTGAGGTTCCTTACTAATTTTTTGAACTCTATATTTATTCCAAAATGTAACAGATGTATCTGAAGGGATGAATAATATCCTGTTGGGTAAATTGACTACATTTTCATTATTCATCCATTAATGATAATCATCTAGGCTATTTTTATCACTTGTCTGTTATGAAAAGAACAACAATGAAGACTGATGATCAGATTCCTCTATAGGAAGATATCAAGTCTGTTTGTTAGATGTCCAAGAGTGGTATAGGTGGATCATGTGGTCCTATATTTATAGGAGGATCATTAAAAGGATCCTCCATGCTTATTTCCATAGTGGCTGCCCCAGTCTTCACTCCCACTAGCTGCAAATAACTGTTCTCATTCCCCACTCTGCCCAGCTTTTGTAATTTTTTAAAATCATATTCATCCTACATAGTGTAAGATGAAATCTCAAAGTAGTTTTAATAACTATTTCCCTCATAGAAAAGGATTTTGAACTTGAAAAAAATTTTTTTCGGCCATTCATATGTTAGTTTTTGAAAACTTTCTGTTTAGTTTTATGCCCTATTTTTAAATTAGGATTTTTTTTTTGCAAAATTTATATAGTACTAGGTGAATGCTAATGATATATTGTTACACCAAAAATTAGTGGATCTTTTCATCTCATTTCTTTTGCAATAGATTTTGATTAAAATAGAAAAGCCACAATTGGTCAAAGGTGCAGAGAGTAAGAGACTTTAAAATGCTCACCCCCTAAGGAGCACATCTATCCCACATCCCCTCCTCCTAGGTCTTAGGGATAATTGAGAAAAATAGATGGAAAGATCATAAGAATGAAAGGTGGCAGGTATGTAAGGAAGCAGTATTTTCCAGAGAGCAGTGCTGTTGTACATAGGAATGCCTAGAGTCGAGTCAGCATGCCTGAAAACAGAAAAAGCTTAAGGCAGACAAAAATCCCAACAGGACTTTCACCCCAGCCAATGAATTATTGGTAATTGATAGATGCTAGGAATGGAAGGGTCAATTTTTTTTTCTTTATGGGTGTGTTCTCTTATGGGTTGACTATAATCCCATAGGCCACATATCCAAAACTATATGGCCAATACCAAATGTACTTGATGACCAAACAAAAACAAAGAAACAAGCAAACAAACAAACAAAAGCAGAGGATTAAAAACTGAGTAACTAAGAGAATGGAGGAATAGATCTGTGAGGGCTGAGGGAAGGTTGGTAATATCAACAATATACATTATATAAAATTCTCAACAAGATAATAAAGTACAAAAAATAGAGTTGCTTTCAGTAAGATTTTTCTCCTTAAAAGAGTTTTCAAGTCCCCAACCATAGGCTTGTCCAACTTGAGGCCTATGCCTTGAGAGGAAGCCCATGTCTGACTCTGCTCAGAAGTCTAGAGACCTAGGATAGAACCAAACATAACTGGGAAATAAATCAATGTAATGATTTCTTTTTTTAAATGCATTTTTATTAGATATTCTACTTATTTACATTTCAGATGTTATTCCCTTTCCCCATTTCTTCTGCCCCAGAAATTCCCTATCTGGTCCCCACTCCTGCTGCTTCTACCAGGGTGTGCCCCCACCCATCCACCCCCTCCCCCTCCCCGCCCTTAAATTCCCCCACACCTGTGAAGGGGCATCCCGCCTTCACAGGACCAAGGACCTTCTTCCTAATGATATTCTGCTATACTCAGATAGATGTGCCTTGCCCAATTACCATCAGAGGGGCATCATCCTACAACTGATGCTAGCAAATGCAGAGACTCGTTTGCTACCAAACACTAAGTGGACCCAGGAGAACCCCAGATGAGTGTGCATAATTGTTGGTGCCAGACAAGTCATCGAGGACACTAGAAGAACAGAGCTCATACAAATAACTTAGCAGGGCTCATAGGGGCCCACAGAGACTGAAGCAACAATAAAAAACCCTGTATGGGTCTCAAGTAGATCCTCAGCATGTGCTATGGATGTATAGCTTGGTGTTCTTGTGAGAATCCCAATAGTGGGAGTTGGAGAAGTCTCCGACTCTTGCCTAAGTTTGGGACCCTTTTTTTCCTACTGAGCTGCTTTGTCTTGATAGGAGAGTTTCTGTCTTAGCTGTACTGTAATTTGTTAAGGCAAGTTTGGTTGATATTCCTGGGAGGACTCTTTTCTCAAGAGAAACAGAGGAGGAGTGATCAGGACAGATGGAAGGTGGTGGTAGGGGATTGGAAGGGGTGGAGGAAAGAGAAACTGCAGTTGTTATATTATATGTGAGTAAAGAAAAACAGTAATCAAATACAGGGGACCAATTCAAAATATATAGCTCTATGAAGCCAGCACACAGACTCCTGAACTTATACTTAAAGGAAAGGAGACTAGTTAAAAGGTTGAGAGAAACCAAACAAAACAATAGCAGCTTCTTGTTTTGGTTTGTTTGTCTGTTTGTTTGTTTGTTTGGTTTTTGTATGTTTATTTGTTTTTAAAGGAAATTATGGTCCATACATTTCTATACATTTCCTTTGTGATCTCCCTACACTACTATTTTGTACTGAATACAAAATATTCAATTCTCTCCTGAATAAACACCGCCATTATTAGAAGGAAAACATAATGGTTACATTTACATAGAGAAGATAACCACTTGCCTCCAGCAAGATGCTGTATTTCTACTGGGGGAAGGAAAGAGTCCTTACCTTTTCTATTTGTTCTTTCTTAGGACTTAAGAGAAGTCTCAGGATTTGATGGTTAATGATGGATAGGCTATCCAGACATAATTTGGAATGAGACCCATGAATTTTGTAAGAACAAACACTGAGTGCTATAAGCACATTTTGTACATTGTCAGCTTTGTGTTCCAACCAGTGTGCAAAAAGCCACTGACTTAACTACTATAGTAACCTTTGTGCTACTTCAAGGCAAATAGAGATGGTTCTAGTTTTGTTAGTTTGACCTGGAAAAGCTATATCTACAAAAGAATTGGCTATATTTATTTGCTATATTTATATACAGCTATATTTATACACTGATCCTACTATGGGAAGGCTGATAGGGTCTGCACAACAAGCACCACTGAGATTTGCAGCAGCTCGGCAGTGCCCAGAATGCGCGGCATAGTTCAGACTTGCTTTCATAGCTAAATATAATAGTGGATGCCTATCATCTTAACACTGGAGGGACAGAGGCCAGAGCATTCAGGGCCAGCTCCAACTACACAGTGAAAACCTGCCTCAAAACCCAATCAAGCCAAATAAAAAGATACCCCAGCCCGAGCAGGCATTTTTTCCTTAGATTCATAGAATTAAAAGATATTTTTAATGCATCATGGAACATGAAATATACCTTGCACTGTTGGTGGAGACAGTAGATATTTTTATAATAAAAACCTTAGCTTTGAATATGGTTGCAATTATAATTACATGTGTTAAAATAGCACACTATGTAGGACATATGCGCCCAATATTTAAGGCAGGCAACATCTATGTTTTTGGAGTTAAAATGTGGTATAATTTTAGTTTCACATTTAATGAGGCATGTTTAGAGTGGTTTCTCTTAAATGCAGATAATTGTCATATTTACTTTTAAAGTATAGTTTCTTATATGTATACATTGTTAAATATAGAAGAGCACTTCTAGAAATATCTTCAAGAAACTGAACTCTGCTTTTATTATAAGTGGCACACATATGTCTTTTCTTCCATACTTAGGTGCAATTTTATTAAAAGTCTTTATCATCATGAAAGTAGAATGTCTTTTTTGGTTTAAATCTGAAAAAAATGTTTCCTAATATTATGCAGAAAGTAATTTAAAATGCTACTGTCTTTCTTAAGGAAAGGAATGAGGTCTTTAGCAGCAGCATTTAAGCACTATCCAAACTGAGAGCTTCTTCATAGGATCAGATCTCGAGAACTGGCCTAGCAGCTATTTCTTTCTTACAAGAAGAAGCCTAAGCAAGCATGAGTCTTGTAAGGAAGCCACAACTTTAACACAGGGCCCGCTGCTGTTACAGCCCTTCTGTGGAAATAACCACTTCCCACATAAAGTGAGACTATAGAGAGCTTTGTTTCATTCTGATCTTTGAATTTAGAAAAGAGAAACAAACAAGAGAAGGGAGGGGGAATCAGTGCTAGAGGAAGGAAGAATAGAGAAGACTTTCTTATAGAAACCATGTTGGACATGAGCATTAAATCAGAACTTAAAGGAGTCCAAGATAGAATACGTCAAACTTTCAAATGATTTTCATGGAACATTTTACTCCAAACCACCCTGAAAAAAAATCACTGAGTATTCAACCTATGCTTAGATACAATGTTTAAAAAATGCCAGATATACAGCAATGTTTATAGTTATTTTATTTAATACATGAGAAATCCGACCATGGGTCAGACAGTGAAATTTTAATATCATAGCATGGAAATGTGTATCTGTTCAGCCTCAAACACAGAATTGTCAGTCTTTTTTGTCTTTGTTTTGCCCTCAAACATAGGAAGGAACTACAGTGTAAGCAGGCAGCTCATGAAGCTGCCCGTATTTTAGTCATGTCTGCAACAGAAACAGCTGCTTCATGAAGGATGCAGAAAACACGGCTGCCTTATGAGATGTGAAAAGTGATTAGAAAGTCAGGAGGGTTCTTCTACTTTAAGGTGCAGAGACTCAAGTAACAAATCTACATTTCCTTCCACTCGGTCACCCTTGTGTATAGCTACTTCCCATGCAAAGGAAGAATTATGATGTCAAGAGATCTAAACATTAAGGGATAGATGGGATGTTTTTCTCATTTTGACATCTTATTAAATTTAAAATAACTACAAAATACCAGTTGTCCTTCCTGCTATAACAGATGGAAGAAACCTGGCACCTCATCCTTTATGTGTTTCCAGGAAAGGGACTTGTCATCGTGTTCATCAGTAAAAAGGAAAGGAACTTAGAGAGAAATGAAACCTTAAAGTAAAAGCCATACTTAAAAATATCACAAGTCTGCTCAATGTAATTGTCTTCAATCATATGCAATCATGCACTGAGTGTATTTCAGTATCTGTCAATAGAGCAGTTATTAATACAGGAACTGAATTTTCATTGCCTCAAATTTTAATTTTATTAAATTTCAATAATTGTGTGTGTCTAATATATTGAACAGTGTATCCTTGAAGCACTGGAATTTGTCATGCCAGATACTAAGGAATGTAAACAATTCTCTTACAGTTTTTGTGATCGATTTATCTGCCTTCTAATGTTTCCAGGAATCTGGTCCTATAATAATCAAGTGAAAAGGTCCTATTTAATTAGAATAATGCATTATACATTTAGTGGGACATGGAAGAGTTATGGCTCCAGTCCCTTTCTTTGCAGTTTGCCATGTATCACAGTCTTCTGGATGGGAATCTAGTTGTATGTTCTGTGACTTCTTCTATCAGCTTCTGACAGCTTAAAATGAAGCCTATTCATAAATGGCCAATTAGTAACTTTAAATCTGTTGAGAAAAATTAAACATGATGAGTTGGTCATGTGGTTTGGGGAGGTTCTGCTAGTCAATATACAAATGACACCAGAGCAACACAATAAAATTTGTTTCCTTATAGAAGAATCTGGGCAGCCTAATGGCCCCATGAAAACTGAAATTATGAGGAATGACAACTCCATAGAAACCAGCAATCCAGCAGCAGTAGCAGAATGGGTATGGTACAACCTTGAAGAGTTAGCTCAGCAAGATAGCTCAGACTTAGTTTCCAATGGTCACTGTTTTTCAGTGTTACTGAGGTCTATAGTTCTCTCAATGATACCTTTTCTTTTTTATATGGTAGTCCAAGAAAGTTTAAAAACTGTATCACCGATAGATATAATAAACAAGTATATAATTGAACCCCTCCCAACTCTTCAATCAAGAATGAATTTAAGACTAAATAGGCCTTAGAGTTGGTGACATTAGAGGTCATTCTTAAAGTAAGAATAAGATACATTCTGTCTTACAAGTGTGCTTCTTATTCTTGTAATGGAATCGTCACTGACTCTGGTATCTGAACTGAGTATGTGCCATATTGATGCCTCACTTAATGATGGGGATACATTCTGGGAAAGACATCACTAACAACAGAGTGCACTTACACAGAACTAAAAGTATAGGTCACTTGGTATAGTCTTTTGGTGCAATCAAGAAACCAATTAAACATAGGATGCATGAAGGTGTTCTGTCATCATGGCATACTGTACCACAGCAAACTCATTTTATAAGTCAAAAGAGTGATCTCTATAATAATGATTAAAGCTTTTCAGAAATGTAACACCATAGAAGTGTTAATATAGATACATATGCATATATATATATGCATACACACACACAAGTTTAATGAAGATACACTACAGTGGGGGAATGATGTCTCAAATTGACACCTCATGTTAGCAAACAAAAACTCCAGTATCAGGAATGGGTTATCTCTTTTGGAGTACTTGGCCAATAGGGTACCATAGAACACAAGCATTATAGGCTACTGCTAATAGTTTTGGTTACCCTATAGATCTTGTTTTTACTACCTTATTGCTTAAAATACCATTTGTGTGATGTAAAATCAACAATCAACCTGAGTAGTGATGATACAACATACAGAGGAAAGGGAAATTATTTCAATCAGTTTTCAATTGTGTTCACATCTTATATATTTCATGATCCTTAATTAACATGAATTCATATTATATATGTATTACATATATAATTTTAGACACCAGGGCTTTGGTCTGATGAAAAAAACTCTTGTTATATTTCTCAGGCTGACTTTGAACTTGAGAATCATGAAACTCAGCCTCACCCAATCTTCAGCACTGGGATAACAGGCCGGTGCTCAGTGTTGTACTTTATGAGTGAAATATATATATTCTGTTAGTAAGAATATCATTGAATAGAATGGCTAAGCTAGTATTAGGTACTTTAACACATTACAAATGAAAAAATCCTTACATTGGGAGGCTTGTTGTGGAGCAGGGAAGGGGCATCTTTTAAAAAATTCGAAGCAATAAAAACATTTCTTTTCTACTTCACAATATATTATGTATTAATATGAATCTAGGGTTTTCTTCCATACTAGAACATTCTCCAAAATAGAAGCAGTCTGGCATTAGGTCATGTGCACTGGGGTTTTATGTTGCCACCAAGCTGAGCTTCTCTGGGCTTCCTGGAGGAATTAGACTAGCCAAAGGAAGAAGTTCAGTGTGGCTGATCCTCAGGGATCTTTGCTTTATCTTCCATATTCCTGTGTTAATGTTGACTGCTTGGATTTATAGCTCATGCCATAGCCATCAGCCTTAGATGTGAAGATCCAGTGTGTGACCACATTATGGCTCTAAAGTTAGGTTCCTAACAGACCATATATTGAATATGTGGTCATCAGATGAAGGCTGCATTGAGAGGTGGTGGATCTTTTACAGGTAGGGCCTAAGGCAAGTGAGTTCAGTCATTGGGAAAGGATATGCACTCAAAAGTGTTATCTATACCCTAAGTCACCCATGACCCCTTTGTTTTCATGCTGCAATGAAGTTAACAAACCTCCTTTGTAAGTTCCCACCAAAATTTACTCTGCTATCAACATGATGGGTCCAATTGATCATGGGATGAACCCCTGAAACTGTAACCAAAATAAGACTTTCTCACGTAGAAGTTGATTATTTTGGGACTCTGTTACAATGGTAGAAAGGTAGCCTACCGGCCTTGAAATTATATACTAGTTCTTACTTGCATATAGATAAAATCCTAAACTATTTAACATATAAGTTAATTTTTACCAATAAGTTTTAAATATACGGCTTCTTAAATTATATGAAGTGTATAACAGAGTCCCTTCACCCCCTTTCTCATCCTTTCTATTAGTTCTCTGTGTTTCCTAGACTGTTTTACTTCTAATTTTATATATACATACACATACATGTTCATATACACATGTAAATGCACATGCATGTACATACTTAGAGTCCTTAGGATAGATATCATGTGATGGTACAGCTGGGTAGAGCTCTGATGAGAAGTATTATTATGCTTTTTAAGACCATAGAACTGAGTGATTGTTTCCTAATCTCAGTACTACCTGTGATTTTTTTTTCTCATGGAAATCACAGAGATTTTTATATTTTGGACAACATAGTGGCTTTTGTGAACCATTTTTTTTTTATACTTACCATTAGTTAACATTATAGTGGTTTTTATGGCTCTATCTAAGTCTTATTACTAAATGTCTTAATAAATAAATGTTTATTTTATACCACAGTTTTTCCAGTGTTGTATCAACAGGTTGCTACACCATGCCATGAAGGTTAAGACTCTGCTCCAGCCTCATTTTTCCTTGACACTCTATGCTCACATTATACTTCTACTAAAGGTGCTATTACAAGATGCTCATCTACTCTCAAAAAACTCTTGGTAACCCATGACTTCTTATTTTGATCTCTGTGGAGGTTTCTTTTGAATGAAAATGAAAATTTCATGTTTAAGGTGAGCCTTATCTACAGAGTAAGTTCTAGGACAGTAAAGCTTACGAAGTGAAGGAAACCATTGAAAATAGAAAGCTGCTGCAAATATATTTGAAAGACGGCTCAAGTTCCAGCCCTTGCAAGCAGCAGTATTTGGAGGCTTTGGCTATATGGTTCTGGCTCTAGAGTCAAGGATAGAAGAAAGGGGTTATGGAATCTCCCTTGGTTTCTAAAGAAGCTAAGGCATGTGGCAGGGGTGTCCCTGCATGGAGGACTAGAGACGTCATTGTGTGAAACTGGGAAGACATTGCATGTGTCTCAGAAGAGACTTTGAAGTTTGAATTTTTTATTGGATATTTTATTTACATTTCAGATGTTATCCCCTTACCCCATTCTCCCCCCAACCTTGGAACACCCTATTCCATCCCCCTCCTCCTGCTTCTATGAGGATGTGCCCCCACTCACTTTTTTTAAAAAAAAGTGAAAGTGGATATAGCTTGAAATAGCCAAGATTCAACTCACAGAACACATGAAGCTCATGAAGAAGGAAGACCAAGTGTGGATGCCTCGGTCCTACTTAGAAGGAGTAACAAAATACTCAAGGTAGTAAATATGGAGACAAAGTGTGGGACAGAAACTGAAGGAGGGGCCTTATGGAGACCGTTCCACCTGGGTATCCATCCCATGTGCAGTCACCAAAGGTAGACTGTGGTGTGGATGTCAGAAAGAGCATGCTGATAGGAGCCTGATATAGCTGTCTCCTTAGAGGTCTACCAGATTCTGACATATTCAGATGCAGATGCTCATAGCTAACCATTGATCTGATCAAGGGTTTCCCAATGGAGGAGTTAGAGAGAAGACTGCAGGAGCTGAAAGGGTTTGTGGCCCCATGAGGAGAGCAACAATACCAACCAACCAGAGCTCCCCAGGGTCTAAACCACCAGCCTGGGAGCACATAGGGAGGGACCCATGACTCCAGCTGTATATGTAGGGGAGGATGGCCTTGTTGGGCATAGGTGGGAGAGGAGATCCTTGGTCCCATGAAGGCTGAACACTGAGTGAGGGAGGATTTGAGGGTGGGGAGGTGAGAGTGGGGAGGATAGGTGGGGGCACATCCTCACAGAAGCAGGAGAAGGGGGGATGGGATAGGGGAATTCCTGGGTGGTGGTGGGAATGTGGTAAGGGGATAAAATCTGAAATATAAATATAATATCCAATTAAAAGGTGAAACTGAATGTACATGTGAGAAGATGGAAAAAAGAATTGTAGAAAATATTTTCAAATGTGCATTGATTTATTATTAGCTCTCATTCTTTTGAAGTTTGTATAGCAATCTCAAATTGCAGCAGTACTGATACAGTGATAAATTATGGGAAGTTCAGAAGTTGGACTAAATACATTTTGCATTATGATATAGCTACCAGCCTATGAGGGCCAGGGAGTAGAATGTGGTAGTTTGAATGAAATTGGCCTCTATAGGCTCATAGGGAGTGGTATTATCGGGAGATGTGGCTTTGTTGAAGGAAGTGTGTTATGGGGGAGTAGACTTTGAGGTCTCAGAACCTTAAGCCTGGCTTAGTGTCACTCTCTTTTCCTGCTGCCTGTCTATCTGGATGTAAAACTCTCAGTTCCTTCTCAAGTACCATGTCTGCCTGTGTGCTACTATGCTTCTCACCATGATGATCATGGGCTAAACCTCTGAAACTGTAAGCTAGCCTCAATTAAAAGTTTTTCTTTATAACAGTTGAGATGGTCATGGCGTCTCTTCACAGCAATAGAATACTAAAACAATCTTATAGCTCTTCAGTTGGCATTATATCTCTTGGAAAATGCACCCGTTGGAGCTATTTTGGAACACACAAGCTGAAAGTGGCTTTAGTTGTTATTTCTGAGCAGATTTTGACTATACTTCTATGCTGTTAAGGTCATTGACATTTGTCATCTCTGGTATCCAGCATGTCTTAATTTTGCATATTTGTCTATCTCTAACACTACACTTTATGTCTCTGGATGATAAGTATTATTTGGTTCATCTCTCAATTTCTGACATAGTGCTTATTACACTGCAGACATTAAACAAATGTTGAAAGTATTTGGGGACAGGGTGTATTTTCCTGGGGACTGAAGTGGGTTAGTCTGACATGCATTTCTTCTCAAGGCATTTACTGATTCAGAAGCACAGAGATACAAAAACCAAGAAACTAAGCACTAAATAGGGATAAAAACCCTGCAACCCCCAACTGAGAGTTCACTGACTTTATTGGATTTGAAAGGAAAAATGGATATGAAGATACAAAAATCTGAGGATCTGAAGTTCTGGGGAAACTGAAAGCAAGTCAGGTTCTTCAATTCATTGGGAATCATACATACATAACCCACACGTTTATCTTTCTAGGTTAAAAAAAAGAGATGGTTGCCATCTTCTGCATGGTTCCTCACTCACTGGAATGACAGCATTTTATATATAGCATGATAATGGGTCAAGTGAGGATTTCTAACTGTGTTCAAGTTTCAAGAGGTGGCCTTATGGATGCTGTGAAAGAAGCTACATCCTTAGCACTTTCCCAATTCCATCCTGGACATTAGGGCAATAGTGTTAAAAACTTAGTGCTTAAGTATGTTACTCCCTCAATATATGGGGAACTAATAATTGGCTTGATACTCTTTTGTATAGGAACTTAGGCAATTCTATACTGTTTGCTGGAAACTTCCAGAGGCTATTGCACAAACCTACTGAGGAATGCTGCTCAAATATTCACACAAGCTACCTACAATTTTTATTTAACTAAAAATATCTCATGCTGCAATTTAGTCTCCTGCCTCTGGTTCTGTTCTCAGAAGAAATGGAAAACACACACACACACACACACACACACACACACACACACACACATGTTCCCCAGTCGGTGAATAATTATATTTTTAGTTAGAGTCAGACTCAATTAGTCATTTCTTGGAAATGAATTTCCTATATAACTCATTTGTTCTGAACATGATCATTGGTTCTCAGAAATTTCAAAATGTGAAGCTGCATATGTTTGAATGTAGGTGTAGAATCTATTAAGTCCAGCTCCAGAGAGATGTAAATTTTATTCCCTAGATTACGGGAGACCTGGGAGACCTACTCTCTGCCTCTTTCCTTATCCAGCTTTTCTTCCTTTTTCTCTTCATACTCATGACCAGTCTGAGATAAGAAACTGTGATCAAAACCGTATCTCGTGGTTTTCCTGGGCACACTGCTAAGATGGCTAGTTCCTTTTGGCTAGTTGAGGTCAGATCAATGAATCATTTTCCTTGGTTTTCTTTTTCTCTAGCTTTGGAGGAACTCTAAAATAGAGTGTGCCTGTGTCCCTGACAGAACATGGGGAAGAAAGGCTGCCAGAGACAGTCATTCCTGTCGCACTGCAGCAGGAATAGAAAACACACCTTGTGTTGAACCACTGGGGACTCAGTGTTTGCTGCAGAAATCATGTACTTGTGATTGTAAGGAGGCTGGCTCAGCTGCAGGCTGTGTAGAGCATGTTGATGTTCAGAAACAGACTGCCTGTAGGTTACAGTTCTGTCACTTAGACACTGATCTAACTGTGACTGTAAAGGTCCCCAAGGTTTCTGCTTCCTGAATGAATGCCTGCAAGGCCGATGAGCTGGAATTCCTGCATTGTGTTAAATTGGTATAGTGGTTTAAATGAGAATTACCCATAGGCTTATCTATTTGAATACTTGTTTCCCAGTTGGTGGTGGTATTTGGGGAGGTTTAGAAGCTGTGACCTTGCTAGAGAAAGTACCTTACTACCCTCGGTCTCTGAGAGTTTAAAGCCTCACCTTATTGCCAATGTGTTCTCTTTGCTTCTTGATTTTATCTGAAGATGTGAGCTCTGAGCTTCCTGTCCACTTGTTAATTTTTCTACCATTATGGACTCTTAGCACTTTGGACTCTTTTAGAGTCATGAGCCATATTTAACTCCTCCTACAAGTTGCCTTGGCATGGCATCTTCTTTTCACATCAACAGAAAAGTAACTAATATGGTCAAAATGGTTAAAAAAATAATGTACACATAGAAAGCTTAAAGCTATACACAAGAATGGAATGATATCCAGCTATTTAAAGGAATGAAATATTACTTGCAAGTAGAAACAAAAGAAACTTCCTTGCATTAAAGGGAATAAGTAACACATAGAAAGACAAACCCTGTAGGGCTCACTAAGTGAATACAAGAAGCTGATTTCACATAGGCTGAGAGTGGAGTGGCTACAGCCACGAGATAGCAAGATTAGTGAGGACTGTAGGATGGGTAAGTTGATTGGTAATTATCATATTATAGATAAAACATAGTATCGTGCAGTCAGAGACTTCATGATGTGCGGCAGTGATCACAGTTCTCAATTGTATATGTCAGAAAACTTAAAGTATATTGAATATTTTTCCACGGAGAATTTGGAAGCTCTGTTTTATAGTGACATGCCCACTCTGATTATACAAGCTTGTTAGACATAGAAATAAAGAAGCAAAAGGCTGCAAAAAAGAATAGCATCCTATTCTAAGGACCATGTAGAAAGGAACCAACCAAACTTTTCTAGCAAGGTGTTCATTTCATCAACCCTTGCTTTCCCTGTGTGCACATGTTCTCTGTTAACCCAGTATTTTGACCTTTTCTTCCTCTCACAGATGCTAACGATGCCTTTTAAATGGCTCCTGTTGCTTTTTAGAAATGCATTCTCTTTTTTACTTTCAGAAAAACATGATTTTTATAACCACATACCAGCAGTACCATCACTTTAGGGCCAAAGCAGGAAAAGCACAAGTCTGAGGACAAGCTGAGTTACATAAGCAAGTTTCAGGCCATGCTGGGGGCATACTATGCATGTAAGGTTAGTGGGAGCCACATATTGAGATCCCATCTCAAAATCAAAGCAAAGCCCACCAAAGATTAGTGGCCACATTGTTTAAACATTCTCACCATGAATCTTTCTTGAACCCTGGCATCCTCTGTGTTTATTTGAGCTTCTTAATAGATGGAAGCTTCACCTCCTTTCCATAGGTATTTCCCACAGCTGAAACCCAGCATAAAGGCAGGCCTGGTACTTGGGGTCTTTGGAGGAGTCGGTATGCCTGCCCTGTGGGTGTTTTTCACTCTGGAGAAGCACAGTGGGTTTAAGGTAATATCCCTCTTGCCTCCTATAGCACTAACTGTTTTCCACTTCCATGGGTCAGCACATACACCATCTCCTTTCAGTCTATATTTTTTGAGAATAGCCAATTCCAATTTCCCAAATCCTAATCTTTCCTTGACTTCACTTATCTCTAACTCCTTAAACATAATAAAAGGTTATTTAGCACACAGAGCATTTTTATGTGTTTTCTAGGTGGACAAATTGTACAATGTTCAGTTTTGTTTTCTGACAGTGCTATGCTGGACCTGTCAATTGTGCCTCATAAATTAGCGTAGTTTGTTAAAGTCCTAACTCCTAGTTTATCAGTGTGACTATATCTGGAAACAGGTCATTATATTAGTTAAGACAAGGGGTTTTAAACTGAGCCTCATCCAATGGGCGTGCATCTTTACAGAAAGGACAATTTGGGAACAGCTACTTGCATACACAATGTGTACACCACAGGATCACTCCCAAGTCAAGACATAGCTTGGATTACCAGGAAATCCCTAAAGCTAGGAAAAAGGATACAACAAATTTCCTTTCACAGATCTCAGAAGAAAGCACATCTTGTACTGGCTAATTTTATGTCAACTTGACACAAGCTGGACTCATTTTTGGAAGAGAGGACCTTAGGTAAGAAAATGTACCCACCAGATTTGCTTTTGGACAAGCCCATAGTATACTTTCTTGATTGATGACTGATGTAGGAGAGCCCAGCTCAGTGTGGTCAGTGCCACCTGGACTGGCAGTCCTGCATGCTATAAGAAGGCAGGTTGATCAAATCACAGGAATAAGCCAATGAACAGCATTCCTTCGTGCCTTCTCCATCAGCTCCTGCTTCTCGTTCTTGTTGTATTTGAGTTCCTTCCCTGATTCCTCCCAGCAATGAAGTATGATGTGGAACTGTGGGTGAAATAAATCTTTTTTTCCCCAGGTTACTTTTGGTCATGGTGTTCTATCACAGCCATAAAAGCCTTAACTAAGACAGACTTGCAGCTCAGTCTCAGAACATAGGACCAATGAAATTTCTGTTGTTATAAAATGCCCAGTCTGTGGTCTTTTCATATGGAAGTCCTAGCAGATTGATGGTGTGGGAACATAAAGAACTTGATGTGACTGGACCATGTGAGGATGTCAGTAAGTTATATACATAGCAGTTATAATACAGAGTTTAGAACCTGGCAAGTATTTAATGGATGCTGGCTGTGACTCCTGCTGTTGTTGCTGCTATTGAACACACCCTGAACACATAATTTTGTTGTAGGCACACAGCACCATTCTGTCTGCATTACTTCCACCCTTGGCCTGGAAGCATTTTATGATAAAACTATTGATTTGAAACCCATCTTCTTTATCATCAGTGAGAAAATGTAATCGATTTTCCAGAATGCTTGCATTTAGCTAAATGGTCCTTGAATTTTTTTCTGAATGGATCTTAATGTCTTAACTTTGTGATCGTCTTTACATTAGCGATGAAAGACTCCTCAGATTCTTCATAAATAGAACATAGGACGAGATGTATCAGTAGGAGACAAGATATAACAAAGAAAATCATGTGAGCTAATTTTTGCACTTTGTCAAATCCAGTATATTGTTTTCTCTGTCACTTGGAGGTGGGCCACACAAAGGCCTTGATGCCTACTCTCTTGGTCATGGGGGATCCAGTGGACTAGGGTGATGAAAGCCTTTGGAAGGCAATTGAGCTCAGAGATCAACAATTGGGCATTTTCTCCCTTTTCTCCTTTTACTTTAGTTTTGGCACTCTTGCCAAAGACTAAAGTACTTGCCAAGGAGGACTCCTTGGCCCTGTAAAGTAAAAGCTTCCCATTGCTGCTAGGCCCTTGGGAACTAACAGGCTTTACTTTGCACTCTTTTCTTTGTCTATATCATTTGTGCCTGGTCCTATAACTCATCCAACCACCCATGGCTAGGAAAGTCCTGGATCTTAGAGGAAAACATACAACTGTTAATTTCTTAAACCAATATAATTCCTAATTGGATTCTAAATATCTGTCTTTATACCCAAAGATATATAGAGCTTGCGATATATCTTGTTGCTTCAGTCTCCTTATTTGAGCCATCCAGGTTGGTTTCTAACTTGAACCTTGATCACATATTCTTGAAGAAGAATATCTACAGGATGTGGAGGCGGATAAACAGCACTAATGTTGGATGTTTGAAGTGATCATATTATTTTTTTATTTGCCTAAATTACATTATGTATACACACACAAACACACACACATATTTTAAAGTTAAGTTTTATCACTAACTCTTCTATCTCTAAGCTAATGTTGGGGTTGTCAGGAGTATGTGTATGGAGGATGGGAGGAGATGGTATAAGGATGGCCCTCATATTTACATAGATACCAAGGCAAGAGAAGTTAGTGTCTCTTGAGGAGATTGGTAGTCTAAGGTTGCTTGAGAGAACCAAGGTACAGAGTGAGAATATAGCTTAGGTTTCTTTCTACTTCGTATCTGTATTTCTTCTGAGAACTCTATGAAAACGGAAGGCTTTGGGTTAAAAGAGGGAGTGTCTTGTTGTAAATAAGTTCTACCTTCTTCTGAGCACTTCCTATCACTGGGAGATGACAAAGCATTCTCTTTAAACTTGAACACTGCTGTGCTGCTATAGGCTGCTAAGAACAGAAAGGATTCTTGTGTGTCTACGAACCTGGTAACTAACTCTGACTCAGATCACCCCTGAATAGCTGCTCATTTATCTGGACAAGTATAGGGTGCTTTACACTGGGTTTCTTCCCTAGGTAGATATGTGCTTGTATACACTGTAGTGACCTCTTTCACTTGTTATTCTCTTTCAGGAAAAACCTGAGAAACTGATACCTCGTCTCGCTGTTCTGAGCAGTAAAAGCTTACTAACCTTGTTACAGGATAAAGTTCAGATCAATACATTTCCACATTTCAAGCTTGAACTTCTATGGTCCAGTGTCCCAGTTAGATTCAGTTTTCAATGTGCCACAGTCGCTCAATTGAGAGATTTCCAGGTTCAAATTGAGTTGTGTCCATGTATGTGAAGGAGTTTCTTCATTGATGATTGGTGTGAGAAGGCCCTGGCAATTGTACACATTGCTACCACTACACCTGTTGGTATAGGCTGTGAACCTGTAAGCAATCCAGTTAGCAGTGTTCCTCCATAGCCACTGCTTCAGTTCCTACCCTGACTCCCTCTGTGATAGATTGTGACCTGAAAATGTAAGTCAAATAAACTCTTCCCTCTCCTGTAGTGGATGAATGAGAAATGCCCCTTACAAGCTAATGTATTTGAACTCTTAATCCTTAGTTGGTGGTGCTTTGGGGGAGGTTATAAACCTTTGCAATGTGCAGCCTTGCATTAGGAAATATGCTACTGGAGAAGGGCATTTGCAATTTAAATATTGGTCTATTTTCTGTGGGAATGAAAATGTGGTCAGTTGGCTTCTGCTTCTGTGACCATAACTGCCTGCTGCTGTGGCCTCCACAGCATCACAGGCTCAAACCCACTGCAAACTAAAACGACCCCCCTTTGCCCTAAGTTGCTTCGGATGAGTGTTTTATCCAATCAACAGAAAACTGAACTAGATCACTCCATTTCCCTATCATCAAAATCACCTCAGGATTATTATTGAACATGCTGTTGTATGAAAACAATGTATGTGTCAAAAATATACTCTGTATGAATTTTAATTTGCATTTTCCCAGGTAGTTCTCCTCACCGACCATGCTCAGATCTCTTGCAGCACAGCTTTCTTCCTGCAGATAGCGTCCTCTCATTGCAGGTGCAGTGACCTTAAGGTTGACACCCATCATTGCAAATGTGTGTTCTGAATCGTTAGGAGGTGGTTCCTCAGACTAGCTAGTTCATTTACAACAATGAAGTGGTGTTTAAAGATGTTCCAATGAACCACTGGCTCTCATTACCTTTGTAGCCTATAATTAAGATCTGTAGGTGGAAATCTCTCCCCTCAGGTACTACTTTACATGTTTCTAAGTCAGGAGATGTCATTGTTCTGCAAACCCCATCCTCATTGCAGAAACTGGGAAAGTTCCTGTTTGTCACATCCACAAATTGCTGCAGAAAGGCAATGCAGGACAATGTGACATCTTTGGCATCCTTCCATTTTGTGCCCAACTTAATTATCTAGTTGGCCAAATACCAATTGCCTGCATATAACGTTAGAATGCAGTTCAGTAGCATATAGACCTTCAATTGATTTCAGATTCTTTTAATTATTTCTTCTTCCTTACCCCTTGTCTTCCTTTGTGTCTATATCTGGCTGCCTAACTCTCTCTTGGCTTCCCTATCTACCCTTCCAACTTTCACTAAACCAGTAATTACTCATTTTTCTTGCTTTCATGCTTCAAGTATTTAATGACTTGGAGACTGGTAATGTAAGTTCTGATAAGCAAACAGCTTCCTGCACACTAACTTAAAGAAAACTATTTTGAAAAATTCAACTAAATAAATATTAATTTAAAAGTCTCTTTTGATCTTTTATGTACCATAATTGTTTCTTTTGGGCCAGAAAGATCTTAGGGTTTAGCAGATAGTTTAGCAGCAATATATCTTGGATTTTTCAGTGAGTGTATGTGTAAAATGTTTTGTTTATATTGATAATTACTGTATCTTGAATGAAGATGACCTCATAATCTCATAGGAAATAGCACTACTAGAAGGTGTGGCCTTATTGGACTAGATGTGACATTTTTGGAGGAAGTGCATCACTAGGGAGTAGGCTTTGAGGTGTCAAATGCTCAAGCCAGGTATAGTATAATACTCATTTCCTTCTGCCTGCACATCAAAGTGAAGAAACTCAACTCCTTCTTAAGGACCGTGTCTGCCTGCATGCTACCAGGCTTGCTGTCATAATTATGGACTAAACCTCAGAACTGTAAGCCAGCTGCAAATAGATGGTCTTCTTTATAAGAGTTGCTATGGTCATGGTGTCTTTTCACAGCTATGCAATTGACAAGTTAGCCTTTAGATAGTAATAGCTTATAGGTGCATTTATATACAGATTCTTTCACCTGAAAATCACCTTGATTGTGTATTCCACACCACAGCATTTTAACAAGAGCCTTTGTCTAGTAAATAAGTCCAACATTTTATACAGTGAGACTTGTCTCATTTAGATAAGTCAAGAAACCTTGTCAGTATTTCTGATCATATGTAGAGAAACCAGTATGATAGCCATCACCATTCAGAATGCAGGCTGACAGTGGCATAGCATATACAGTACTGCTAACTAGGTTTGTAGTACCTAATGATATTTAACACTTATAATTCTAATAAGGTCAATAGATTCAGAAGAAGTTATGGTAAAGGAAAGGAGACCAATAGAAATGTCCTTTTAAACATTAAAACATGTATAAAATCTTAGCAACTGCAACCAAATCATATCTTCTGTAAAAATAAAACATCCTAAAATAATTTGTCAAATATTGAAGCTGTTGTGGTTAGCTCAATGGCCTAATCTTGGTAGGGTTAAAAGATAAATCAACCTGGTTTTTAGAGCCACTTCCGAATAGCTTTGTTAGAATGGATGCTTGGCAACTTTTGGTTATTAAATTATTAAATATCATTAAGATTCATAAATTCAGTTATAAAACTTATTTATATGAAAAGAGACAACTAGAAGCATATGCTAAAGTCAGGACCTTTTATTTTCTTTGTACACCAAAACTATTGCTCACGTCATTACAGATCAACACTTATTTTCTCTCAAAATGGCACCATGATTCTGTCTGTAATTTAAAGTACTTTATTTATATTTGGATTTTTATTATTTGAAAATAAAATCAAATATATTTTGTCACATTCTTCCCTCCTTTAAGGCCTCCCAGATCTTCCTCCTTTTCCTACTCACTCAACTTTACATTCCTTCTAAAACAAAAAAACCAACAACAAAACAAAACAAAACTAACAAAATACAAAGCAACAACAAAACCCCCAAAACCAAGAAAACAAAACCTCAAAACAAAATCAAAAACAAACAAATAAACACCACACCAAACTATTACCAAATAAAAGCACACAGAACAAATGTGGAGTCCGTTATACGTTGGTCAACCACTTCTGAACAGGATGCTTGTTTTGGAGGGGTTTACACTTGTGTGTGTGTGTGTGTATGTGTGTATGTGTGTTTATCTATGAATTTTTTCATTTGATCTTTGATTTTAAGAAAAGGTCATGTTTCTAAAGGATTGACAAGTGATCAAACTCTTAATTGCACTTGCGTGCAAGAAGGGCTGATGATTCTTTCCTGGGAATACCGAACCTACCTTTTTCTGTAGTATCATGTCTAAGTTCATGCATACATGTATCAGAGGTCATTACTGTACCACGCATGCCTCTACCTGGTTCTCTGTGTTTTGTGATTTGAGTAAATAAATCAACATCAGGAAAATGAAGGTAGTGGCTTTTTTTTTTTTTTTTAAATTCATACAAGTAAGCAATTTATGGAAGCAGACTAAAACTGACCACTTGAAAAGGTAAATAAACTTCTTTTGGTTATGGTTCAAAGGTGAAATATACTCCATACTATCATCTGTTTGAGCACTTGGTTTCAAACTGGAGCTGTTTGAGAAGTCTGTTGGAATCTGTAGGAGGTGTGGCTTATGACCTAGCTTGAAAACATGGGTTCTTAAAAGATAAACACTCTGGGTCATTGGAAAGTTCTACTTTTGACTGAGCTCTCAGTACTGATATAATGAAATGTGAACTAGTGGTCTCATGTTCTTCCTGCTATCAACAGAAGTTAACCTCATTGCCATACCTTTAGTGCTCTGATAGACACATCTCATATATCCTTCCTAAAATTTCTGCTAGACAAGCCACAAAAATAATGAGCAAAGTATGCAAAATGGTGGTACCAAGAGTAAGGTCCTTGGGGTCAACCTGACCATGTGACTCATAGGTCTTTGGAACTGGTTTGAAAGAGAAATGTAGAGGAGTTAGGAGCCGTGAATTAAAGAATTCCTAGAGTTCTGTGAACAAGACTTAATGGGCAATTATGGTTATGACAGGAAAGATCAAAATGTCCAGAAAATGAACAAGAGATTTTTAGAGGAGAAAAGGACTCTGTCAGGTTAAAGCTCAATTAATACTCTGTTCTGACCAAAATACAAAACAAAACAAAACAAAACAAAACAAAACAAAACAAAACAAAACAAAACTTGGAATACAGTGCTTGAGTCTTGAAAGAATGACTACTTATGGAATCAAAGGCAATGGACCAAATTTTATTGGCAGACGAAATTCCATGTCAACATAGCTTCAGGCTGTACCATCATTAGAATGTTCAATGCCTTTATCCAAATTTATTGTCTGAGACAACAGAAAGTAGAGTAAAAAGATGGGAAAAACATGGTTTGGAAAAAAAAGAACAAGAGTGAATTTAAAGTTGCTGATAAAGCAGTTATGGGTGAAGAGGCATATTGTGAAAGTTATTAACATGATTAAGAGAAACCTACACTGGTACAAGCTCCCTAGAGGGCAAGACCCATTTATCAAAGGTCACAGGGTCTAAAATTTAAAAGTGATTTTGAAAACTTTATTTAAAAAGAAGACTATCTGAGAACAGCATCATACAATAGTCATATAGTAGTCAGATTATTCTTCCACAGCACCATCAAGGGCAATGTTTTCCTTGGTTCAGTTGTCCAAGTACAGAAAGACTGTTATAGGTAAGAGGCACACATTATGTCTCAAATGAGAAGCAGAACTTGGAGCTGTCATATAGCTTTGATTTTCAGAGATGTAAGATGTAAACATTATGATGCTGTGGTTACCTGCACCAAGGTTCCAAATCCTGGCAATATATAGCAAGACCATAGTACCCGCATGGATTCCTCAAGAGCACAATGCATAAAACTGTGAACATAAGACCTAAGTTTAAATGGTCACCCATGAATATTATAGAAGTTAGAAATGTAGAATGTCTTTTGTGAGTGCAGAGTGGAGACAGACCAATTTAGAGGCTAAAAGAACTGGAGGAATGGTGCTACCCTAGGATGTTGGAAAACAAATGAGGTGCCTGCAAATTTCAGATGTTAGGCATGGAGCTATGAAATGTACTGTTTGCCTTTATGGCTTTCAGTCTTGTTTTGACTAATTTTTCCTGGCTACACTCCTTTATCCCCCTTTTAGAATGGTAGTGCTTAATCTGGCCATTGTATATTGGAACTTACTTTTTTATTGTACAGAGGCTCTCAGGTGAGAGATTGTCTTAAGTCTCAAAAAATACCTTGAATTTGTGAATCACGTTACAACTATAAAAACTATGGGGCCTTTTGTGATTGGACTGAATGAATTCATTTTGTATTATGAGATTTTCAAAACCCTGTGGAGCCCTGAAGTAAATATTATGGGTTGAATTTGAAATGTCCCTTGCAGGCTCATGTATTTGATCACTGATTCCCCAGACAGTGTTGCTGGTTTCGGAAGTTGTAAAACGTTTAACAGGCAGAACCTAACTAGAAGATGCTTCACCAGGAAGGGAAGCATTGAGGATAATGTGCTGGATAAGCTTTGTTTTCTTTGTTTACCCACTATGTGAGTAAACAGCCTTTACAGTCTTACTACCATGATAGTACTGCCATGCCTTATCCACCATGATGTACTGTATCCCCTGAGCCATTAGCTAGAATAAGTTCTTTCTCTCTTAAGCTGTTTCTGTTCGGTATTATGTCATGCTGATTATAAAAGTAACACTTTTTTTTTTTTTTTTTTAGAAAAAATAGAGAAAAGCCACACTTCTTATCAATTTGACATCATCTTGATCTGACATCATGATTCTTTTTTTAGGTGGTTCTCTGAAACACAGTAAGGCAAACACACATGGAATTGACTACCTACACAGTGGAAGAAGTTAATGAAGAAATCATAATCTGATGATTCAATGTTTCTTTTCCTCTTCAGCTCAGTCTTTTTTCTTTTCTCTTTCTAGGTTTTTCCCTCTGTTACAAAGAGAAAATCACTCAGTGATTCCTGAGTGACTGTGTAATCCTAATAAGTCTAACAACCTCAATTACAATAATTTCTAAAATGAGGAGGTATATAAAACATTAAATTGATGCACATTTGTCAGGAATGTGGCATTTCAATGGAGTCATACATAGGTACGATGGACTACTGTATTGTAATCATACACTGTTACAGAAAGAAAAGTGCAACTGATCTAGTGACTTTTGAGACATATCATAAAACTCATTAGTATTTTGTAAACCTATGCATGAAGAACAGCTTTTAATGATAAATAAAATAACCATCATGCTATACATTTTTCAAAAGCTGTACTGACCACTCCTACTGAGACTCAGGAATTACCTTGGAAGATAGGGCAGAAAGGCTGAAAGAGACAGACATATAGAGGTCTACAGCAGAATAGGATTTGTGGGAGATGTCAGGTCTGTTGCACACAAGAACTCACAGGGGCTGTGACTACATTCACAAGACCTGCACATGGGAAAGTTAGTCAAAATCCCAGTGTGTGGTCCACTAGCTGAGCCATTGGCAACTAATGGCTGTTGGGAGAGGGAGAGTTGGCTTTCTTCCAGGATGTGGCTCTGACAGGAAACCCCTGCACCCATGGACATATAGTCAGCACTAAGTGGACTCTGAATTTTTCAGAACAGACTAATTGGGGTAGAAAACTTGTTGGGAGAAATAAGAAGATGTTTGAGGGGAAAGAATTGGGTTATATTTGATCAAAACACATTATATGCACATATGAAATTCTCAAACAGTAAAAACATAAACATCTGTGTTGAACTAATTGTAGTTTTAAAAATAAAACCATTTCCTATTTTCCTGTTTAGTTTCTAATATAACTTGGCTGTTAGATACTAATGACTCTCATACACTTTTTGAATTATGGGACTATCAAAATCTCATGATCTCTAAAGCATACCTATCATTTTTTAAAGATAAGTTGAATCACAAATTGTATTTATTGACTGAGCACAGAAGGATATAGAACTTGATCTTCAAAAGTACCTGATTTAGTGATTGTTATATAGGTTTTATATGGTTTTTGTCGAATTGGAAATTAAGGTGAATAAAGTAAATTGTTAGACTCAAAAGTCTTACTGGAAATAAGTCAGTTGTACCTATAATTTTAATTCATTAAATATAGCTATAATAAGGACTCTAACCACTCCCACCTCTCTTTCTCTCTGTCCTTTTTGGAAGTTTCATAAATATTTGATTTTGTATTTCTCTTATGTTTATTAAATACTTTATTGAGTGTGTATATGTATAGAATATATATTAGAATGCATATGAATATATATTCCATAAAAATGGAATAAAATATAAAATTAGTTATTAAAAAGGGAACCTACTCCTGAAACCTCATTGTAGGTAGTAGAAAAAGAAAAGGTGTTAGAAGCTTGTTTACACCGTACCCAAGCCACCAGTTCAACTAAAAGTAAACCATCATCCCGACTTTGCTATCACTGTTCTGACTGACTTTTTATATGATATCAATTGAGCCATGCATCATAGACTCTTTTAGATCAGATATCTTTGATCTGACATTCTATGTTTGTGACCTGTATCCCTGTTCTATACCATATTCTTTCATGTTGCTTCAACTTGACTAACCCACTGATTCTCGGTTCATACTTCTGTTGATGAGCACTAAAATTGTTTTAGCATACAATTTTGATGAAACATGGTTTATAAGAACACCTAGTCTGGTGAATTTGACTCGAGGGTATACACTAATTTAGCTTTACTAGAGAATTTTAATCAAGTCCCAAATACTATTACAATCTATATGCCTAGTAATTTATTGCTGCTCCACATTGTCATCTTCATCTGCTATTGTAAATATTTATTATGGATGTTTTACTGTGAGCATCCTGACATTTCATTGTGGCTTTAGTTTACATGTCCCAAATCATTGAGCCCAAGCATTTTTTACATATGGTAGCTGTTTTAATATCTTCTTCTGTAAGGGACCTGTTCAACTCCCTTGTCCATGTCTCCTTTACATTTTTCCCTATATTTTATTCCATTCTCTATGAGTTCTAAATAAAAGTCTTTTATTAAGTATGAGTACTAAAACATTTCTATTTACTATTTTCTTTTTCACTCTCAGTGATGTTTAATCATGTTTCTTAGTCCAGTGTGGACATCTTTCCCCACTGTATTTATTTCTATATTATTTCTTAAAAGACTTTGCTCCTGTCACATTAGCACATATATTCTGCTTTGTTTAGACTTGCAATCCATCTGTAATTGACTTATATGTATTGCAACCTGAGTCCAAATGAATTAGAAGGAGGAATGTGCAGTGGCCTATAATAATATTTGTCTCTGATAGAGAATATTTTTTAGTGACTCAGAGGAATAGTGATCAGAAGAAACTAATTTTACAGCCAAAGCATCCACTGCAGAAATCTTTTAGCGAATATTATCTCATTCATTAACTGATATTCAAAACAAACAAAATAAAAGGATATTCTTGAAAAGTACATCAATTGTTTACAAAGGAAGTATAACTTCTTAAATGAAGGGAAAAAAACCTCTAAACTCTAGGAGTGACAATATGGTTCACTCAGCGGGTAAAGGCACCTATCACCGATCATCGTATGAATTGAATCCACAGGAACTACATGGCAGCAGGAGAGAACTGACTCCCTCAGATTTTTTCTGACCTCTACATACACAAACAGTTGGAAAAGTCCCATTAACCACATAGCTCAAGAGACATTTAAAAATAGGATATATATGCTGATTTCCTATTTTTCTACTTGTCATATTTGTCTTGAAACAGGCTCTCTCACAGAACTGGAAGCTCACAGGCTCAGTTAGGTTTGCTGGACTAAAATTTTCATTGAAACTATGGTTGTATGTTTCTAGAATAACAGTGACTTTCAGTGTTTAACTAACAGATAGTCAGCAAAGGTGTTGTTATCTGGGATGCTTGTTGTGCACATTCTTTCACAAGAATCTATAAGGATGGGTCTAGCAATCTGTCTTTTTGAGAAGTCTCCAAACACGCACCAGTACTTTTGTTTGATACAGTAGCATTAACTCAGCATCACACCATTTTGCAAACAAAAGCAAGGCAGTGGGTGAATAAGCTCATGGGTGATCATGGCTTATAATCCAAATGGGCCCTCTCATGGCATGACAAATTGTCTATCATTCTGTGAAACAGACGTGTAGGGGAAAGTTTCTGTTTCTTAGTGATTCCCAGTTGCTACAGGCATCCATTAAATTTGCAGAGGCAAGGATCTGGACCCACACAGTAATATTCAGAGCAAGAAAACTGTATTACAGAGAAAAGCAAATAGCTATTTCCCTTTTATTAGCTTTGCATGTATTAAGTGAATATGTAAAGCAGTACTGAGATACATTTATTATTTTTAATATAAATTTTCTGTCTTGGAGTATATGATTAATATTGAAATGCCAAATATTACCAGATTAATATGTTTTCAGAGACGGGGAATCTGTCTCCTGTTTCTTGTTGTAGCATTCCTGGATCAAAGAGCAGTGCTACACACTCAATAAGCTCTTGGTAAACATTTGAGAATGAATGAATGTATTCTGGATGAACCTCCCTTTGCTTCATTATCTGGTGTCAGATTGTTGCAGAAATTTGTTATTCATCATCCTGTTTTCTGCATCCAAGGAACATTTTTTTTTTTTTTGCTATGACTACTCCCTATCTCCCTATCTAAAAGTTCTTTGGGAGAAGGTTTACATGTTTAGAGGTGTTCTCTCTTATCGAAATTTAAGCCTGTGGGAGTAAAGGTATTATATGAAGCACTGCTTTATCCCTACCTTGTAGAACATTATCTATAGATCAGATAGATGATCAATAAATGTTTATTGAAACAATAAGTTTTACCCCTAAAGTATTCAACATCCTTAGATATCAGGGAAATGCAAATTAAAACACTTTGTGCATGTAAGAATGATTGTCATCAAGACAACAAATAATAGAAAGTGCTGGTGAGGATGTGGGATTAGGGGAGATCTTGGCTAGAGATGTAAAGTTGTGTAGCCACCAAGAAAATTAGCATAAAAGAGCTTCAAAACACTGAAAATAGATTATCTGATAACCCCAGATATACTACTTTGGGGTAGTACCTGAAGGATTCTATGCTAGTCTTCCACAGAGATGCCTACACACTCGTGTTTACAGCTGCACTACTCACAATACTTAGAAAATAAAATGGCACTGGCGTGTATCAACAGATGAATAGATTAAAAAAAAGAGTGGTAATATATATGATGAAATTTTATGTAGCCATCAAGAAAAACAAAGTCATAACATTCTAAGGAAATGGAAATTATTATGCTAAGCAAGTGAGCCAGACTCAAACTAATAAATACTATATAGTTTTCTGATCTGTGGAAGTTAAAATTATATATGTGTGCTTGTGGAGGACATGACTAGTAAGGGGATCATGAGAACAGAGAGAGTGGGTTTAAGGGAAGTAGGAAACAGAGAAAGTAATAAAATAGGTGAAAAAAGAACAGCAGAAATGAGGACTAAGTGTATAAAGAGAAAGAAGGGAAAAGGGTACAGAGGATGGTGAGGGAGTTGAACAACTGAAAACATAAATGTGTGTGTGTGTGTGTATATATATATATATATATATATATATATATATATATATATGTTATATACATATATATTAATACATATATGTGTATATAAATTTTACTCCTCTAGAATGTTCAACATCTTTAGACATCAGGAAATTCAAATAGTTCAAATTTAAACTCTTTGTGCCCGTAAGAATGACTGTCATCAAGAAAAAAGAATATATATATTAACTACTCCCACTAAATTATTGATACCAGATATTAGTGTATCTCTCAGCTCTCATCAGAAAAGCTTTTATTTTGTTTTATTTTTTGTAGTAAATGTCAATTACTATAGAGACCCAGACTGGACAACATGCAGAGGATAACTCTAAAATGTTCAATTCTAAATGGAACATTTTTTTAATCATATTCTTCTCCCCCAAGGAATATGGACCATGATGGAAGAGGGGATAAAAATTATAAGAGCCAGAAGAAGTATGTATTCACAGACAAAGCACTATTTTTGAGCCAGGACAGTGTTGTACACATTGAATTCAATAGCAGCTGTGATTGAGTGTACAAGATCTGCAGCAGATCAACACCAAGCCAAAATTCTGTGTGGATGATAGAAGGCCTTATGAAGTCACAATCCTAGCTAGGATCTATTGGCATATGGAGAAGGAAGAATCTATTGTTTAGAAGGTTTTGTCCCCTGAGATACTGCCCATACCTAAGTAGATGTCTGGTGCTGACATATAGGCAGCAGAAGTGAATTTACTCAGCTTAACAAAATAGCACATGAAGTTCTAAGGGGAAAACAGGACAGAAAAGACATGAATTGGAAGAGACAGCAGATATGATTAAAAACAAGATATTAATGTATATAAATTAAAATTTTATTAAAATTGTCTCTTGTCATAAAAGTATTAAGTGTGCTTTCAAAGAATGACTGTATGTGTTGAATGTTCATCTTATATGGTTAAGTAGGACTGTCAGGTGAGTCCCTTCAGACAAGATGGCTTCACTCAGGATGTGTATCCACAGACCTAGGCTTCTGATAACCACCGGCTAATTCTGTGAGCAAGATATTTGACACAGGATTAGAAAAATCAGATTCTCTAATGCACTCAACTAGACACTTCCTGGACTAAATTCACTTCTGTTATGAGCCATGCACTAGGCAGCTGTCAATTGCTTTTCATTATTTTTGTAGTAACAAAGACAAAAGGAACCAAGTCCTTTCATTTTTGCTCATTTGCTGTCTTGCTAATCTAGTCACCATGGTATAAATCAAATAGATCCTGGATACATTTTTGAATTGTGATGAAATTTGCCAGGCTCACTACTTAATAAGCTGACACTAGAACTCCTCTCCACAATACACAAAAGTAAATGTCAGTGAAATAAAAACAAGAACTTACACAGAGACTAGTCAAACGAGAATGCCAACACTGCACAGAGGGAATGTAGCAGTGGTAATTCTATCTGGGGACCAAGTGTTACACTTGGTCACCCTAAGCATGAGCAAGGCAAGACTGGGCAGCCAAGCTTGAGAGATAGAATCCAGAATTAGGTCCTGGAAGAGGGCCTGTATCTTTTATGACTTCCATGGGAATCAAAGAAACATTCTCTGTGGGAAAATAATTCTATTGTGGTTCTGAAAATTGTCTCAAATTAACATCAGTTAATAACTATTGTTACTTTTATCATTAGGAGAAATGCACCTAAAAGATTAGTCAACAACAACAGAACCAACTGACTTTCTGAATTCATTCTACCTCATGTATTATAACTAACAGACAAATGTAAAATAAACATGCCTAAATGGAAATATAATTACAACAAACAGGAACATAAGCTATCACATAAATAGAATACTCTGTAATTTATGAACTGCATTTAATGGAGATACATTGAAAAGGGCTATGATTGTATATGATTTATGCCAATTATCAAAATTATGTAACATCTCACCCAGCTATCTAAATATCTGGTTACAAACACTTCCAGATCCTCTTTGTGATTTCAGATTACTCTTGCTTAAGGCATCATGACTAGTGATTTGATCTTGCTGCCAATTACAGTTATTGGATGAATGGTTTGATGTCAACTTGACACAAGCTAAAGTCATCTGAGAGAAGGGAGGCTTATTTAAGAAAATGCCTCGATAAAAATCATGTTATAGGCAAGCCTGTGGGGAAATTTTCTTAGTGATTGATGGGGGATGGCCCAGCCCACTGTTGGTGGTACCATCCCTGGGTCCTGGGTTGTGGAACAAAGCAGGCTGAGCAATCCATGAGGAGCAAGCCAGTAAGCAGCACCCCTCCATGGCCTTTCCATCAATTCTTGCCTCCCTGCTTCTGCCTTGTTTGAGTTCCTGTCCTGTCTTCCTTTAATGGTAGGTTAAGATGGAAAATGTAAGCCAAATAAACCCTCTCCTCTGTGAGCTGCTTGGGTCAGGCTGTTTCATCATATCAATAGTAACTCTAACTAAGACAGATTCTATTATGCCTCTAACAGTAAAGTTACTATTTGCCTTCTGTTCTCGATTCTACCAGCATAGTATTTTTGGGCAACTCAATTCTCTCACAGCTTCTCTTAACCTGCAGTTTGTAACATTCTCAAAGGCTGATAGTTGCACTCACTTGTTAAAGGAGTGGCCTTTGGGGAATGTCAATTAGGCTTTCATATTGTATTCAATGCCATTCTTACATACTTCTTTATGACACATCCAAATATTAAGAATGTCAAAGAAGACTTCTGGGTAAGATGGGGGCTTAGAAATCACCTGAGAACATGTGGCTGACCATTGTTAAGGAGGCAAAGGGAACAGTAATATGTTATCACTTCTCTCCATCTTCTCCCAAACCCATGATTCATTTACACATTGCCCGAATGAAATTCTCCCATAAGACTCTTAGCCATGACAACCAACCCTGCTTTCATCATGGTAACTGGTAGACCAGCCTTAAAAAAAACTCTTCAGACTTTCTGGGACCCCCTATCCTAAAAGATGAGACTGTTCGCATTATTCGCTTCTTTACTCTTCTCCTTTCGTATCACCTTTATTCAAACTCCAGATTTCTCCACCATTTTCCAAAATGTATGTAACATTTCACTTTTAATGTATATTCACTTTTCTACCTTTTGTACTGGCTATCTAGCAACTGAATAGTAACCACTAGGTACACTGCATTTGTGCGCGCGCGCGTGTGTGTGTGTGTGTGTGTGTGTGTGCGCGAGCGCGCGCGCGCGCACACACACACACACACACATTCACACATACTATTATTGGTATAATTTTGTAGCCAAGGGTTATTCTTTTTTGATAGTGGAATTACTTTTGAATGGTGACTGCTATTGCAAACAGTACTCAAATCTATTTTGTTTTATTTATTAGCTTTTTATTGATTCTTTGTGAGTTTCACATTATGCACCCAAATCCAAATCCCAATATATATATATATGCTGTAGTGTGTCACAGTGTGCCTCACAGTATTCCTTTGTGCCCACACATATTATTTTGCAAATGGTCACTTCAATGAGTCTGGTCATTGGATTGAGGCTTCTGGATTCTGCTACATTATCAGTAAAGCATCCTCACTGGGACTACACTCATATATCCTGTTGTTGCCCTATGTCATGGAAATCCTGCAGCTTTGGATCTGCAGGACCAGTAGTTTCACATGTTCCAGCAGTTAAAAGATGAGTTAGATGTTAGAATGAGCCAACTCAAGGCCGTGACTAGGCCTAGGTGGCAGCTGAGTTGGGCTTCCTGCCAACTCTTCTATACCCACACCATCACAGTGAGTTCTCCAGCACTGCCCTGGCTAGCTCATCCAATGCTAAAGCCAACAAGGGGCAGGGCCAGCTCTCCCATTCTCACCCTCAGAGATGGCTCTCTGGCACCTTTGCCTTAGGGCTGATTCTACTGTACTGCCCAGAAGAAGTACAGGGCCCACTCTCCTGAGTGCTGCAACCAATGAGGGGCAGGCATAGCTTTTCAGCTCTCATGACCCTGGGGCTGGCTTTCCTGCTTGCTATAGGTGGAGAGGGGTGAGGTGGGAAAAGCACATCCCTCCTGTGTCCACAGTATCTCACAACAAGCAAGTGGTGGGGCCAGCACTCCTGCTTTTCCATCACCAGGGACAGCTTTACTGTACTGGCCAGGCAAAATGCAAGGCTCATTTCCCCAAGTGCTACAGATGGTAAGAGAGTACTCAGCTCTTATGAGAAGATGAGAGATGGAGCCTGGATGGCATGAAGATCAATTTAACAAAGAAAATATTACCACAACCCTACTACAACCTAGTATCCCATGAACACGGCAAATACCTTTGCTGGTAGAAGAAAGGAGACTTTAATTAATAATAGAAACATAAAGAATAATGCCAACACACAAACACAGACTAAAAAACAATCTAGCCTCAGATGACGACTCTTCAAGCAAAAACACAAGTAACATAAAAAAGCAAGAGACCATGGATCTTCTCAAATTTACATGTCTTATGGTAACCCCCAGTGGCAAAGATTTACATGAAATTATAGACAAAGGATATGTAAATAAGATTACAAGAATGTTCAAAAGAGACATCTACTTGAGCATAGAAGCTCTACCAGAGACCAAATTCTTAGTAATTATATTTTCTCAGTTGGCTCATTCCAGCATCTAACACTCTGTATAGGCTGGGGCTTGTTTATTATCTATGTCAACTGCTTAGATTTGGTCAGGCTTAATCTCATGGGGGCTGTGATAAGATAGCCATGACTACTGTGAAATGAGTCCCCAGTATTCACTTGATATCAAGAAGACAACATTTCATAGCATTAACGTTGCCCCCTCCACATCTCTTGTTCTTATATTTCTTTCCATCTCCTCTTCTATGTTCCCAGAGTATCAGTGTTATAAAAGTTACTATCAATGACCCATTTAAGATGAAGAACCAAGTTTCTAATTATCAGCACTTTGATTAGCTATACATCTTTGCATTGACTGTTGACTACTAATAAAAGAAGCTCTGACCAAAGTTGTGAGAAGCCCAAGTCAGTTTATCCAAACATAAGTATATATGTGAAAATTTGATAGCATGCCCATTTAGAAAATTAACAATAGCAGATTCTATCCCAAGGCCTATGATCTCCTCAGCTACAAGCTAAACCCACTCTTTCATGACAAAACATGCTGGAGAAGTTTATGAGTGTCAAAGCAGACTAGAAGGAATAATTTGGAAGGAGGAGAAAGATAAGCACATCCAAAAGGCTATGCAACACACACACACCACATACACACACACACACGATATAATGATAGTTCTTAAGCAAAAGAAGACTAACAACACATCAAATACTATGAAATCAGAAAAAATGAAAGGAATCAATACAATAATTACTTTTTAGTTTAAAAGACACAAATGAGGGCTGGAGAGATGGCTCAGAGGTTAAGAGCACTGACTGCTCTTCCAAAGGTCCTGAGTTCAATTCTCAGCAACCACATGGTGGCTTACAAACATCTGTAATGGGATCTGTGGCCCTCTTCTGGTGTGTCAAAGATAGCTACTCATATAAATGAAATAAATAGATAGAAAAAATCTAAAATGATACAAAGAATGAAACAGTTCTTTGTAAAAGATACAAATGAGTACATGTTAGTAAAGAATACAATCCATTGCTTTGCTTTCTTTCACCCTCCAAGATACACAGTATTTTAGGGAGGTTTGGAAAAGGGTATTCCAAGCAAATGGAACCAGGAAATAAGCATGCAGCAATGCTCTAATAACTGGCAGATTATAATTTGAACCAAATCTAATCAGAAGAAATAAGGAGCACTACTTCACATTAACAGAACAATCCATCAGGAGGACATGATAGTTATAACATACATAAACTAAACACAGATGGACCAGGTTTTATATAAAAAAATTAAACTCATCATTAGGCAGATGATCTGGATAGAAAACAAACAGAAACATCAGAATGAATGACACCACAGATCAAATATGCCTAACAAAAATTTAGAGAATATTCTACTCAAACAACATAGAATATACATTTTTCTTAGTAGCCCACAAAACTTTCTGTAAAACAACTATATAAACTATATATTGGCACACAAAGCAAACTACAGTAACTGTAAAAGAACTGACATAATGTGTTGTTTTCTATCTGACCATGATGGAATGAAGTGAGAAATCAATGATAAAGATCCTACAGAAAATATTTGAATGTAGGAAGATTAAATAACATACATTGGAATTATTAATTGCTTATTAAATAATACAAGAAGACAGTTTTAAAAATCTAGAGCTGAATAAAAAAAATGAAAATCAGACACGCAAAAATCTATCAAATAAAGTGGAGGCTCTGTTAACAGGAAAGGTTTTAGCTATAAGTTCCCACATTAAAATATCAGAGAGATAATAAATAAATTAATTAATGAGACAACACAGGAGACTGGAAAAATAAGAACAATCCAAACCTCAGACCAGATGGAAAGATGAGGACATAAGTTATGGAAGTAGAAATGAAAATAGAAAGAATCAATGAACCAGAAAGTTTTTTTTTTCCTTTTGAAAAAGTAGACAAGATTAACAACACCAAAACCAAATTAAGCAAAAAAAAAAAAAAGGAGAGCAAAGGTAATTAGTTAAAGGTGAAAAGTATATATTATCATGGATACCATTTGAATGAAATTCAAAGCCATTAGGACATATATTGAAAATTTATTATTTTTTTAAAATTAGAAAATCTAAAAGAAATAAATGAATTTCTAGAGGCATGTGACCTGTGGATATGAAAAGATAAGGTAAATGATTCAAACAAGTCTAAAACAATGGTGTTGAGAGTAATAAAAATTCTCTTAATGGGAAAAAGTTTATGTTAGCTGTGTGGGGTAGTCCACACAGTTAGTTCCAGTACTCTGGAGGCAGATGCAGGCAGATCTCTGTGAATTCAAGGCTACCCTGACATAAGAAGTTCTAGAGTTACATGATAGCCAGAGCTATGAAGAGAGATCCTGTCTCGGGTATTTAAATTCAACATATAGTTCTACTAGACTTTCAAAATTCTGTGAGAATAACACTAACTCCTCTCAAATAGCCTATAAAATAGCGGGCAAGTGAATCCTTTCATGCTTTTCTTATGGAGTCAGTTCCAAATCATTTAAAACACAACAAAGAAGAAAAGCACACACTAATCTACTTGATGAATATAGACACAAAATTTTGGGTAAAATATTTGAAGTTCAGGTTTAATAATCTGTCAAAAAAGATCACTCACCATGATCAAGTTGACTACATTCTAAAGATGCAGAAAATGTTCACTAGAAAAAAAACTTAATAGATGTAATTTATCATGAAAACTACAAGAAGAGAGATTACATAATAATTTTAGTAGCTGCAGAAAGGGCTTTTGACAAAAATTCAATATTCTTTCATATTAAAGCTCCTACAGAAACTAGGCATTGAGGGAACTAGCTCAATGAAATAAAGACTATACACCTCAAATATATTGTCAACATCATAATAAAATGTGAAGCATTGCTACTAAGATTAGGCACAAGACAAATATGTCCCTTCTCTGTACTCTGATCAATATAGTACTTTAAATCTGAGCTAGAGTAAGACAAGATAAAACAAGAATACAAACTGGAAAAAGAAAGTTCCTGGATGACATGATTTATATTTAGAAAACTCCTAGAGTTGA
This sequence comes from Arvicanthis niloticus, assembly GCF_011762505.2. NCBI lineage: Eukaryota > Metazoa > Chordata > Mammalia > Rodentia > Muridae > Arvicanthis > Arvicanthis niloticus. The sequence continues at coordinate 106,825,888 of NC_047659.1, forward strand.
TAAACACATTTTAGCAAAGTGGAAGTATGTGAAATTAACACAGAAGCAAATTGGAGAACATTGGGAAATAAATTAGGGAAACACAATCACATAAAACACTCAAATATATATGAGTTATTTAGATATACTGTGCATATATGCTTATATATATGAACATATGTGCATATAATAAAATATTTTTTTAAAAAAGAGTGCATGATTTTGAAAGACATCAAGAAAAGATTTAGAGGGAATGAATGAAGAAATGATGTATTTACATTGTAATCTTAAAAATAAAAGAAAAAATGAAAAAAAGGCTGGAATAAGCCTAACTAAGGAAATGAAAGGCATGTACAATGAAAGGAACACTGGAAAGAAAATACTAGCAGATAAATAGAATTTCTATCTTTGTTTATTAGCTGAATAAATATCATGAAAATGGTCATTACCAAGGGCAACCTATAGATTGGATTTAATCCCAATAAAAATTCCCATGTCCTTTTTAAGAGAACAAAATCTTAACATATTTATGGAAGCATAAACAATCTTGATAACCAAGGCAACCTTGAACAAAAACAAACAAACAAACAAACAAAGCAAATAAAGCAAACTGTGGCATGTGTCACCACATTTGGTTTTAAGTTGTAATATAAGGCCATAGTAATAAAGACAGCATGGTACCAGCACAATAAGAGACATGTGCATCAGTGGAATAGTGAGATGACCCAGATACATAAACGTACTACAGCCACTTGAGTTTTGTCAAAGAGGCCAAAAATACACATTGGGAAAAAGACAGCATCTTTGAAAATGCGTATGTGTAGGAGGATGAAACTATTCTTGTTTCTCATCCTGCACAAAAATCAACTGCAAATGGAACAAAGACTTCAGAAAAAGACACAAAACTCTGAAACTGCCAGGGAAAATGAAGGAGAACACTTCAGGATTATTATGCTTCAGAATATATAGTCCTAGATAAGGAGTTTCCAAGTGGGATAATCGTAGCTCAAAAAGTAAGTCAACAGTTGACAACTAAGACCTCAAGACAATTTTTAAAATGGCATATTTATAGAAAATGGAGCTATTAATTCAGGTAATAAATAGTCTATAGAATGAAATGAAACCTTTCCAGAAAAGTAATATCTAGTTGATACAAAGAAAATTTATTTTTTATTGGATATTTTATTTACATTTCAGATGTGTTTCCCTTTCCCTGTCCTCCCCTACCCAGGAACCCCCTATTCCATCTCCCTCCTCCTGCTCCTATGAGGATGAGCCCCCACCTACTCACCCACTCCCACCTCCCCACCTTCGAATTCTCCCACACTGGGGCATCCAGCCTTCACTGGACCAAGAATCTCCTCTCCCACCTATGCCTGTCAATGCCATCCTCCCCTACATATACAGGAAAAAAAAAAACAAGCCTGAAATATCAACAAAACAGACAATCCAAACAAAGATGTACTTTGTCACTAAACAGAGTTCTCAAACAAAGAAATGTAAGAGCTAACAAATATTTTATTAGTATCTACAGAGAAATACAAGCTATGTAGAGATTCTATTTTACTGTGGCAGATTGACAAGTACTGCTAAGGTTGTCGTCAGGAAAGCAAAATCCTTCCTTATTCACTGTTGGTAAGAGTGTGAACTCTCACAGCCACTAGAAAAATTCACTGGATGTTACAAAATAATCTAAAAGAGAACGACCATAAGACCCACATATATAATTGCTGGGCATGTATTCTAAGCACTCTATATCCTCCACTAGAGGTACTGGCACATCTGTGCTTATTGCTGCTCTATTTACATAGCCAGGAAATGAAACCAGCTTAGGTGCCTATCAAAGGATGAATGGATACTGAACTTTCAACGCATATACATGTCAAAATCTAGTTCAGATGCAAACAAAAATTGTTGGGGGCCGAAATGAATTGGAGAATGCCTGGAGGCACTGATATAGAGATGTGGGCATTTTGCCCCTCAGCCAGGATCAGTCAAGTGCAGTTACAGATTGGTGTGAGGACCTTGCAAAGATGTAGTCTGAGAACTGGCACTTGACACTTCTCCCATATGTGTGTGGTCAGACGATCCAGACACGGAGATTTGAAATACTTTTTTTTTTTTTTTTTGACATCCTAGAATGTACCTTGCTAAAGGGGAGCTTGAGATATTTTGAGCTTCCTGTAATTCTGCTCTCTGATGCTCTTTACTGACTTATTTTCTGGTTTCCCATTTGAGGGGTATAAAAAAAGCCATGTTGCTAATAATAACCTTTCTGGCTTGGCTCATCAGCCCTTGTAATCCTTCTGATCTCAGGTTTTGACTCTTTTATCACCTCTTTATTTCTGTTTCATCCACCATGGGACCCTATCTGGAACCCTGATTCAGGCAGGTTCAAGTCAAAAAGCACAGTTATGAAATGTGTAGGAAAATGGATGGAATGGGAAAGTGTACTGAGCTAATCAATTATCAGAAAGACAAATATTGTATATTCTCTATTATTTGTGGATTTCTGTTGTAGGAGAGCAGGGATCATGTGACATATGTGATATGAAAGTGGAGATAGGTCTACTAAAGAGAATGGGGTGTTATTAGGAAAGAAGAGGGGATACAGAGAAGGTTAATCAAAAATAATCATGTATAAAAAAGCCATGTATATGCCTAATGTTTGCAAGCTCATTAAAATATATAACTTTAAAAAAGAGTTTGAATGGTGGTGTTCTACACAAGTAGATAATGCTAATCCCAGAAGAAATAGTAATTAATAATTATTCATAATTAATAATTAATGGTTAATTAATAAGAATTCATAATTAGTAAGAACAACCAGTGAGAGTGTGGCTTACTGCCCTATGAATTGTTGGTGAGGGAGGCTGCAGAGGCCTCTAAGACAATATAAAATACTGTCATTACTTTTGGTTGTGCACCAGGACTATATAGTAAGTCAATATTGCTGAAGACACCACATGCTTTGGTTATAGTACATAGGGATAGGAAGATTCCTTCTTTGTGGCTACTTCATAGTCACAGAAAGTGTAGTCATACTATACAGGCTTCTGAAGAAGAAAAGTTATCAATAGCCTTAACTAGCTCCTGGACCCCATGACCTACAATAATTATCTTTAAGGCAAGATGAATCTATGGTTATAAAATTTGTACAACTATTATGGTTTAAGCAAATGCTTTCTGATTAAGTTTCAATCCTGTTATACAAAAAAGTACTTAGGTCAGGTACAGAAAATCTGCCCAAGTGCCTAAGGCTTAGAAGGTTATAGGTTCTAGATGAGAACATACTAATCTTTTCTGCTAAATATACATTTGTTAAACAACTTTATAAATACTTAGAGATTATAATTATGGCATCAAAAAAGTTGCTTTAGGCAATGTATGGCAGCTAACACAGAGTCATAACTGAGGCAACTTACAGAAGAAAGAGTTTTATTCGGGACTCACAGTTTCAGAGGGGTAGAGTCCATGACCATCATGGAGGTGAACATGGCAGCAGGCAGGCAGGCATTGCACTGAAGCACTAGCTAAGAGCTCATTTCTTGAGAGAACAACCAGGAGGCAAAGAAAGAGCTAACTGGGAATGGAATGGGCTTCTGTAGCCTCCAAAACTTTCCCAGTGATCCACTTTCTCCCACAGGGCTAAACTTACTAATCCTTCCCAAATAGTTCCACCAAACTATTCAAATAAATGAGGGATGACCAAAAATTTCAATACATGAGCAATAAGGGCTAATCACCAATCTAACCACCGCAGCCATCATAAAACATGGTTTTAGATCCCAGGAATTGATGAGAATCTAGTTCAAGTGTGTTTGAAAAAACATTGAATCTTCAGCTATTGGTGATTATGTGAATACAGAGTGGTCTATTGTGATCCCTTCCTACTCCAATTCTAATGCTCCAAGTCTATTCCAAAGTGTGTTTTCACAGTTTGTATGATAGACGTTAGCCAGGTACTCTTTTTTTTTTTTTTTTTTTTTTTTATATAAAGCTTTTGTTCCTGGAGAAGACTGGAGAAGTCTCTTCTCATGAGAATACCTTCTAGTTATTGGGTTCTAAGTAGTGGCAGAAAAACTCTAATGGAGTTCAAAATTATCTTATATTATATATGCTGTAGGTGAGATTCCTGTACAAATATTGATAAAATGAAACTGAACTCTATTAAAGAAGGACTGTTCCTGTCTGCAAGGATGGGTTGGAGAAATTTAGTATTCTAATATTCTGAAGCTCATCAATCCAAATGAACTCATGCTAGGTTTCAGAATAATGGTCATAATGGCCTTAAGTTTGAAATGAAAGACCGTATTAACCATTTACACAGAGTTCTGTACAGCTCTGCTATCTTTATAGTCAGACTACTCTAGGCTTGGCTTTATATCAATATCTGCACTGCAATGGCCAGAAATTAGAATGCTATGAATATACTGTATATGCTCTTTGGTTTTCAGAACATATCTTACACTGGCAATTAACTTAAGAGTGTAACATTTTTCTCCATATGGGTCAAAACAGTCCTCCTACTTGGCAAGGTACTTAATAATCATCATTTCCAGAAGTTCATTGTGTATGCTATTTCTGTACATCCCAACCCCTGACCCGTTCCTAAGCCATCACCCAGTTTGCTACTTGTGGAAGCGTAAGTAACTTTAAAGTAACTCTGTTATAGCCACCAGCCTTTATTTTCATCAAAATTTACCACCAAAAAAAAAAAAAAAAATGTTATTCCTTCTGCTTTCTGACTGGTTAGTAATCCAGTTCCAATCTTATCCACAGGATACCTCTGCTACAACTGTTTGTGTTAGTTCAGTTTCCTGGGGAAATGCTGAGACAAATGGTTGGTACTAACACTTTAATCAGAATACATAATCCTAAAATGGGGAGAGAAGATGAAGGTGAAGGGCAGGGTACGACAGGAGGCTAACACTATCTTATGATAGTGTTCTGGTCATTACACATCTATGTGCTATGTAGCCAGTGGACAGAAATGTATCTGCTAGGTTACATGCAATTAACTTTGAACATGTACAGATAAACAGGCTTTGGAAGAACCCATCAAAGAAAAATAGAGAGGGAATTTGTTCTGTGTTCATTCTTCCTGCTGATAAGAGTTTGTATGATGAGTTATAGGTTAGTTGTTCTCAAACAGGGAACCATTTAACTAGAGATATTTTTATGTCTAGGAGCATAGTTTTTTTATTCTCACTTTTGGGATGCTATTGCAGATGGTGGGTAAGGACCAAGGAGACTGTTAACCATGATGCTATCTCACAATAACTATTCAATCTAAAATGAGTCAGTGCTAATTCTATAGAATGTAAATGATGGTAGAAGCAACAGAGAGAATGACAAGATGCATGAGATGAATCGGATAACACAATTCCACAGGGGGCGAGGGAAGATGGGAATAAGGAAGGTACTTCACAGAAGAGCAAACATCAATGGTGAACAACACATGAAAAGTTGCCAAACCTCATTAGTAACCAGGGAAATCCAATTGCAGCAAGATTTCATTTCACACTCAACTGATTGGCAAAAGTTAAGATATTGAGAACAGCAAGCATGAAGAAGAAAACTGTCCTGAATGGAAGCACTCACAGACTGTTTGCTGGCAGTAAAAATTGCTGGCACCTCTGAGGGAAAGAGCTTAGATAGTGTGCAAAGCAGGCATGTACACATTTAATATCAGTTATACCAGTTTGCTTGAGCCTGTCCTACTTTTAGTAATAAATTTCTTGCTTCCTGGGAAACCCTTAGTTCCAGGAAACTAATGTTTTGTTACCTTTACTTCCTACTCTATTATAATCTGCTTTTGCATTTCTCTGGAAAACTCTTGAGTAAGAAGAAAAGAATGTGTATAAAGTGACCATTACAGCACACGACAGAAGCAACATAAATGTCAACACATTCCTCTCTTTATATGTCACACAACATATATTCAGCAGGTGAATAAAAGACACCCATTTAAGACGGACCTACTTCTAGAGTGAAACTTGAAAGACAGAATGGGGATGTTCTGCTCATCAAAGGAAAAAGTAAATTAAATTAGTTGATGCACTATAAATTAGAGTACTCATTAACCTTCCTATGGTTGTTTTTGCTCTTACTGATTTTCCTCTGAATGTTATTTTATGTTTAATTCACGTTTCTAAAATTTCAGTTCACCTCTTAGAAATAGGGATCAAAGAATTATCAAAATGTTCGGGAATGAAGAGTGAGGCAACCTGTTTCTACATCAGCAGGGATGAGGAAGTTGGCTCAAGTTTTAAACTCACAGTGCTTTCCAGCATTTCTTTCCACAGTCAAGCTCCCATTTTGTGTCTGTTAGACTTGAGATGCTAATGTTAGCTTGCTAAGACTCACACTAAAATTGGCCACACCTAATGACTGGGAGCATAGCAGTCTTAACACAGACCCTGGGGGGTGATGGGAGCAGTTCAGTAATACAGTGCAAGAAGGATGATGCTCTTAATTTCAACTGTTTAGTTTCCAAGTAAAGACATCTGAGTTGTAAATTCCAATTTCACTCCCCCCATCCCCAGTGGAGAGACCTTAGTACAATTACACTTCTAATGTCAACACACCTATCAGAGAAGTGCACTCATGGCCATTTATTGCCTTGGTATAGAGTGAGTATCCAACAATTAAAAGACATAGTGATAAAATATAAGTGGGAGGTTTAGTATAGTACCTAGCTCATGACCTTACTACATTTGTTGGCCTGGCAGAACCAGACAGTGCTTCATCCACAGACCCTGAACATTCAACTTGACTTCGTGCTGATCTAATGATGCATGCTGATGACAAATATATGGTATTGTGCCTGAGAACTTCCTTTGGCTGTTCTTGTTTAGTTCATAAACTTGGTGGGCCATAAATGCCAGAGAACTAGTATTTCCCCATTTTTCCTTGGTGAGTAGTTCACATTAAACCAAGATAGCTATAAGAAGTTGACTAAATAACCCAATTCTCTTCTCCATGGTGGGATAAATGAAAAAGATCCTCAGGACTGTATACTGGAAGTACCTAAAAGGTTGCATCTTTCATGCTCACAACAATTAGACAGCACCTTTATTTTATCTTTCTTTTCCCTGTCTCATACCCTCACTCCCTTAAAGCTGTACTGACATCATCTTCCTAAAATATTAATACCTAAAGTTTGGAGTAAACAAACTAAGACAGTATTACCTTTTTCTGGCTCATACTATTCTTACTGCTTCAGAATCCAACCACTTCTAGAACTGTTAACTCCCTTTAAATATTTCCAGGTAATTACAGCTGTATGCTGTCCGGTGGCTGATAAGACAGATGGTAGAACACATTACATCACTTTAGGTCTTCTCTGATGTTCTTTTAAAAATTCATTTCTCTGAACTGTGAAGGTAGTATTAATTTGCAGTTAATTATAGGTAACTCTGTTCTTAGCTTGCTGATACCTAGGACCATGGTATTAAGTGCAGGCCCAGACACATGTGGCGTGTACTAACCAGTCATTTATTATGTTTGTTAAAAAGCTCCTCCCAGAACTTGACTATATTGTTCATTGAAAACTAGGATAATGAGAGACCTCAATAAACTGTTTGACTTGCAAGCATAAGGAGCTGAGTGTAATCCTCATGTAAAAAAAAGCTGGTGTGGTTGCACAAACTTGTAATCTAAGTACCGGGGAGGCAGAAAAATTTGGATTCCTAAGGATTACTGGACAGACAGTTTAACTTACTTGGTGATTTCTAGGGTAACAGGAGACCCTGTTTCAGAAGCACCTGAAGAATGACACCCAAGAGGGGCTGTCACACATGCACACATAAAATACAGATAAACACTCACATACACATATGTATCCACGTCATCTGTGATATAGAAAGGATGCTGGATGCCTTGCCTGAAGTTTCAGACTTTTCTGATGTGTTCCTATGCCTTCTTTTTCCTGTCATATCTATCATTCATTTTTAATGCTGCTTTACATGTGTATACTTTATAAAATTTCACAAGTCTTCAATTATCTGATCCTATATAACTGCTTCACTAAGGCCACGTTATCACCAAAGGCTTTTGAAAATGATTGGAGTAGAAGAAGGAAAATGTCCGTGACATCTGACTTCAAAGCCACCTAAAAATCATGTATCCTGTATTTTGTTAAGATTTTCACATATTATTCAGCTAAGTTATTATGAGTTAGTGTCCTAAACACTAAAATTTAAGGAGGTCCATGTTCCATTAATGAATTTCCTTACATTTCATATCTAAGAATAACCGCAATATGAAAGTGTGTGTTTTTAAGGCATTCTTATTTTCATTGAAAAAAGATTTTTCATACAATATATTCTGATTATAGTTGTCTCTCCCCGACTCCTTATAGATCTCCCTCATCCCTCTTCTTAGCTGACATGAGTCACCAGTCCTTAAGATTTCCTATACTTCTTATCTGGAAGGGCCACCATTTATTTACACAGGCTACATCTACAAAGCAGTTTTAATAACACTGTTTCCTTCCTACTCATTTACACACTTAACCTTTCAACTACTACATTGTCATTTATTCAAAGGCCACATTGTTGATGTTTTAATTTGTCATTGCACTCCTTGAATTCAAAACACATTACAAGCATGCAGAAGTAAACTATTACGTGTTGTTGAAGTAATAACTGCACTTTTCTGTTTTAAGCACTGTATAATTTGAAGTAAAATTTAAATGTGCAAAATTATAACTTATTTCCTTACTTTTTTGTTTTGCGATGGCTGTGGATGAATTAAAGACTCCAGAAAAGTTTGGCTACTTCTGTTGTGCAAATATTTTGTTGGAGTTCTTCAGTTTTCTTCATTTTTCTTCAGTGTTCATTTTGGCAACAGTCAGAAGCATTTCACCACAGTGTATTTCTGTAACAACATGGTACCAACATGACTCATAACCCACCAAAATTATGCTTTTTTTTAAATAAAGAAATTTATATACATTTATTTGCTTTACACTCTCCAACATTATTTTGGTTTTGCAATCTCACATTCTTAAACAACATACCTGTATATTGTTATTTGGATTATCTTCTTCATCGTATTTATCTCCCTTTAGTACTTTGTCTGTACTTGTAATGTAGTTTTTTTCTATTCTATATAATCATTGCAGTGTGCATCCACAAAATATGGCAGATTATGTGAGAGCATGGGATATGACCTTTTTACCTGAATCTCTGGAGTCTACCTAAACAACTGGACTGTATGTTTGACTATCTCTTTGTATATATGTACATATACATGTATATATAAATATAGAAGCACACATTACACAAGACTACTAGGTCATACAGTGATATCTTTCACACAACTATATAGTATGCTTTGAGTTTATATTTTACTAATATGCTCTTACTCTCCTATTTTTCACTCTTGTCCATTCTGTTAGCCCTTATTGTTCTCCCAGAGAATTAGTAAATGCAATATATTACATAAATAGAGTCAAGGTCAGAAATCACAGGATCATGTCAAGAGATGCAAAGAGAAAATCCAATGTTCCATCATGATAGAATATATGAAGAAACTAGGAATAAAAGAAATATATCTCAACATAAAAAAGCTATATATGGCAGGCTTATAGCCTACATTACACAAATGGAGGGTAAAAAACAAAATATTTACACTTTAACCAGAACAAGACAAGATTGGCTACTTTCTCCATTTTTACTCAATAGAATACTTCAACCCTAGCTAGAGTGATAAGACAAGAAACAGAAGTAAAAGTGCTAGCAAAAGAAAAGAAGTGTGTGTGTGTGTGTGTGTGTGTGTACTCAAAGGCATATATTTCCTTTAAAATTCTTTAAATATGATAAACACTTCTAACAAAGTAGCAGGATATAAAATCAACTCAAAAAATCAATAGCCTTTCTGTACCCAAAAAGCAATCATTTTGAAAAATAATAGAAAAACAACCTCATTCACAATTACCATACAAATATCTTGGAACAAACCTAACAAGCATTCAATGGGCCCCTTGTCCTGGTTAGGTTTTTGTTAACTTAACACAAGCTAGAGTCATTGGGAAAAGGGACTGACCATCAATTTATAAAATGCTCTGAGTAGCCTGTGGGGCATTTTTTTGTTTAATGATTGATGTGCTCAGTGCATTGTGGGTGGGGCCATCTGTAGGCTGATGGTCTTGATTTGAACCCGAAGCAGTTTGAACAAGCCTTGAGGAGTAAACCAGTAGGCAGAGATATTCCATGACTTCTGAATCAGTTCCTGCCTCCAGTTTCCTGTCCTAACTTGCTTTGATGACAGAATATGATATAGAGGAGTAAATGAAATCAACAATTTCCTCCCTTAGTTACTTTTGGTCATGGTATTTTATTATAGAAATAAAAACTACAATGGAAACTCTAAAAACACTAAATAAAGCAGTAGAGAGACATTAGACAAATTTTAAGCTCTCTCTCACATAATTATGTAATTGAAGAATTAATGTTATTAAAATGAGCACCCAACCAAAAGCAATCAACATATAGATTCAATTTAATAGGTATCAAAAGTGCAATTCTATTTTTCACAGAAATAAAACACACAGTCTTTAAATTCACATAGAAGCACACAAATCCCAAGATAGAGAAAGCAATGCTAAAAAACAAAAGCATGATGTTGCAGGGATTGCCATACCTGGTTTCTAATTATACTACAGATACATAAATAGGATTGTACTGACCCAAAGACAAACACAAAAATCAATGGTACACATCCAAATGGTACTGAGGATCCAAATATAAACCAATAGAGTTAAAATGACCCATTTTTTGACAAAAATGCTAAAAATAAACACTGGAGGAAATACCGTCTCTAAAGCAGATAGTGTTAGAAGACCTAGTTATCCATCCACATGAAAGAACAAAATGATGCTAGATCCATGTTCTCTCCTATACAAAAATCAACTCTACACGTGCTAGAAGAAAAAGCCACAGACACAACACCATGTATTAAGCTTAAGTAGGGACTTCCTGAATAGGACTCCAGCTACTCTGGAAATAATGCCAACAAGCAACAGACTGGATCTCATGAGATTATAAAACTTCAGTGCAGCAGCCTTTTAATTTGGAGAATATCTTTGTTATCTATATACATCTGACAGAGAAGTAATAGCCAATATATACAAAGACCCAATAAAACAGTGGTACGCCTTAATGTAGTCCATTCCTATTCTTTGCAGGATTTATGTTTTCTACAAGTCATCACAAACACTCATTTGGAAATGTCAAACCATTGTTCATAGAAAAAATGGGATTAGAGATCTGAAAACTACTAGAATCAAGATTTCAATCAACCAGTTGCTACTTAACCTTATTTTCTTTCAATGGATATTGCTGCAAGGTATTTGGTCCATCATGTTGGTTCATTTATACCAATGTGCAACCAAATCTATTGTCTTGGAACTGGCCTCTATCTTAAAAGAAAAAAAAAAAGCCTGAGAATTTGAACTGCAGCTAAACGCAAGTACCAAGAAAGTCCCCACTGCTTGTTCTTTGTCAGAGTTATTCCCTAGCTACTCCTAGCAATAGTTAATCAAAGATTAGTGCGATTGTTTCAGATATATTTCAGACAGTTCATGATTGTATATGGTCTTTCTTCAGAGCACTCACCTGTTGAATTACAATAGTCATTCAATTAGATGCTTGCAAGAGTGGATGCCCCACCCTTCCCAGCTGGGGTGTGTGTGTCTATGAAAGGGTAACCTGCCAGAACACAACAGCTAGGAACTAGATAGTGTTTGCAATAGAAGCCAATGAGCAAATGTTGGTGGACTATGTTTTGCGTTATGAAGAGCCCCCATTGGCAATTCACCAATAAATATGATATTCATAATTAGTGTGTCATACTGGTCAGAGTTGCCTGCATGAGGGTGAGCTTACCAGATGTCACAAAAATGCTCTTAGTTCCTGTCACCATTGGAAATTGACTACCTTTCTAGTAACACTGTAGAAGGTTTTTATAATCATCTGTGAATATGGCATGTGATATAGTATGCAAACATACCAATTAGGGGATTTGTCTGAGTTTTCTCCCAGGGTGGTGCGATTAAAGGCATGAACAACCACCACCTTGTTCAGTGTAACTCAAGAATTTAGAAATCAAATGACTTACAGAGATCTGCCTGTCTTTATTGGGATTAAAGGCATGCTTAATGAAAAGCACTGAACTGCTGAATTATTTTATTTTAGTTCCAAATCACTCTGACTCTTAGAAATTTAAAAAACAAGTTTGAACGGTAGTACCCTTTGAATTGACATAAAATATGTTAAATTTCTTAACTGTATTTTTAATGCCAAACAACAAAACTATCCTTTGTATTTAAGAAAAAACCTCAAACCCTGATGTTCACGATGACATGGCCAACGTGACAATCTACAATACAACACTCTAACATGAAATTAAGACACATGGCTTAAGAAAATATTCTTATTTCATGCCATTAAAGCAAGTGTGCCTTTGGTAACTTATCATTTGGAAACATTATTATTTTTTATTTTTGTTTTTTCAGGCCTGATCAAAGAAAAGGCATTTGTTAGTCTTTATAAGTTAGTTTGGACTAAATGACCAAGCTATCTGATGAACTACTGCTTCTCCTTACTCATGGGGTCTCTCCCCTTTGAATCCAATCTTTACCAATTTCAATAGTATTCACAGCATTTCTTCTCCTGTGGAAACAAACACAAAACCTCTTCCCCAATGTAACACATCAAGGATTTCATTCTGAGATCAATACATCTTTAAAAATACACAGGGTGATTTAATTTAGCAGTTTTTTTCTACTACCCAATGTCCTTCTTCAGCTGTTGGTCCTTTCTCATTAGCATTTAAAAGTGTAAAGTTAATAAAGCATCTTAAGAAACACACACACACACACAAAGAGCATCTCATCAATACAGTGTGGAGAGAAGCATTTCAAACTGACATTACCAACTGAAAGCACAGGAATGAGAAAAACCACATGGTAGACTTGCAACTACAGAATTTACAAATAATGATAATCAACTGTGTGTATATTAACCATATCTGAGTTATGGATCTAACAAGTTCTTTACCTTGCAATGGGTCAGCACAGTGTTGCCAAATAAATAAGTAAATAAATATTACATACAGGTGTGCTGGATAGTTTTATATCAACTTGGCAGAAGGTAAAGGCACCTGAGAGGAGGAAACTTCAATTAAGAAAAGATTCTATAGCGTCGGCTGTAATGAAACCTGTAGAGCATTTTCTTAATTAGTGATTGTTGGGGAGAGTCTAGCTCCTTGTAGATGGTGCCATTCCTGGGCTGGTGGTCCTGGGTTATATAAGAAAGCAGGCTCAGCAAACGACATGGAACAAGCAGTAAGCAACAGTTCTCCATGGCTTCTGCATCAGCTCCTGCCTCCAGGTTCCAGCTCTGCTTGAGTTTCTCCTGCCTTGACTTCCTCAAGTGATAGACTCTGATATGGAAGTGTATGTCAAGTAAACCCTTTCTCCCCAACTGACTTTTTGTCATAGTGATCGATTCATCACAGCAATAGTAACCCTAACTAAGACATAGATTAAGAAGAAACCAAATATATCTTTGATATGCATCATGAAAGATCCAGGAATTTCTTAAAGCTACTGTTTCCTGTTATTGTAGGAAGACAAATTGCAGAATGCACATTTTTTCTTCTTCCTGGTGTTACACATTCCTCAGCTGCTTTTCAGATGTGATCAAAGAAAGTTTGGTTGAAACAATTTGAGAGGGACAACCCATGTCATCCATTCTAACAGGGCCAATCTGGAGTACTCACTGAAGATTGCTCCAGTTCTTCCTTGGATAAAATTTTTCCTCTTATTTTTTTTATGTCACCACATGCACCAATTAACTGGGCTAAATAATATATGCATATAGCAGAAATAATTTATTTTGAAAAAATCTGACATTTTGGGACATATGCAAAAATTCACACTTTAACAATTTCTGTTTTGATTAAAATTATTTACAACTCTCTTAAAATATGAGTTTGTTTTCTAAAGCTGTTGCAAAGACTGTACAGTTGGTTTACTTTTCTATGTTTTTAAATGATTAAATTTACCCTTGATTTATTTGTCTTTTGTGGTAAATGGTTGGTAAAACTGTCAACCCAAAAGCACATTCTGTGTCGTAAACAATCCTTGTTAAGAACAGCAGAATTTGCTATCAGTAAAATCTTTTGTAAGCTATCTTAGGAAGAGGGTCCTAAAAGACCCTACATGCTTTGAATTAATTCATAATTGGCTAAAATACAAGCAGACATAATTACTTCTTAGTCTTGTGATATCCCTTTCGTGTAATTTAGAATATCAAAAAACAAGTCACCTTGTCATGGAAAATTTTTTTGAGTGACTGAATCATAGGTGTGACATATAACAAAAGACAATTCAAGATATTTTACAAAAGCAAAACTTTTGATCCAGAGAATCACAACCATTGAAATGCATTTTGTGGTTTATCATTACATTGTATTAAATTTCCTATGTAGCTATTAATCTTTTGCTTTACATTTTACTTTCAAGAATTAGTATTACCTAATGTGTTCAAGTTATGCTGACAATAAATTAGTAAAAAATAAAGACATCAAAACTAATTTTGACACATGCCAGATCCTCTTTAAAATTTCTTTCTTGAAGAAATGTTTATTTATATACCTCATACAAAGTCAATCTAAAATACTAGTTTTAAAACAGTTGTTTGAATTTTTGGTAGACTACATTCAGATCAAACTTTTGCCTCAATTCTGAACCTGTTTCTAGTTTCTGCCTCAATAGGAGGTCCTGATGCCAATTGACTTCAATGTTTGCCTGTCTCAGCTTCAGCAAGGAGTTGTCACTGGTACAGAATCAGGTTCCTTCTTGTACTAGCTGAACCATTTGAGGTGATGGATGATTCCTTAGTTCATTGACTTATTCAAAAAATGAAGACAGATGTGACTTTCTGGAATATGGAATAGTCTATGGGATAAAATGGAGGTGATGACTGGTCTTTGAGAAACAGAAAAGGTAAGTAAGCTGATATTTTCAGTTGTATATAAATCAATCTACACAATCTTTTAATCATTAAATTTAGAGGAGGTGGAGGAGGAGGAGGAGGAGAAAGAAGAGGAGGAGGAGAGAAAGAGAGAGAGAGAAAGAGAGAGAGAGAGAGAGAGAGAGAGAGAGAGAGAGAGAGAGAGAGATGAGAGCGAGCAAACAAGCCAGGGACATTTCAATCAAGAAAAAAAATATAATAAGTCCCAGCTCAGTAGTGGAAATTTAAAAACAAAATGAGAAAAGAAAACAGAAAGAAAAAGTCATAGCTCACCCACATGCTTGTCAACTGAGTGCATAGGTATCTCTGTGGTTGTAGTGTCTATGTGTGAACAGAAATTTCCACTTCTCATAGATTCTTGGAAAATCTGAGTTTTCAATATTGAATACACAGAACTTCATGCATTATATTTTCAAAAGCACAAAAAAGTCATTAAAATGAGGACTCAGATATGAGCATATAGGTTAAGTTACTAAAAATTTCAAAATTCTACCTTATATAAAACAGAACCAAACCTCCCCATCAACTGTATAGCCCACACAGTTACAGCCACACCTGCTTGTCTTCCTTCTCCAACTGTAGAATAGCCACACCTGGGCAGATGGGTTTTAAGGGAGTTGGCCAGCATAGGTCTCGCAAGGCCTGAAATCTGATAATGTCTGCTGCACCATGTACCTTTTACCCCATCTCTATGGTTTGCAGAGATGCAACATTGAGAATGGAAGATTTGATATGTGATATCTGTGCTGTTATGTGAAAAAAAAGTTTAGTAATCACAAAAGATGTTAAATCCAGTGCTGGGCAGTGGTGGTGCACGCCTTTAATCCCAGTACTTGATAGGCAGAGGCAGGCAGATTTCTGAGTTCGAGGCCAACCTGGTCTACAGAGTGAGTTCCAGGACATCCAGGGCTATACAGAGAAACCCTGTCTCAAAAAACAAAAAAACAAACCAAATCGAAACAAAACAAAAAGATGTTACACCCATCAACTTGAAACCTTCTAACAGCCTAAAGGCTTTGGAGGGAAGGGAAGAAAAAATTGCTTCACATAATAAGCCTAATAAACACCCACTTATGTTATTCAACTGTTGTTTTCATGAGGAGACAACCTTTCTAAATCAAATTACTACAGACCATCCTTCTAAAAATACATATTCTACACCATACAGCAGCTCTCACTGCACTCCCAATGTGGCTAAGTTAGCATTCTCAGGTGCTGTGTTCCTCCATTCATCTGGAAGCATTCACCTGCATGAGGTTCATGAAGGGTTTTATGACCAGGCTTGTCAGTGTAAAGGCCTAGCAGAAAGCAGGCTGGCAGGGGCAGTTTTCTATATTCCTCCTCTGAGGATCTGTAAACAACACCACGTGTGGTTCCCAGCTACTCTGCTCGTCTGCCCCTCTGTGATCTTCATCTCTGTGTACAATGAAATATTTATAATGC
This sequence comes from Arvicanthis niloticus, assembly GCF_011762505.2. Lineage (NCBI taxonomy): Eukaryota > Metazoa > Chordata > Mammalia > Rodentia > Muridae > Arvicanthis > Arvicanthis niloticus. The sequence continues at coordinate 106,842,357 of NC_047659.1, forward strand.
AGAACACAGCATCCTGTCCTTTCTCCTTTCTGATGGAAGGAGATACAGTGTATTTCCATGGGCAAGAGAACAACACAACAGAAACACTAAATATTTCACTAAATAACATTTGGGTGGGGTTGAAAACATAGTTCACTAAGAAATGGATCTTCTGTCATTCAAAGCTTGGAAACTATGGCATATGGGACCACATTTTCGTTGTAATTATTTATGCACATGCAGAGCAAACCCTCTCCAGAGAAACCTCTGGGAGCCCACAAATCTGTAAGCTGCACCTGGTTTACCTCAAATTAGCACTGAGAACTATTTTTTGTTTTTGTTTTCATGGAATAATGAGGATTTTTTTTAAAATAAAAAGGGAATATTCACCTTTTTCCTACAGAATAAACTCCTGCTTGAACATCTGTCCTCTTCATTCCTCTGGGACAGTGGAAGGATTATGTTTTTTGAGGTCTGGGAACTGCACGTTCACCTGGAAACATTCTTTTCATCTGGCAGAACACTAATAATGGGTTAGCTTTGATTTTTGGAGTAACTATGTTTATACAAAGAATCAACGTGAACAACCAGGTTTGAATAGAGTGGGTTTTTTTCCTGGTCTGGTGGAAAAGAACTAATTTGTTTTTTGTGTGTACGAGATGCCCCATGTTTCAGGTCTATTAAGATGAACTTGATATTTTTTTTAACTTATCTGGCTGTACTGTTCTGAGTGTGGACTTTCTCAATATAAACCCAAGGTAATGACAGTGCTCACATATATAATTTTCAGAAAACTAAATGATATTGTATACGTGTAAGATCATTTAGAGTGTCATACAGTGTCGAGGCTCAAGCTGTCCCACGTTGGGTGCCAAAATGTTGAGACCTGTCCTGTCCAGCTTGGCAGCCACTGTGTTGCAGACCACTCTCTGTTGTTTCGGTCCATGGGTCAGGTTCTAGCAAGAGACATGAAGAATGGAGACAATACAGAGGTCTTGATCAAGTCTCCTTTATTGTCTTACTTCATGTCTTTCTTATTGTGTCTCTTATCTCTTATTGTCTCACTTATCTCTTATTGTCTCTCTCGTTTATTGTCTCTCTTGCTGTCTCTCTTTTTCCTCTCTCATTTATTGCCTCTTTCATTGAAGGGAAGTCTGGGGTATTTATACGATTTTGCCACATGCCTTGTAGGCACATGGATACCATAAGTCTTGCAGGTGTGGATATGATGTAAGCCTTACAGGCATGTATAGCATGGATAGCACATGCACTGTGCATCTTGTAGGCATGGATAGCACAAGTGCCTTGAAGCTTGGGACACTAAACAGCAAAACAAGATATGTGGGGAAAACAAGATATTTATCAGAGTGTGTTTCAGCTGTTGTAGGCTGTTGAAAAACAAGTCTTGTGTCAGGGTATATGGCTCGAGATGGCTGCAAAGCTGATAGTTGTTTTATAGCCACTTTCTGTTAAAAGTCGGCTCCCGACAATACAGTATTAGGTTTATATAACTATTTTAATTCTTAAGTGTTTGAGGCTTAGTAAATGAAGTTTATCTGACATAGAAAATGGAAATTGGTCTCATTAAAAATCTGATGATAATGTCTCTGCAGACTGAAGATCCTTTCATCACTTTTAATAGAAGAGCATGGAGAATAGGTAATATGACCTGGGCTTAGATACCCTGAGACACTGGGCAAAGTGAGAAAATGATGGTATGGATGGGTAGAGGAGAGGTGTAAAGAACAGATGGGCTGTCACCTAGCAATGTTCATTATCATCATTTTGATCATGATGGGGGCCAGAGGGGTTCAACAGTAGATCCCAATATTTTTTAGATCAGAGGTTCTCAGCCTTCTTGAGACTGAGGTCCTTTAACACAGTTCATGTTGTGATGACCTTCAACCATAGAACTATTTCATTACTACTTTATAACTTTAATTCTGGTACTGTTATGAATTGTAATTTAAATATCTGATGTAGGAGCCCCCTAAAAGTCAGGCTCCACAAGTTGAGAACCACTGATTTTGACAGAATTCAGATTTACGTGTGTGTGTGTTTGTGTGAAATTGCATGTGAGTAAAAACACTTCTCCCCCTCCTCCCTCTTACTCTGACAAGCAACCATCCTAGAAATATTGGACATACCTGTGTCTAAGAAAATCCAAACTTTGTTAATCCACATTAGAGTGACTCTGGCACTTTTGACACATCTGCACTGTGAACAAGCAGCAGTAACTAGAAATTTTTATACAACAAAATCAAGAAAAATAATCACTACCACAGCGCAGAATTATTTTGATGTCTCTGATGAGTCTTGCAAGTTCGTGGATCTCCTTTGGAACTCTAAATATTTTCCTTACAGGTCTCAAACCATTACATGGCTGCTTGCTAACACAAAAACAATTCCGTGCCTCAGTGTATAGAGAGAAGATCTGAAAGCAGGCACATAGTCCATTGTATAAGGATGCTCACAGTGTTACTCTTTATAAGACATTAATGGTAGAAACAGCACAGATGTCCATGAAAAGATCAACGGATGAATACCATACAACGTATTAATATAACAGAATACCATTCAGGCATAAAAACGAAGGAAGCATTTCAAACTTGCTATAGAGTGGTTAAAATTCAAAACAATTGCACTAAAGGTGGAAATGGTGGCTCACATCTATTATCTCAAGCTCTGGGAGGCTGAGTCAGGAAGACAACAGCCTGGGCTACACTGTGAGTGTCAGGATGTAGGAACAATATATTTCCATTCATCTTTTAACCCCACTTCCGATAATTTCACTAAATAAAGGAAGATAGACATAAAACCGCTGTATAATTTCAGTCAGTTTTAACATGGAGAATAGTTAAAAGTACAGAAACAGAAATGAAGTTGTTCATTATTAAGACTTGGAGTGTAGGCAAATGAGGAGTGACTATTTAAGATGTATAGTTTATTTTGTAGTGAAGGAAAAGTCTTAGAATTAGATAAAGTGGTGCCTGTAAAACTTTTAAAATATATAAGATTTTACTGAATTGTTCACTATAAATTGATCGATTTCATGCTTTGTGAATTTCAGCTCAATAATCCAACAACTAGCTTTATTTTAAAAATTGGTTTCTTATCTTTTTATGAATACAATAGAAGCCCATGGCTTGGCCAAGAGAACCATGTCTACAAGGAGGTAAAGTTTCCCGGCATTCACAGTCTCCTTGATTCTTCTAAATTTCCCATCATGCAAGTGTGCTTTGTTATCCTTAGCCTTGAGGCTGGAGTTAGAAGGGAGCAAACACACAGTGAATGAATCTAGAACATTTGGCAAAATAGTATTTTCCAACCATACAGGGTACACTATAAGAATGTTCTTGAAAGCATGCCATGATTAGGAAATGTTAAATATTTAAATAAATATTATAAATAAATAATTTAGCACACATCTTGAATAAACAGAGCAATTCTATACATCAACAGTATCCCTTCAATGTGCTATGGGATCTACTTTGGGTATATCCCAAGTATAATAGTTCTAGATTGCTATTCCATTATTCATGTTTTTTCACATTCAATACATATAATTATGATGTCTAGTAGTGACATGCTATGAAATTAAAAAAATGGTCATGAATGAATAGTAAATTACTGTAGAAAGGTTGGAAAGATAGTCAGAAAAGCTGTATCTCTTAATGACAAAGCTCTTGTCCAGTACACCTGAGGCTCTGAATTAGTCTCTAGCACAGAAAAAAGGGGCTTCAAGACATTTGAGTAGAAAGTTGAATGCAGTATGCATGTGGATGTTATAAAATGTGTTTAGAGTGAAAATGGCTCATAGGCACAAATACTTGAATATGAGGGCCCCCAGGTGGTAGAACTGTTGGAGAAGGACTAGGAGGTGTGACCTTGTTGGAGAAAGTGCATCAATGAAGGAAGATTTCGAAAGACTCACACCATTTCTAGCACTCTTTTTTTGTGCTTAGTGGTGGTGAATCACAACATGAGCTCTCAGCAGTTTCTACATGCCTTTGCTCCACCAATTCTCAATTCCTCTGAAACAGTAAGCTCCAAATTAAGTGCCTTCTTTTATAAGTTGCTTTGGTTGTGGTGTTACCAGAGCAATAGCTAAATAACCAAGACACAAAACCAGGGAAACATTAAAGCCTTTCCCGTAAGATGTTAAAACAGTTTTTATTTTCTAGTAACATTTAGAAAAGTGTATTTCAGCTGTTATCATTGGTATCAGTAATGATATATGACCAGCTTCAGAATCTCAAACTTTGGAAAATTTCAGTTGTATTTATTCAACATCAGATTTCAGAGGACTTTAAAGTCATTTCCCAGTATCATCAATTGTGAGTCATAGTTGCCAGTCCATATCTTCTATGCTATGACTATAATAAGGTTCATGTATCTTCATACTTGTTAGTAGTTTGTGTCAAATAAGTAAGAATTCATCACTCATTTGTTTTCAAATGTCACTCTTCACCAGTCCATTATCAAACAAGAAGCAGTTATTTCTCCTCCTAACTATTGGTTGTGTGTAAAAAGATCATTATGTACATGAGTATTCTTGATGTCAGAATAACATTAATATATTATAATTTTAATCTTTTCAGATTCATGGTCCTTTAGTTTCTAGTTTTTCTCTGTTTTTTGATGAATAGTTCTGAATATGGTGAGACCATAGATTTTTATATCAAGTGAGTTTGAGATAGAACCTTCCATGGCATTTGAAGTTCATAATTGAATGGCCTTTTGTCTTCAGCTTAACTGGGCTCATACTGCAAGCACTTCTATCCCTCAGTGTGTAACAAAGAAGACAGAAATGCTCTACAATATTATATTTAACATAATTTTCTCAAATTTGATAATGATCCTTAGAGACAGATGTCAGTGATGTAACTTAAACCTGTCTAAATTATAAATTTATTTTTTAATCAGTCAGCTTTTCCTGAGTTGTTATTACGCACGTGAAATAAGTAAAATTGTGATTCATTTATTCATTTGTAATTTAGATTCCATTATTTTATTGTTACAATTTGTTAGTAACACACAAGCAACCAGAATATAAGAGCTGTATTGTCTCACTGACAGGATTTAGGATTTGGCTAACACAAGGTACAATAGTATTGCTTATATTTTGGGGAAAAGGAATTTCTTGCATTAGATTCAGCTGATCTAGGCTGGTTTTAGTAATGTGTCAATTTTGTCAACTTCAGCCAGTCAACTAGAGGACTCATCTGTGGTGACAGAATTAAGGAAGATAATTTCTAAGTATATACTTAAAAGAATCTAAGTACATGTATAATATAGATACCTGAATATCCAAATTTATTGCGACACCATTTACAGGATTCAAATTATGGAATCAGCTTGGATAACTATCATTGGATGTTTGTAAAGAAAAGATGACATACATACACAATGGAGTTTTATTCAACCATAAAGAAGAAAAAAATGTGTGTTATTTGTAGGATGGAACTGGAACTTGAAATGATCATGTTAAGCCAAATAAGCCAGGCATAGAGATAAATACATCTCCTTTTCTCCCATATGGTGTGTGTATGTGTGTGTGTGTGTGTGTGTGTGTGCTTGCACTTGTGAAGGGGGGAGAATTTGGGATCAGGAAGAGGAACAGATGAAGCAGGAAGGGGAGGCAAGAGAATCATGACAGAGTAAATGATGTACACATAGAAAAGCAGAGTAATGAATACCACTTTTATGCATTGAATATACACGAACTTAAAAAGTAAGCATTGAAAAACCATGTAATATGTGAAAATAGAAGGTTGAATACTAAAAGAAGTTAATGTGGATTAAAAAGGAAAATAGGTTATGATGTCCCATTGACCAAGTCACAATGACTAAACTTAGAGTCAGAGGGAGAAATCAGTAAAATTATTTGATCTAAAGCTTGTTTATAGTGATAGAGCAAAAGCTGAAATAACTGTTGAAAGTTGATTTCATTGGATACTTTGACCTTTGATGTTTCTGAACTGATAGAGTCACTACAACTACCTCACTGCTCTGACCAATATTCTTCTTTTCCATCTCGGAGGCAAACATTGATGAGTCACCTATATCATCAATATTTGAAATAAAACTGTCTTACTGTAATCTTCCATCATACTTTGTCCACATAAAACTAGGTCTGACAAGTCCCTAGTTATTGTTCCTACTTTAATCTTGCCCCAAGAGAGGGTTTCTGACACACCCAGGAACACTTTTATTATATCAATTAGACTACGTGCTTTAAATCACAAAATTCTCCAATGTCTTCCCCATCATATTTATAATAAAACATCGAGTCTTTAGAATTGGCCCAATAAACCATCTAGAGTCTGGTTTCTAGCTATATACCCTAGTTTTCCCTTCATATTCATCCTCCCTGACTTTGCTATAGACACACGCACCTTTACTTTCATTTTGACCATTCATGGCCTCAGGACATTTTTGCATGATACCTCTGTAGCGTGGATTACTATTGACCATGCTGATCATATCATCTATCTTAGTTACTTTTTCAGTTCTGTTATTAATACCGCTATACAGGCAACATATCAAAGTAAGCATTTAATTTGGGGCTTATAGTTTCAGATGGTTAGAGTCCATGATAGTGAGTCAAAGGCAAGGCAGCAGGAACAGGTGAGTGCTCACATCCTTATACTAAAACACCAGGCAGAGAGACCAACACTGGCCAATAGAGCAAGTCCTTTGGAACCACAAATTCCTAGGGTAAGGGTCATGTGAAATCATAGCCTTTGCCACTATATCACAAGAATGTCTCTAGCCCAGTTGATAATGTTAATTTCCTCTGAAACCTCCTGTGCTGGGCCTACATAGTCCACATTGCCCTCAACACCATTGTCTTCCAATCTCCTATTAGGGTAGCCTATTAAGTCCCACGTACAATGTTAAAGTGCTTTCTCAGTCGAAAGTCACAGAGTCTTCCACATTCTAAAGAACAACATGGTCAGAACTATTACAGTGATACCTCACTCCATGGTACTAACTACTCTATTAGAGGATTTTCTATTGTTGTGATTAAATACCATGACCAAGACAAGTCATAGAAGAAAAAGTTTACCTGGTATTTATGGTTTCAGAGTGTTAATGTACATTATCATCATGGAAAGAAGCAGAGCAGCATGCATGCAAACATGGTACTGGAGCAGTATCTGAGAGCTCATATCTTGAGATATTATCTCCCACAACTCTATCTTTTGCTTGTGTTTTACAGGATTCTTGTACCTCAGATAATTCACTTTCATAGAATGGTATTGAGAAAGAGAGAGTGGAATGTCATGAGTCTTTTAAAACATCAAAACATTCCCCCAGGTACACACCCCTTTTAACCTCCAAGTCCTTTCCAAATAGTTCTACCAAATGGGAAACAAGTATTCAAATATCTGAGCCTATGAGAGCCTCCTTTATTCAAACAATATCTTGGTGAGGGATGCTTCAAATGATTGTTATATTTAATGTGAAGAAATACAGTTTTTGTAGCCAAAGTATATAGAGGTTAATATATTATAGACTTATAATGGATGATTTATTCATAAAATAAGCTGTTTTTTTATTATATGGTGCTTCTATGTTTGTATTTTTAACCTTCATAATATTATGAATTTATTTTCTCACAACAGTACTTAGTTTGTATGTAGTCTCACCTTCTTCATTTTTGCTTCTTTTGGTTTATGGGTCCCATTTGCTGTCCCATTGATTACTTCTTCACACTATAATTGCACTGATATTTAAGGAAAAAGTCAAGGGGCTGTAGAGGTGGCTCAGAGGTCAGGAGACCTGCTGCTTTTCCAGAGAACCTGAGTTCAGTTTCCAGGACCCACATCAGGTGGCCCACAACTGTCTGTACTTCTAGCTCTAGGAAGATTTGCTACCTGCTTCTGGACTTTGCCAGCACATGCAGACATGTGACACACACACACACACACACACACACACACACACACATAAATGAAGATAAACCTTAAACATCTAAAACTGTTCACTAAAATGTTTGTATAAATCAAGTCCATAGTTTCAAACAAAACAAAACAACTAGACCCCTGATTATGTTTGGAAAGAACAAAAGCATAAGGGTTTCTCATGCACTTAAATGTATCCAAATTTGATGATCGACTTCATGTATTAAAAATTAATTGGATATTCTCTGTGCTGTGTTTAAGTCAATAGAGCCATAAAATATAATTTATGAATTTGTAACAATGCCATTATTGCTGCCAAAGACATCCCCCAAAACATGTAAGGATATAGCCAACATTAATTCATCATAATATTTATTTGGGTATTCATTTCTAATACTTATACATACTAAGCAAGACCAGAAACTTCCCTCAGCTGACCTGTAGACACATCAGGAAATCCTATTCCTCTTGTTTAAAAACCTGTGCTTGAGTTGTCAAATAGTGGTAGTAAACTGAGGATGACTTTCATCATAGCAAAGAAGGTTGCCTACAGTTCCTGTCACTTATTGCCTAAGGTCATCAAGAGGGGTGAATGTAAATGAGAATGAATTTCATTCACTTTTATTTCCAATCTGTTATATTTACCAGCAAACAAACCCCTAAAGTGATACAATACACAACATGCAAAAAATTTCTAAATTTCTGCAATCTCCACTCATCCTCCATCTTACATTTGTCACCTCCCTTGCTACTATAATGTTTTATAAACACAGACTTCATGCCTGAACCTGAGCTGGTGATCTCTGTCTCAGGATAGCAGAGGAAATACTAGTGGGAGACTAAGGAAAGAAGAGACAGGATGGTTTTTAGGGAATTTTCGGCTTGTTGAGTTCGTGTCAGCCTCCCTGTATTACTAAGTATCACCATAAATTCAAGGAAATCCTTCTGGAGGTGATTTAATTCTCTTAGAGAAATAGTAATCTAGCTTTATACATGATTTGTAAAAAAAAAAAAAAATGTAAAGCTACCATCCCATCTGCACATATACAGATGCTGTATATCTCCAGTGAAGTGAAGTTTCAAATAAATGCTAAATCACATTTTTCTAAACATAGTTCGGAATGCCGACATGTTAAAATGTTATACATAAGACTTTGGGTTTAAAACAATTATTAATATATCCAATGAGCTAAAATGTGGTAGCATACAAATTTAAGTAAGCAAGGGCAATGTATAGTTTATTTAATAAGAAGCAACATAGTTTGTTTTGATTTTTTTCAACTGTTTAAAATAAATGGCAGATTTTATCAGAGAACTTGTCATAAGAAAAGGAAACGTCAATTGTCATGTAATCATATTTGTTGGGCCTAACACGAGGTCTAATCTCCATTCCACCTTCACCCTTCAGTCTTCCACCCTACACAGGTGGAGGGTGTGATCCAGGCCCTAGAGAGATTTACATACTAATAAGGTACCTGAAGGCTTAAACATTCCTCTCCAGCCCCTCCCTCCTCTTCCCCTCCCTATTTAACTCAGGTCCACCCTGGGTTTTGTGGGGTGTGCATCCAGATCCATCCACCATCTGCCATGTCAATAAACTGGTTTTGGAAACCCAAGGACTTCCTCGTGTGTTGGGGCTGCGCTGTGAGGAGCTGTGAGGAACTGTGGAGGGCTTTTAGTTAATGAGCGGCCAGGCCCAACTTCCAGCTGGAGGAACCCAGAGCGTTCCCAAATGACTGCCCAAAGCATGGTGGGAGGAACCTGGGTTCCCCAGCCATATTTTTTCCTACACATACTGGACAGTGATGGTACTTCTCTTACAGAGATATACTTTTTGACAATATCTCTGTATAGCATAAAAACTCAGTGTGAAATCTGTCTGGACAGGGTGATGTACTGGAGAGGCAGAGGCAAGTGGCTCTTTGGGAAATTGAGGCCAGACAGGCTTACGTAGTGAATGTGAGGCCATCCAGAGCTACGTAATGAGACTTTGTCTCAAAAAAAGATAAAAGCTGTTTTTTCGAAATACATACATTTCATTTCACATGCTTTCAACTAAAAGATAAATATGTGCTTACTCGAGATTCCTTCAGGCACTAAAGGTTTCTGGTAAACACACCTGGCAAAGGTCTGGAGGGAATGTGAAGCTGTAAATGTGGGTTCTCACAAAATCTGTGGGAATCCTTAAGAGAAATACACTGTATGCATACTAAAATCACAGGTGTCAGCCAGCACTTTACCCCAAGCAATTAATTTTCTCTTTCACTGAATCTTGATTAGTGAATATAAATTATTGCCAGCTGGCTTTTCTTGCTGATCTTTGATCTATTGTGTAAAACCTTAAGTTTTCAGCAATGAAAAAATAGGAAATGTTTCTCAAGAGCCAAAACAAAGCACAGGAAGGGGGAAGCTTCTGGGCTGATACACAGCTTCATTAGTCCTGTGGACACTAAGATGTGATAAAAACGCTCAAATGGACACTACTTTACCAAGAACCTGGGGCTTTCTTCACCAGCAAGATTTTGGGGGAAATATCTCCTTAATGAACTCAAAATACTATAAATGAAATGGCAATATTCGCAAAGAAAGCCAGGAATATGAATCACAGCACTCAAACTATACCAATGATTGAAAAGAGAAAATGAATTTTTAATAGTGAATTTTATTTTACCCATTGTGACAAAAATGTAATTGTTTTTAACATGCTTCTGTCATATATTTGCATGACAGTCATGTGTACAGTGCCTGTCGATTTGGATTATATCTGCAGCAACACTTCTCAGTAGTTATGTGTGGTGGCTACTCTTGGTTGTCAACTTGACTACATCTGGAATTAACTAAAACCCAGTGGCCAGGTACACCTGTGAGGCATATATTCTAATTAAATCATTTGACATGGGAAGACACACTTTTATTTTTATTTTAGTGCATTTGAAGATTTTTAATTTTTAATTTATTCTTCTCTTATATATTAGATCTTGACTGAGGCTTCCCTGCCCTTCTCATCTCTCCATCACCCACTTCTCCTCAGTTTCCCTCCAGGAAAGGGGAGGCCTCCCATGGATATCAACCAAACATGGCATTATCTAGTTGCAATGAGACTAGGAACCCCTCCTTATATTAAGACTGGAAGAGGCAACCCAGTAGGAGGAAATGAAAATGAATCCCAAAAGCAGGCAAAAGAGTTAGAGACAGCCCCTGCTCCCACTGTTAGGAGTCCCACATGAAGACCAAGCCACTCAACTATAACATATATGCATAGTGTCAGACCCACAAAGGCTCCCTGATTACCCATTCAGTGAAGACACAACTGAAATACAGAGATTGGAGGTAGGGATATCAATCTTTAATCTAGGCCACATCTTCTGCTGGCAGCCTGTATAAAGAACATGGCTGAAGAAAAAATTTTGATATTTGCCTGCTTGTGCTTGCTCTCACTGGAAAGTCCATTCCTTCACTAGCATTTGAGCCTGTTCCCTTAGGAAAAGGTGTAAGCTGAAGACCAACTGAGACATCCATAATCACCAACTGAACAACTGGATTCATGGACTTTCTGTTAGTAGACAGCCATTGTCAGACTAACTGGACCACAGCCTATAACCCATTCTAATAAATTGCCTTTATACACACATAGTGTGTGTGTGTGTGTGTGTGTGTGTGTGTGTATGTAGAGAGAGAGAGACTATACAGACATACATGTATTGTACACATAATCATATAGACTATATACAATACATGATAAATATATATTCATTCTTTAAGTTCTGTTTCTTTTGAGAACCCTAACTTATTGATAATAATAATTAGTAGTAATTATTATTTTTAACCACATGTGATTGACACCTCCATTCCCATTACTTTCTGTGACTATTTAGAAACCTTTGTAATGGTAATGAGAAGAGAGGAAAATGCTGAGATTTCAAATATAGCAGTTTAGTGAATTTTTCCAAGAAAAAATTGATATACATTTACATTAGTAGTACAAAAGCTGACATTAGCTAGTTGATTTTTGTTTAAAAATTTAAATATTTATGTTTTACAGCAGATACTTTGCAATGGGGATGAAGTATATTAGTAGCAACTGGCATTAATTTTTGTCTAATATTTTGCCTAGAGGATCTAGTCATAAAAGTATGCCAGAGTAAAATCCATAAGTTTTAGGTAAATGCCCCAAACAAATAACAAAACATACTTAGGTATATTCTTAACATGAATAATAAAGCAATATGGGACATTTAAAGAGAATATAAAATATCAAAAAATTAATGGCACAACGTTATAACAAGCTTTTAATATTAATTAATCTTTAGAAAACCCATCTGAGTTGAAAATTGACATGCAAAGATTATCTCTAGGGTCAACTGTATTTATTAATGTGATCCGTACATTTATTAGGTTGAATAGAAGGTACAGTCAAAACAGTGAATGCTAATAAGCCATAAAACCTCTAGACAAAATTAATGTTGCCCACAAAGTATAAAAAGTATAAATTAAAGTTGTTTTTACATTTAAAATTATTTACATCAATAAAGCATTTAAGCATTTAGGCTGCTGCCAAATTTTCTGCTCAAACAGTAACACTTGGTATGTGCACCGCTTAGTGCAGATTTTTATTTGCATTCCCTGAGATTATAACATCAATAATTTATAACTAATATATGTAAAATGTATCACACATTTAATAACTGATTCTAAATTGTTAACATTTTTCACTATAGAAAAGTTGAAAACAAAACAAAAACAAAAATCAAAGCAGCAAACACCACCAGAATCCCATAACAAAATTGCTGACATTGCAGTCCACATCCTTGGAGGATCAAAGTGCAGTCACCTGGGTTCCTCTGAGAACTGGAGTCCACCCATAAAGTTGATAATCAGACTTGCTATGCTGTAGCCACCTACTCTTATCTGGCACACTACCATTTATGCGAAGGTCACAGAGAGTTCAAGATTACTCTTATGGGGATCAGAATCTTCTCTGTTAACCTATTCTCTCCTCTCATCTGCTTCTGATCTTATCCTAACACTTATGTCTAGAACAAAAATCTCTGAGTAATAAAATAAAATACTCTAGATATGCTATGTTTCAGATTGCTTAAAGGTTTGTGAAGTCCTTACTTAAGAAAATATGATTCTTGTATTGAGATATCAATCACCAAATTTTCTTATTAATGACTCTAGATTAGCAGAATAATCTGAAAGAGACAACACTTATCTCCCACAACTCTATCTTTTGCTTGTGTTTTACAGGACTCTTGTACCTCAGATAATTCACTTTCATAGAATGATATTGAATGAGAATTTACCAAGAGCTTAACTGAAACAGACCCTGCTAGCAATTGAATGAGTGTTAGGAGGGCAATAAATGTTTGTGCTGATATGGTGAATATATATACATACACACATGTATATGTATATATATTTAATTATATATAATTAAAATAAATATTGCATATATTAATATGTACAAATTGTTTTGACATGCATATATCTTGGGAAGTATTCATCAGAATAAGGTTGATTTGTGTATCTATCATCTCACGTGGTTACTACCTTTGTTTTCTAGGATTTTGTTGTTGTTGCTTGTTTGTTTATTTGGTTTACTTGTTTCTATGTTCATTTTGTCCTGTCTGTATATTTGACAGACTGGCATCTCACCAGGTCTGACCTTCAGCTATGAAGTACAGTAGTATGTGACAAGGTCGTTGATCTAAACCAGCAGTTCAAACATGGTTTTCACAAACACACGTTAAATGAGTTCCTATCGTAGTGTGATTCACACTGACATGTTCCTGCTCTCTTTTTCTGAGCAAAATGGAGATCTTTCCAGAGATCACCACTGGGGGAAACAATCTTTAGGAAGATTGTACACATGTTCCTGCTGTAATAGATGCGCATCTTTCTAACTCTACTCTAGTGAAGTAGGTGTGAAATATTTTAAAAAGAAAGCTGTAAAGTTTAAGTTCATAGCAGTCTTTTGCAGTAAAGAGGATAGAAACCAGAAGAATGTGTTGGATTCACATTGTTCAGAAACTCAACTTCTAGCATCTACAAGCGTAGTTGAGAAAGAAAGGTAAAGTTATACAGCTGGGATGGTCTCCGTTGATGAGGAAAAGGCATCTGGGAGAAGAGAGTGAGTAACTGGCTAGAACATACAGAGAGAACTGAGAGAGACACACACATACAGGTAATACAATAAGTGAGGGTAGGAGAAGGAGGAACTAAAGAGAAATACATAACAGAAAGATACACACAAAAGCAAACTAAGACACCTGATGAGGATGAGGCTAAGAACACAGGCCTACAGCTAAACATTCTTTGTAAGGTGGAAGAAACCTGGTGTTTCTAGAAATATTAATAATAAACAAGTGCTGTAAGTTCTTATTTGATATGAATACTTTTTGTGAATATTAATTTCACTTGGCTTTAGAGACAGGAATGAAGAAGGAGTACAAGACACAAATTTGGGATATAAAACTTGGTGTCAAAGGATGGTTTAGGGTTCCAGAGGCATGAATTATCAACGCTGCATATGGGCTTTCTGTGAGTGCCCGTGGGCTGGTGAGTGAAGCTTCTTTCAAAATAACTCTTTAGGAGTGCTTGTGTAATATATAATGCTGTATCAAGAAGTAATGGATTTCCAAGAACTAACAATAGCCACCCTTCACAGTGGCCAGCACCAGGTGTTTCATGTCCAGTCAAACATGTGCATTAAGTATAGATAATGACCTCAGCAGGGGAGCTGAATACTAATCCTACATTGAATACTACCTCAGCTACATTTCAGGTGTTGTTAATAAAATTTTCACACTGTTTTCAAGTAACTTAATTGTGACCCAGAACATAGCTTAGGAATATTTATAGGAATGGAACTGGTGTGTATCTCAGTGGTAGCATGTGCTTAGTTAGAAATGTGTGAGTCCCTGGGGTCAATATCCAGTATGAAAAACAGTAGCATGAATACAAAATTCCTATACCCCTAAATATTACATCTTTAAATCTGGCATCTATTCTTAATCTACACAAATGCCAGGAAATATGACAATAAAGAGAAAATACCTCTTTGATCAAATCACTTCATAACTAGCCCAGATATAATAATTAGCAATCCGGGACTCTAAAACTGTGATTATAATGGTATTTCATGTTCTTGGAAAAGACTCATATTAATTGTCTAAAGAATGTAAAAGGTGAGGTTTAATTTAAAAAAAAAAACAAAAATACCCACCACACATTAGATTGGATCATTATAGATATCCCAGAATGAGTATTTGTGACACTGGAGACATAGCAATAGAGCTATTTAACATGACACAGAGAATCAGTTATAAAATAAAGTAATAGCATATCAGACCTGTGAAGTAATTTCAAGTGATGAGTTCTCTGATGAGAGGATAGGGAAGAAAAAATATTTGAAGGGGCTGATATGATGGCACAGTCCATGAAGTGCTTACTGTGCCAGCATGACAACTTGGGTTTGAATTCTAAGCGATGATATAAAAAGCAAGCCTGGCATGATGGTATATTTCTGTAATCCTAGCAATGAGCAGGCAGAGATAGGAGGCTCCCTTGTGCAGCTGGCTAGCCGGTCATGCCAAAGCAGTGAGTTCTAGGCTTGTCTGAGGCACTCTCTCAAGTACTAAGGTGGAAGTAATTGAGGAAGTGTTAACCTCTGGCTTCTACATACACCAGTACACACACACACACACACACACACACACACACACACACACACACAATCATTTTTCAAATATTTGAAGATATATATGGCTGAGAAAAATTCCTAAACTTGTTGAATAATGTATAGACAAATGCATCTACTGAATACTCTCAAAAGTGAAATTCGATCAAAAATTTAAAAACTTTTATATACAGCTTGCAAAAATAACCATTTATTAACCAAACCCCTCAAGACAAATGTGATGAGGCAGCTCTGAGTTGTGTTCAGCAATAGCTTTGCCATCCCTGCATTTGCATGGATTATCTGTTCATGAATAGTTTCAAACTCTTTTGCCCATCTTTTAGCTGAGTTCATTCTTGTAGTTAATCATTGCTGAAATTAGCACAAATTTTCCATCTACTTCTTTGGCCACCGATACAGCACTGAATCTCCGGGGATGACTCCGTATTTTGTTTCCCCTTGTTCTTATAACATTATCAGCTTCATGTGTTTTGGATCTCTGTTGTCAGATAGGTGAGCATTTTCAATTATTATATTTTCAAGATGAGTGTCCTCCTTTACTGTTTTTAAATGGCCGCCTTCTTCTCGTTTATTAATATTTTTTGCTCTAAAATACAGCACCCTAATTTTCTTTTGTTTATGTTGGCTTATGTATTCCATTGTCAACATTCAATTTACTCTTGTTTTTAAGAAAGATTTCATTTCAAATTAGCAACATATGGATATTGCTATTTTTTAAATCTGATATCTCTGCCTTTTAATAAAGTATTTAATTTGTTTACATTTAATGTGCTTATTGGTAATGTTACTTTAATAAGTACCATTTGCTAGCTATTTCTTTTCATTGTTTCTATCAAAGTTGTTTTTGTTTTGTATCAAAATAGTTTTTATTTTGCTTTCAATATGTAATATATATTTGGATACATGATATTAGACTGATAATTTTTTGTTTCAGTATTTCAAAGACTCTACTGTTTTGCATTAACAGTGTATCTGGTAAAAGGTATGATATTATTTTTGTTTTTCTGTATGCAATTTTTTCCTTTTATCTTCTTTATACACTTTTCTCATCCTTACTTTTCATGATTTATGCTGGTGTAATTTTTATGCCAGTTATTATTCTCAGGATTATTAGTGCAAAATAGAGACCAGGTTTGGGTGTGGGGAGTAGATGAAGTCCTGAGTGAATATATTGCTAGTATTAGCACTGTCATTTCAAGAAAAGCAACATCTCAAACCAATAGAAGTGGCACACCTCCTCTGGGTGAGGTTCAAAGAGATGATAAAGACTTTGTTAGTCCCAGTGTGAATGTTGACAGTGTATGTAGAAATTATGAACCACAGCTTCTTCTTCCATGACAACTACAACCTGAGACTGCAGGTCTCTATGGAGATCTCCTACTGAGATTAATTAATCTACTTCTTGTTTAGCTGCATACCATGCACTCACTTTTTTTATTTAGCCCTGTGCGAAAACCCACTTCCTCAATTAAGATCTATAAAATAAACATGCTGACTTTCCACATTGTTGTTGTTGTAGGTTCCTCTATCAGATGGCTACCAGAGTGAACATGGCCCACCTGATCTTAGCTTTTCTGTACCTCTGTCAGTGCCTGTATGTCTCTTCTTCTTTCATTCATTTACTGCCCTTGATAGGTCAGTCCCTGAAGCCATGCAAAATATGGTCCTTGGGAATCCTCTGAGTAAGAAATGCCAGGTAGGACACATAAGTAAAAGTGGATTATTTTTTTGAGAGTACCTCTGATAACCATAAACAAATTTTAAATTGTCTTCCAAATCTAGTGTGCAGTGAACAGTTTCAACAAGTCTCTGCAGTCCTGAAACCCTCATGGTCTCTATCACTGCAAAAGTCATATAGGTCTTTTTATCCCACCTCTTAATTTAAAAAAAAAAATCATAGTTTGTAAATATTTTTAAGTTCTCTTTGGCATGCATTTTAGTCATCTCAATATTTATTTTCTCTTGAAGCAGTGATATAAAGATGAAGGAAACTTGCATGTATTGGGGACACTATTCATACTTGGGGAAATGCTATTAAGTGATAGCTACTAGAAGTTTTAGTACTGTCCTTGTATTTTATATAAGCTGAGTTTTTCATGCCAAAGACTCAGAAACAGGTAAATTGTACTTGCTCAAAAATAACTGATATTTTTAATTGATCTCAAGTACAGAATGACACCAATTCCTAATATGAGTCAATAAATATGCCTGTACTCTCACTGTTAGGGATCACACTCAAAACCTTCTGAGTAAGAGAGAATTGTCCATAGTGCTGGAATAGTCAATAAGTGGACATAGTTGATGAACCAGAGTCTTCTGCCTCATAAATGGGAAGACTGTTATTTCACAGAAAAATTCTGTTAAAAGAAAATTCTCTAGACAGAAGCTTGTCTTACCACTGAGCCTCAATCTGGTCTCAGGAAAGACAGAAATATAGGAGCAAAGACTTAACGAAACTTGGATACTTCCAAATGAAAGTACAAGTTTATGACAACTCTCATGTTGACAGTTTTTGCTTCTGCCAAGCTTTGATGATTTGGTGTCTCATACTAACTAGAGCTCTTGTCCACATTTTATATTTTAAAGATAAAATAATTATTAATAATTCTAGTACAAAACAATTTCTAAACATAGACTCTATTGGAAGAAAGTTAAAAATCAGTTTTTGTTGGAAAAATGTTGTTGCTACTACTGGACTTCATCGGTAAACACACCAATTAAGCACTAATAGCCCCATAGGGATTAGATGACTCTGGGAAGAGAACAAGACTTTACAGTAATTTACAGATTAGAGGACCAGGGCGGCAATGTGAAGGCTTTTAACACCAGACAGTTACTTGAGGTGCAAGGCAAACCTAAGACAAATAGAGATTACTTAGAAATTATGGGGAGGGCATCTGTGGGGCTTAGACAAAAAAACTCTAACTTGTTAAGTAAACATGAGATTTAATAATCCTTCCATCAGTCACCCTCCTTCAAAGCTACATGACTTGTTCTACCAAATAGACAAGAGAGCAGCTTTCTACACCAGGTCTACAGAGATACTTTTAAAATCTTATACTCTAGCACTACTGTTTTCCCCCTTGAGGATATGCCTGCTCTATCATGTTGAAAACTGAGAGAAAAATGGAGTAAATGAAGGTTATCCCAGTGCTCCCTTCTGAGGCCAGCCTAAGTAACCAAATGCCAGCCAAGGGCAGACAGATGAGTAAAATCATCCAAGGCAGGACAATAGGAGCTGGCCACCAAAATGTAGAATTTAGTTAAAACCCACGAGAAGTAAATGCTTCCAACAAGAAGCGACTGAGGTTTTAATGTTGTCATGGGACATCATCACAGCATCAGAAAATTGATATGCTGCCCCCATGACTAAATGCTTGAAAAGAAAATGTCCAATCCAGACAGTTTCTGGGGCTCCATACAGCTCAGCCTTCTTCAATTGAAACACATAAAATCTTGGGCCTAGTGTATTGAAGTCTCTTCCCTGCCAGCTTAGACCTTTTTGTCACAGATTATACTCATAAATCCTGCCTCAGAATTGACCTCTAAATTACTTTATTTTTATTATTGTTGTTGTTGTTGTTGAAATGTTTTGGGCAAGCATAGTTGTCATAGTTTTTTTATTGGATATTTTATTTATTTACATTTCAGATGTCATCCCCTTTCCCCATTTCCCCTCCCCATAAACTCCCTATCCCAACCACTCTCCTTTTTGCTTTTATACCATTCTAATTACAAGCAAGTATTAAGGTCAGTTCTAGGTTGAGGAACTAGCAATACAATAGATGCAAATTAGTCAGGGAACAAGCAAGACAATAAACATAAACAGTCAAAGAATAAGCAAGGCAATAAACAAAGTTCCATGAACACTCCCATGATTATAGTTTCTAAGGGCTTATCAGGATGATCAAAATATCTGAGCCTACTTCCCTTCTTTGTTCTAGCCTAATATTTAGATTCCTGCCTAAAATTCCTTTTTTGTTCTAGCCTAAGATTTAGATTTCTGCCTGAGATTACTTCTTTGTTCTAGCCTAATGACAGATTCCTGCCTGAAGCCCACTTCCTTGTCCTTGGCCAATGTCATATTCCTGCCAAGCAGCCCTAAAAGCTCTCTGCCTCTCCCACTTTTTTATTTCATAAACAAGTCTGAGCCCGTCTTAGGTTGTTCTAACAAGAATGCCTTCCTTATCCATTGTGGGATACACATTATCAAAAGCAATGCACTTCTGTCTTAGGTTGGTAAGGCTCTTTGAAGAATCTTACAGGTCTCTGGCTTGCCAGCCTGTTAACTTAGTAACTCTCTCTGGGGTCCATTTTTAGTTTCAAGCCATGTACTTTGGCTGCCAACATGTTGTCACAGTTTTGCCAACTTGGCACAATCTAGACTCACCTGAGAAGAGAGTCTCAATAGATACTATCTCCTTCAGACTGTTCTGGGGGACACATCTGTGGGGGAATTATCTTCATTATATTGATAACATGGGAAAAACGCCCACTATGGGTAGGACTGTCCCATGAACTTGGAATCCTAAATTAGATAAAAGAAGAAGGATGGGAGTGGAGAATGCACTTAGTGTGCATGGATTCACTCGTTCTCTCTTCTTGACTATGAATATAGTTTAATATAGCTGTTTCATGTTCCTGATGGTTTGACTTTCAGATTGTGCTCTTAAACTGTGAACTAAAATAAATCCTCATAAGTGTTCTTTGTCAGGGTGCTTTGCCACAGCAGCTGAAAATAAAACTAATACAGAAATTGGTACTGTTGTGATAAACCTACCTATGTGTTTCTTATGCCACTTGAATTGTTTTGTGGCTGGAATGTGGAAGTGTTAGGTATATTGCCATGAAATACAATGTTTGAAGCACAGCTTAATGGGCTGTTCTAGTGGATGCCATAAGAAATGTGTATGATGATGGCCCAGCTGATAAGGCTTCAGAGGGTAACAAGTACTGGACTAGGGGCCACTAGTGTGAAACTTTGTATAAGAAATTAACTGCATTCTTCCTGTATCCTGAGAGTCTGGGTAAGATTAACTTTGAAAGAGATATACTGATTTGTTTGGCAGGAGAAATTTCAGGGCAGGGCAGGGCAGGGCAGGGCAGGGCAGGGCAGGGCAGGGCAGGGCAGGGCAATACTCAGGGTGGTGCTAAAAAGGCAGCTGTAATTGCTCAAATGATCAGTCCTGTAGTAGAGACCATTTGTCAATGTGACAGTAGAGGGGTGTCTTAAGGAGAAGACCCCACTCATTATAGGCAACATCTTGTGATTATCTAAATTCATTTAAAGGAAGAAGCCTAAGGTGAGGGAATTTCCTGATCTTTGAAAGCAACTGCCTTGAACAGTATTTCCTTAGGGTCAACATACCGAAGTGGATATAGCTGTGGTTCAAGAGAACTTGGCTACATCTCCAGTTAGCAAAGCTTTGTGGTCTTGTAAGTTTTGTCCATGTGGTACTTGTTTTAACGGCAAAGATGCAAGATTGATGGGTTCATGAGGAACATCTTAAGACCAGTTACTGCAGCAAAATTAGAATTCCTATAGAGAAGTCCTTATTGATCACTCCAATGGAGAAGCCAGATAATTGAAGATGCCAGGGTCATGGGACAAAGGTCTGGAGTGGTCTTTCAATATACAAGTAAAAGAAGCCATCCTCACTTACATGTTATCCTTATAGTACCTGTAGAAATTTCAGAATGTCTATCCTGGTTAGCAAGAAGATTTTTGGATTAATTTCTTAGAGAAATGATCTACAGTCTTCATTTTACTGAATAATCGGCATGAGTTGGGCAAATTGTTTATCCCCAAAGTTTTCACCTATCAATTGAGGATTGGTACAACATGAGGGTCTTCAGAGACATAATACAGGAACTAGTTGAGATTTTAGGGACTTTAAATAAAATTCACTCTTCACCAATTTCTATTAGTAACAATAAATGGAATCTCAGTGATCAAGCAGAGAAAAGAAAAGCATCCTCCCTCTTTTCTTTCCTAAATTCAGGACTTGGCAAATCACTGACATTGACAAGTTGTTACTCAGGGTTCCTGCATTTTGTTCTCACTTTCAATTCTACCTTAGAAAGATGTAAAGAGAAGTTGGAGACCATCCATGATCCTACCACATGCACAACTTCTTAAAGCACATAGCATAGAAAGCTGAATAAAGCAATGTTGTCTCTGTTCTCCATCACTCAAAGACAGTCAGTACCACATAGAGTTGACCTTCTTAGGAAAGATTCTAATAAGGATCCTCCCCCACCCACATGCTACTGTGAATCTGTTCACAGCAAGGGAACCAGCAGACAGATGGCACAATAAATGTTAGGTGCCAAATGTACACTATTTCTTTCATGGAAAAGCCAAATAAAAAGGGAAGGAAAATCATCTTACTCTTATTACTGCCTCTATAGCAAAGGTTACTATTGAAACTCAGGCAGATCCATTCACAAATATAAACAAAAGTGGCATTATTCTATCGAGTCAGTCGATAGGAGTAAATTTTAATTGTTTTTAATTTTGTATGATAAAAGCATTTAGATATCCCATAAATAAATCACACACATTGATGATGATGCTCCTAGATAAAGTATCAGACAGGTCTTTAATTTAAGCAAATAGATCAAGTTCTGCTTAAACAAAAGGCTAGTCCCAAAGCACCTGCTGCTACACAGGTTGTCTCTCATTTCTGTTGTTTGTTTTAGAATGCTGCTCTTTAAAACACACACACATGCTCACTCTCTCTCTCACAGTCACACACACACATCATCATCATCCTTATCATCATCATCATCTCAGGTTGGTCTATCATAAAATGGTCTTTTTATGATTTATTTGTATACCTGGTTTCTAAATGGTATATCTTGAACAGCATCCCAAGGTACATCTTTGGGTGAAGTCACCATAATAAAACATTCTTCAGATGTAGAGCACTACACAAGTGTGGGGAAAGGAGGATTTACAGTGAGGCTCCCTGTCACTCCTTGCTAGGATGTCCTAGTGGGAATTCTGGCCCTGCCAATAACAGACTTCATTATAAACTCAGTATCGAGATTCATCAGCAGGAAGATGACCTAGAAACTTCTTATCTAAGTCTTTTAACACCTGCTATGCCTTGATTTTTTTACATGCAATTAACCTGGAAATTGTGTATTTATGGCATACATTCTGTTGGGGAATTGACTTTATCTAAGTAAGTGCTCTAATGTGTGTGACTGATGAAGTGTACAGATTCAAAGCCATACATCTGGCTGATTTTGAGGCAAGCAAGCATAGGGCATAGCTTAGCAATCAATGACTCTACTTGGTGTAGGCTATGCACACATCCCTCTCCTAACAGTGCACTTGGCAACCTGGGACTCCCACTTATATTGATCTCCATATATACCCTACTTCTGAACAATGGAATAAGTTACTCTCCTCACCAACTTTTGGTAATGCTCCATTTTTATTTAAACACACTTAAGAACTATATCCAATCAGCCCTTCTGTCTTATCTTGGTTTTAGACACATGAACAATGAGGTTGTAACCTCTGAATAAACTTTTAAGAATTTACAATATTGTGCTTATGCATGTTTGGGCATGTATATGATTAAAATCAGATACATCATGGGAAGGGAGGCACAAAATAGAAAAAAAAAACATACTATTGAAATCTGCCAATCAAAGTAGAGAAATGCCCACACTCTACCAAAACTCCTCCCTGTCTTGGACGCCACAAAGAAAGGTAGATGGAAATTTGGAGCCAGGCCAAACATGATGTCTGTGTCTCTCAGGTGAAAGGTAATATCAAAGGAGAAATCCCTCACATATATGAGGAGTAGAATCATTCATTACCTTCTCTAACAATTTATGTCTGCTCTAGGTCAACTGTGGTGTGGTGGGACTTCAGCCTGTCTTGCTGTAATGCAAGTACCTCATAGTGCATAGACTAAGCTCATTCTTTGTTCACCTATTACTCACAATTAAAAGTTTTGGTTTCTATGCTGCTATGTGTGAGGCCTCTTGGGGAATGAGGTGTTTAGAAACATCCCTGTGGATGAGCTGTGTAGAAACTTTCAACATCAGGTAAACATGGTTAAAAGAGGAATCAGCTCTGTTCTCTTCCCAAGCCAGATTTTCAGAGTATTTTTCTTTAGCACTCAATTTTAACTGAAGGAATGTCTGGCCAAAAGTGAGAAGACCATACATTACAATATCAATGGTGAGATACAATTAATTATATGACACTTGGATTATTCATTCCATTTCTTCTCTCAATTTCAGCATTTAATTGAAAGCTGTTGTCACCAAGTTATTTGTTATTAACTTGCTATCATCATGTCAAGGGCACCAAATGATACATTTGTCTTTGCCATTTTTAACTCGGGATGATGATACATCAAAAGTGACATTTAGGTTTTTTATTCATTATTTTTTATTAGATAATATATTTACATTTCAGATTTTATCCTCTTACCCCATTCCCCCTACCACCCAGGTACCCTCCATTCCATCCCCCCTCCTCCTGCTTCTATGAGGATGTGCCCCTACCTATCCCCCTACTCCCAGCTCCCACCCTCAAATCCCCCCCCCACTCGGTGTTCAGCCTTCATGGGACCAAAGATCTCCTCTCCCACCTATGCCCAACAAGGCCATCCTCCCCTACATATACAGCTGGAGTCACCCTATGTGCTCCCAGGCTGGTAGTTTAGACCCTGGGGATCTCTGGTTGGTTGGTATTGTTGCTCTCCTCATGAGGCCACAAACCCTTTCAGCTCCTGCAGTCTTCTCTCTAACTCCTCCATTGGGAACCCCTTGATCAGATCAATGGTTAGCTGTGAGTATCTGCCTCTGATTATGTCAGACTCTGGCAGACCTCTGGAGCTCATCTGACATACCATTGTTAGGAGATGGACCTCAGTGTTGGTGACTCAACTTCTGGGGGAGACTTCCCCAAGGAGGAAACACTCTCTAACAGCTCTCCAGCTCAGCAAATGCTAGATGGTCAATTTAAAATTCATAGCTCTTGGCTAAAGGAATCTAATCTAATCAAAAAGAGCAATCTAATTTATCATTACAGTTATGCAGTATTTTGAATACTCCATGTTGTCTTCAGCCATAGACATTAGACTTCTACACAGATACCTTATGCGACCAGTACATGGAGCTTTTGTTACATGCACATTCTGGCGTTGTAGGTTTCAGGTTGCATGTAATTATCATCAACATTCTAACAACCTCTGGTAACACTACTGTTGCTGCTCCATGCCCTTCATTTCATATATTAAAATATTACAGGAAAAAGAACAAAATATTGAGTGCTAAAATCCTCAAAATCTGAAACACCTAAGAAAGCAAACAAACAAACCCCCCCCCAAAACCAAAAGGGGTATGTCAACATCAAATGGACTCAAAGTGAATGTATGTATATGATTTAACTTATTTTTGTAAGTAATTCATTTCCAAACCATGTCCTTCCCCCTGGAGATCAGCAACAAAAAGGGGTTTGGCTTAAGTTAAAGCCATTTCTTAAAGAAGAAACTTTCTCTATTTTCCAGAGACTGAAATATTTTAGATCTTGGAGTTATTTGAATTTGGAAAATTTGTGCAGACTTTAATTGTGAGACATTTATAAACTGGAATTCAGAAATGCTCCCAATTCTGAAACTGAGCATCAAGCCATTGCCTGCACATGTGTCCACTGTGATGGAGAAGCCCACGTTGTAACTCTATTTGGTGTGGCTGTAGAAATAAGCACAATGTTTGGTGGTCACCATGGTGGACAGCACAGGTAGGTCTGGGGAGTTTCTGGCATCTCACAGTTACTTTAATAATCTCTCTGTTGATAACTACAGCCTCCATCCATACAGGTGAGGAAGTTTTGATTTTCTCTAGTTTAAATTCATTATCATTAAATTCATCAAAAACATTTTTAGTTTTTAAGTTTGGTACTTTACTTGAATGAATGATAACTAAGGGATCCCATTTCTAATATGATAGATAAAGACAGGAAAAGCTGATGGGTTCTTTTATTATTGGTATTAGTTATCACTATCATGATTATTTGCCCCTGAGAACCCCTAATTCTCACTTGCACATACAAAATTGAGATAAAAATACATCCTGTAACTCAACCAATATTCTTTTAAGATAAATATTGATTAAAATAGACAGTTTTTAATGAAATAATACTTATAAAAATGATGTAACATTGAGTATGTAATGATTCTTATCTTTTCTTATTTATAAATTTGAAAAATCTTGATGACCTTGATTATCTTAGCTGTCTTTATAAATTTGACAGATCCAATAAAAGTATTTTATTGCTTTTCTTTCTGTTTGTTTATTTATGCATTTGCTCGTTTGTTTATTTGGGGAGGTGGAACTTGTGCAGTGGTGTGTGAGTTTCTGTGTTGCTCAGAGGAAAGCGTCTGCTACCATATAGATCCTGGTGATGAAACTCGGGTTGCCAGTTTTGGCAGCAAGTACTTTCATCCACTGAGTCATTTTGTTGGTCTAAGAAAACTGTTTTATACCTAGACTTGTACAATCTTTGTTTATGGAGCAAAAAAGGTGCTCAAGGGTGGTCCTACAACACATATTCAATTTAAAAGTTTGGGTTGAAGTGAATGTTAATGGGAGGTCATATCCTGTCATTCCTCAGGTGGAGCATTCCTCATTTGCTTTCTGCTGTTCACGTATTCATTAGGCATCAAATTATGGCCTCCATTTTGGTATACTTTACACATCTCCCTGCTGAGTGGAAGAGTTCTTCACACAGGGTAGGTCTGTGGGCCATATTTTGTATAGCACTGCTCTAGACCACAAGCTCTTCAAAACGCCCATCTCCTAAAAAGAAACTATCCAAGCATGCCTCCATTCCAACTCCCCAGTGCCGTTTGACTCCTGGAAGTTTAGCAGTAATTTTTAATTTTTAAGTTACAAATGCATCCTTTATTACATAAAGCCAGTATTATTACTTCTAAGTTATTGGTGGGTACTTCTAACTGATTGTGGATCTCTACATTGTTTGATGTGATTATCAGTCATTTCCAGGCATTGCAGTTGTACAGTTCCCCCATGAGTGTCATGTCTGGTACCTGCATTCCATCTCACACTCAGCTGGTAGCCTGTTCTAGGTACCAGGCCCCAGAGAAAAAATGCTTGACACTCTTACATATTCTACTCTACTAGATGCAGCACGGTTCTGAAGGAGAAGGTATTTACTAATATCTATAGTGTCTTAGCTTATCAATACACTACTGCTTTACCAAATATTTCCAGTAATTGGATTTCAGCTACATAGGTAATTAATCTTGACCACATTGTCATTGTCATTTATCAGCTACAACTCAGTCTTTCTACCAGAAAGGAAATTATTTTAAGTTATAGATGAAAGTGTTTGCCTCCCTGACATCAGAAATCATATCACAAATACGAGAAGACTAAAAAGAAGTATTTTTTGAAGACACTAAGTCTATTTAATTCTTCAGAACAGAGTGAAATATGAGAATAAATGAGTTATAATTTTAATTTGTGATGTAAAGATATTAAAGCAAGTGATTGAAAATCAACATAATGAGAATTTGATTCCTGATAAAGAAACTTCTCCATGTTTAGGTGACATTGGGCTATATACTCATATAAGGTTGTGTGTATTTGAAGAACTATAGTTAGCTATTTATGACATCCATAAAATGTTTTGCAGCTTCCATTTGAGTGAGTTAGATATGTGTTCTAATCCATAAACAAAATCAATGGCCATGCTTTTGGGAAAGATTAAAATAAATTATTGGGAAAAAAGAGGGGAATCACACTGTTTTCTAAAAACTATTCAAGTAAGATCAAAGAGGTGAAGAAGCAGCAGATGAACTTAGTCTAGAATCTCCCAAAACCTGCCCAGTAAGAACACAGGCCTGCTGACACAACCACTACAGCATGTACTGTCACTACAGTCAGCAAGTGTCACAGTGCCTGCTGGCCCCTTGGGCCCATATGTCATTGCTTCTGAAAATAAAATGGATTCTTTATTCTCTCAGTCTTCATTTTCTAGTGTAGGGTGGATCTAACTCATTATTCAGGCCCAGGTCACAAGCCTGTGTCCTATCTGCAAAGGAAATTGAAAAACTCAAATGCAACTTTTTTTTTTTTTTTTTTTTTTTTTTTTTTTGAGTGGGTTGGAGGTGGGTTGGGTAGCATAGTTCTATAAAGATTCCAAAGGTAGGAGTTTTGCCTGCTATAAAAGAAAATTCCAATATTTGGAAGCCTCCAAAGCTACAAATGTACATTGCAACGTGCTTCCATACTATTTGCTCTCAGAGGTGATATGAATAATTGCTAACACAGAGATCCACACCATTACTAATGTATGGACGGTCTGCAAAGTTGAAAGGTTGTCCAGGATCTTCCAAATGCCAGCTGTCTCGTGTTCAAAATGTAGTTCTCAAATGACTCAAAACGTTTGAGCACAAACACATATTTCGATGCTGTCTACCTAGGGAGAAGCTTTGCAATATCCTGCTGCCTCCCCCTCCCCGCCCCCCCACCCCCCCACCCTTGCAGCATATTTCCCAAGGCCACAACCTAATTAACAATCCCAAAGCTTCTACAATACAGCTGCCTTCACAAAGACTGCTTTCTTTATTAGCTTGTTCAGCCTCGCTCATCTCTTCTGATTAACAGCTGATAAAAGGAAATCAAAAGCACCTGATGCCCATTTTTCCTGATAGAGAAAATTTATTTGTCTCTGAGGCATGAATAAAATTTACTTTTCCTGAGATCTCTTCCATTTGTTTGGAAAATACAGCTGAGAACACGGCCCTTC
This sequence comes from Arvicanthis niloticus, assembly GCF_011762505.2. Taxonomy (NCBI): domain Eukaryota; kingdom Metazoa; phylum Chordata; class Mammalia; order Rodentia; family Muridae; genus Arvicanthis; species Arvicanthis niloticus. The sequence goes on from NC_047659.1 coordinate 106,870,753, forward strand.
ATTTGGCCAAGACCTCTTTCTGACTCTGGTTACTTGTATTGATTCAGCAAAACATTGATACGCTTACTTTGTAAACATCATCACTATGTATAAAATATATGCATCCACTTTTAATTCTTTGGACCATTCTAATTTTACTACCATAATGAAAGATCATTTACTCTGACGAAGACATTGTGTATATTGCCATAAAAATAGTGAAATAAAACACACTTGAAATGGAAAGATTACAAAGATTCCTCTATTTGTTAAATAAAAATGCCATTACTAACAATGACATTTTATTACAATGTTTCTCTGTATACATTAAAAACATTTATGAAGTGACTACTAGGTAGAGTGATATGCATGATTAGGGTTTGACCTATAAATCACATATTAGGTAGAATATACAGGCAGCAGACATTCAATTATCACTTCTAGTAATATTCTAACATACATGGCACAGGATGAAAAGTACTTGGGTTAAGGATGGTTGGTAGTAAGAGTATGGAGATAAACCAAGGGTTTATTGTGGTTAGCCATATCAGTGAAAATGGTGGTTGTGGTTAGGAAAAACTGACAGGTAGATGAATTATTTTATAATATTAATGTTGGAACAAGCAAAAATTATTGATTTGGTATGGTAAATAGTGTGTGGCAGATGACAAAATGGTCCCATCTTCTCCCTTTCTGTATTGAAGACCTGTGTAACATAACCTTGAGGATATTCCCACCAAGGGATGGACTCCTCCTCACTCCTTAACTTTAGGGTTAAGTCAACTAACAGTACAAGGTCACTGCTGTGAATCAGCTTTCTGGGATTTCTTTAGGTTTTGTCTCATCATCACAAGGTAGCAGCCTCAGCTATGAGCAAATGTCATGGTCAACAGTTGGGCCAGGTATTTATTCTCTGTATACAACAGGGATTGGGAAAAATCAGTATTTGGCATGTTTAGATTCTTAATATGATCAATGTTCCCTATCAAAGCCGAGAAAGATATAAGCAGACATACAATGATTTTTTTGACACTTTTGTTTTCTGAGCAAGGAAAAATACAAAATGTACAGTTCAAGGAAGGACGGGGTACCAGGAAGTGGAATGCAGATCAATCCTGTGTTCAAGGAGATAAACAGATTAGAGAAAAGCCAGACGTTAAGTGGAATAAATGAGTGGTGACCTCACCTTAAGATGCCACCCAGTTAAGCTTCCCGCTTGTAAAAAGGAATTAAAGAAAAGCTCAGAGCCAGGCAAGTGTGGCAGTGGATACCTTTAAGCGTAGGCAGTTGAACTTGCTCTATTAATGAAGAAAACTATGGAAAATAGAATGTTGGGGAAGACGTAATTGAATGAGGGGGTCATGTTCTAGCCCCAGCAAGCAGTAGAACTTGGCAGGTTCAGTCATGTTGTTCTGGCTTTAGATTAAAGGAAATGTTAGAGATGGCTGAGCCATGGGATACCTGCCGAGCAAAGCTGCTAAAAGGGAATGGAACTAGCCCAAGAGCAAGAGATGTGTTGTAAAACTGAAAGAAGTCGAAGATCTGAAGAGCACTTTGACGTTTGACATGGAGACGTAGAGTTTGGAATTTGTCCAGCTGCTTTTCAGTCTTGCTTTGATCCAGTATTTCTTCACTATGCTCCCTTTCTTCCCTTTGGAACAGTTATGTGTATCCTGCACCACTGTGTTTTGGAAGCATGTGATCTGCTTTTTTTATTTCAATCTTACAAGTGATTACAATTTAGAGATTGCATGAGTCTCAGAAAAGACTTTGAACTTTGGACTTTTAAACAGTGTTAATACTCCAACAGACTGTGGGAAGCTTTGAAGTTTGAATGCGTTTATGTAAGTCCATAAGGGCCAGGGAGTAGAAAGTGGTAGTTTGAATAGGAATGGCCCCATAGACTCATGTGCTTGAAATCTTGACCCATAGGGAGTGGCGCTATTAGAAGGTGTGGCCTTATTGAAATAGGGATAGCCTTGTAGAGAAGGAATATCACTGGAGGGTGGGCTTTGAGGTATCATATGCTCAAGAAATGACCAGTGTAGCACACAGTCTCCTGCTGCCTGCAGATCCAGACGAAGACCTCTCAGCTCCTTTGCCAGCACCAAATCTGCCTTCATGCTGCCATGCTTCCTGCCATGACAATAATGAACTAAACCTCTGAAACTCTAAGCCAATCACAATGAAATATTTTCCTTTTTAAGAGTTGCTGTGGCCGTGGTGTCTATTCTCAGCAATGGAAATCCCAAGACAATGTGACAAACTAAATTTAAATATTTATTTTATTTCAAACTATGTGCATGTGCATGCATACATGTTTGCATCTTGTGTGCACACACAGAGACATGAATGCAGGTGACTGGGCAAGCTTGAAGAACATATCAACTTCAATGGAGTTGGAGTTACAAGTGGTTGTGAGCCACCTGACATGGCTTCTGGGAGTAGAGACAGTTCCCTTGATCTCTAAGCCATCTCTTCAGCGACTATAAATAAATTTCAAAAATTTGGTATTTGAGAATCAGTGCTAGGGGTGATGAATCTTGAGACCATCATATTAAATGAAAAGAACTTGTTTTCTAATGACAAGTATTTTATGTTTTCTTTTATATATTGGATATGGATTGAGAGCAGGGCAATAAGAGGGAGCCTATGAAGCATGTCAGAGGGGAGAAATTATGGAGGTGCACGTAATCACAGTGCACTGCTTTGGATAATTAATTATAAAGTATACAAAATTTAAAAGAAAAACTATAAGAGAAGTTATTTTTCCAGTTGATAGAAAGAACTTACATTATCACTCATTCATTAGAGAACACTTAGATCTGTCAATCTTGTTTATCTTCTCAAAGAACCAGCCTTTAGACTTGTAGATTCTTTGTAATTTTTTGTTTTTATAGATGCAGAAAATGTCTTTGGCAAAATCCAACATGCCTCCATGGCAAACATCCAAGGAGATAGGAATGGAGGAAATATACCCCAATATAATAAAGGCTATATAAGACAATACCAGAGCCATCATTATCCTAATTAGAGAAAAACTCAAAAGAAATCCTATTTAAAATCAAGGATGAGACAGGGCTGTCTACTATCCATAGTTGTTTACAATGGAGTACTTGAAGTACTGTTCAGAGTAATAAAACAAGAGAAGAAATGCAAATAGAAAAGGAAGAACTTATCTCTATTTCTAGATGCTATAATATTATACATGAGAGTTTTAAATCCACAAGGAAATTTCTAGAAATGATGAATTTTAGCAAAGAAAAAGTATATAAAATCAACTTACAAAAACCAGCCTTCCCATATACGAACAGCAAAGAAATTGAAGACATTTTCATAAAAACTCTCCCAGTCACCATATACTCAAAAATACAATAAAATATCTAGTAATGTCTCCCAAAGTTGTGAAAAAATCTCTATGCAATGAAATCTTTAAATCTCTGAAATAAAAGACATTAAATGATGAAAAGATCTCCTCCCAGCTCATGGACAGGTAGAATTAATATTATGAAAATGGCTATCCTACAAAAAAAATTTAAGGATTCAATGCAATCCTAATCAAAACCTGCATCTTAAACTGACTTTATCAGATGTGTAAACACAGGTATTCAAAAGTAAATGCTATCTTTACAGTTACAGTTAAGGAATCATGATTCCAACAGCCAAATAAAATGCACACACCTATTGAAGGCAATTATTATGCAACATATCATTCTATTTATTACACTCAGCCAGTTAAGTCCTACCAGAAGAATCTTCCTGGCATAATAAATAACTCCAAGTAATATTGTACATAAGCACTCAGCTGCCCTAAAGTCAACGCAAGTGCCATTGCTTTAAGTTAATATTGCTTTTAGTGTCTCAAGTCTCAAAAGCTAATTATACTTAGAAAATACCAAGCCCTTAAATTATTAAATGCTTTTCCCATGTTGCCAATGAATGGAAATCTTAATTAATAGAAACATCACAGCCTTGTTCACATTAGTAACTAAAATAAATACTTTATGGAGTCCAGCTAGAGATAGGGAAATGGAGTCTTAGACCTGCCCTTCTGGCAGTAGCTGTTCAAATGTCTTTAAAATTTAAACCTAAAATATGCTGCAAACAATGGTTCATCAGTGTATCCAACAACCCATGGAGAGCAAATGTGAACTGTGCCCATACATAAGGCAACAGGGATGCAAATGAGGCAGTGAACACAAGACTGCTGATCAGATGTAGAGCAACTCATCTTACAGTACCGGGAAGCTTCTAGAAAATGAGTTTAAAGAAAGAAATTTAAAATCAAAATCAAAGTTCTGCACAATTAAAAGAATACAGAAGTAAAATTTTCTAACAAGTAAGATATCCTCTTTAAAATAATGTTTAAGGTTTATTTGGTTTTTAATTACATATTCTTGAGTGCATCTGTGGGCATGTCCATGTATTAATGGAGGTGGCCGCAGAATCCAAAAGAGGGTATTGGATCCTCTGAAGCTACCAGGACATTGTGACCTACTGAACATGCATTCTGGGAGCCAAATTGGGTCCTAGGGGAGAACAGTAGTAGTTCCAAATTTCTGAGCCATCTCTCCAATTCAGAAATCCACTTTACATGTCTGATCTCAACCAATAAAACTCTTAACTCACATATAGAAACAGCAGGGATTAATTTGCAAGGACAACCAAAGTGTTAGTTTTCCACATATAGTCAACATAATTGTGTAAAGTAAGCTTCAAATAGCAATTTTTTCTTTTTTTTTTTCTTTAAAGCTGTATTTATTTATTTTATGTATAGGCGTATACTAGGGCATCGGATCTCATTACAGATGGTCGTGATCCACACTATGTAGTTGCTGGGAGTTGAACTCATGATCTCTGGAAGAGCAGTCAGTACTTGTGGCCACTAAGCAATCTCAAATAGCATTTTTTAAACTTGATATCTTAAGGAATCATAGGAGTTGGGCATGGTGATTCATGCCTGTAATCCTGGTAGGGGATTACTAAGCTGTGAGTATTGCTGTAAGTTAGGTAGAACCTGGATTCTGTAGCAAGATTCTGTCTAAAACACCTAAAATCAAAACTAAAGTCAAGGGGTTGGAGTGATGGTTTAGAGATTGAGTCTGTACTTCTCTTGCAGAAGGCATGAGTGAATTTAGTCCTCAGCACCCACTGGGGGGTTTTCAACCATATTGATTTCGAGTTTCAGGGGATCTAATGCCCTCTTCTGATCTCCAAGGCAGCAAATACCAACAAGGTACACATATATTGATGTAGGCAAAACACTCATATGTGTGTATTGGGAGTGTGAGGAGGTAATCAAACCAAAATAAAAGAAAGAAATCAGAAAAGTACAATCTTGTTGAAAATGAACAGAATCAAGGAATCTAGACAATGGCTAATGTCAGTAACATATTTCCAGAACCCATATTAAAATAAAAATGAGGCATGTTTGCATTCCCGGGGCTGAATGGTAGAGATAGGCAAATTGTTCTTAATGATAACTCACTTGATAACTTGCCCTCCAGGCTGGATTGACAGCTCAGTTGGTAAAGGCACTTCCTTGTTAAGTCCAGAAAACCTGAAATTAGTCACCTGAATCCACATTAAGATACAAAGGTACCAACTTTACAAAATTATCCTCTGCCATTCTCATGTGTATTTGGCGTGTGTATGGATTGGGGCACATGTGTACACACATACATACACACACACACATGCACACACATGCGCACACATGCACACACACACACACACAGAGAGAGAGAGAGAGAGAGAGAGAGAGAGAGAGAGAGAGAGAGAGGGAGAGAGAGAGAGAAAAATCTATATTCTTCCTGAACTAAGTTCTTCCTATATAACTTATCTTCATTGGGGAGGGGAGACTCCAATAACTGTTCCCCCCTGGAAACAGTACTTATTTTAGAATCTTCTAGTTGCCAGCTGCCTATGGAGCCCAAATTTAGACAGTAAGGAAGAAAACCCCACCTACTAACCATGTGTTTAATCTGTCAGGATGTCGCATTTCAGGTCTTCATATACCTAATGGCTCCATAAAGCTGAAACACTTTGTTATTCCTACAACTTCCAGGCCTACTGCTTTGTTTTATCCAAGACAGGTTGAAAATAAAGTGTGAATATGAAAAGAAAATACCAAATTAAATACAATCAAATCTCATGTGGCACCTTTTACCAGATATCTTACTGAAATAAATTCATCTCAGTCTTTGAGAAACTTTTATACTTCTTCCATATTTTAAAATTATTCTGAGTTTTTAAAAGACAATTTAGAAGATTCTGTAATCCAAGAAGGGTTTTGTTACCTCTGAACATGAGTTAAAAACTTCATAAACTGATCTATTTCAAGATCTAAGTAAATTAATATATATATATAATATATATATAAATTTATATAAATATATATAATATGCAGAATATATATATATATATATATATATATATATATATATATATTTAATCTGCAGTCTCACCAGCTTTCCCTCTGCTCCAAGTAAATTCTTTCCTCTTCATTCCAAATATGTTGATGGCAACAATAGACTAAGTTCCCCAGATAAAACATACCTGCTCACTGGTATCATATAGTAATCCATTGTTACAGGGCTTTAGTACCATATAGTAAGCCTATCCTATCATTACTATCCTTTAAACTTCAGGCCCATGGTGACAAAAAAAATCTATCATTGACGTTGATAGGTGCTACACTAAATATGGATGTTTGTTGCTCTTGGTGAATAAAAGGATTCTCTGCAGAATGTTTCCTCCTAAGGTTATGCTGCTGCCCCTGATGCTATAGCACAGTCTCTTTTAGATTGCAATCTCTCTTATACCCTCCCATAAGAGCAAATATATACAAGAGCTTTTCTAGGGAAAACCAAAATATCTGTGTGCATGTGAGCTGTTCCCTCTTGGGGCAGGCTTAGTTGGAATAAGAGTGCTCAAAAGTGCTTCATGTAAAATCTGATCAGGGTAGGGATATTACTTCGAAACCTGAGCATTGTGGCTAACTCCCGGGCTGTTAAAAAAAAAAATAAAACACAGCAAATCAACCATGGAAAGCTCATGGTGTCCAGTGCATTAGCTTGGAAGGAGGAGTTATTTTTCATGTACTCAACACCATAGACCTGCGCCTTCCCATATAGCCTATTCCAATAATGGTTCCTTGCAGTGCAAACTTTGGCTTCTTTGAAAACCCAGCTCTGGATAAGGTGTGATTCTGCTAGCTGGAGATAGTTTGTTTGGAACTCTGGGGACTCTTGAATGGGCATAAAAATGTCAGAGTCCCAAGAAGCTACAGTGGCTCTGCTGCTCCTGTTGCTGGTTGCTGCTGTTGCTTTTGTTGTTTGCTGGATTGCTGGTTAGAGATATTCTGAGGACAAAGATTGGACTTGACCCTAGGAACTTGGAGCCCCTAATCAGCAGGAAGCAGTCTAAACAGATCTATGCTTCTTTTTCCCTTTTAACTTCTTTCTTGCCTACCTAGTGTTGGGAGAGTTGGAAAGGATTGGGGTGAAAAAGGGTGGTAGAATAAAAGAACCCGATAAAGTAGCCCCAAAGTACAGATACAGTTGCATTTTCCTTTTGATACACTCTGTGGGCTAATTCCATTCTCATACTTCCTAATGACCTGAGGGGGGCGGTAGAAGTGAATGCTGTGATATAAGCCAGCTAGGATAGTTGCAGTATACTTCTTTTCTCAGCTCCATTGTTCAGCAACTTTTGGTAGCTTGAAACAGGCCATGATATTTAAGTCCATATCCAGAGGTTAGGCAGGCCCCAGGTTGAAGGATGGGGCCACTTATTCTTCTCAAAATTTTAACCCATAATTGCTCCAGTCTAAAGGAAATACAGAGACAAATTGTGGAGCAGAGACTGAAGGAAAGACCATCCAGAGACTTCTTCACCTGGGGATTCATCCCATATGCAGCCACCAAATCCAGTCACTATAGCTGATGCCACGAAGTGCTTGCTGACAGGAGCCTGATATGGATGTCTCTGCCAGAGCCTTACCGATACAGATGTGGATGCTTGCAGCCAACCATTGGACTGAGCACAGGGACCCCAGTGGAGGAGTTAGGGAAAGACTGAAGGAGCTGAAGGGGTTTGCAACCCTATAGGAAGAACAACAACATCAACCAATCAGACTCCCCAGAGCTCCCAGGGACTAAACCACCAACTAAAGAATATACATAGAGGGACCCATGGCTCTGGCAGCATATGTAGCCGAGGATGACCTTATTTGGCATCAATGGGAGGGGAGACCCTTGGTTCTGTGAAGGGTCCCAGGGTAGGGGAATGCTAGGGCACTGAGGCAGAAGTAGGGTGGGAGAGCACTCTCATAGAAGCAAGATGGATGTGGGATGGGATGAGGATTTGGGGAGAAGAAACCAGGAATAAGGAATAACATTTGAAATGTAAATAAATAAAGTAACCAATAATTTTTTTAAAAAAAAATTATCTAATGCTAAAATTCAGGACTTTCCTATTCTTGGACAATCGGTGGTGAGACATTTACCAGCAGAGCTCTAAATGCGGAGAAAGAAAAATAGCAGAACACCAAAATAGCATGCTCCAAGTTTTAACATGTCCATGAAGAAAGCATCTTCTATAATAATAAACATAAGGAATGCCTCTGTACCCCATAGACGCCATGCTCTAGTAACTATCTAGTTATTCTATTGCCCAAGTTCAGGACTACGGGAATAAAATGCAGAGAAGGTTTTAGCATCATGATCAAGTTCAAGCCTCCAGTCTACTTTGTAAAAAGGAGCAAGATCATTATTGTGTCAGCCACAACTCTGTCCTGTGAGGATCAACACAAGAATGTAGTCTCTCCTTTTGTTTCTGACAACTCTTACTGAGAGAATAAGTAAACACTCATATTGAAAATAAACTTGGAAATTTGAATATGGAAGTGTTCACTGAGCATGGTGCCCCAATAAGACAACAGGACCATCCAGGGGAAGTTAAGCAAGTAAGTAAGTAAGTAAGTAAGTAAGTAAGTAAGTAACTTAGATAAATGAGTAAATGACAGTGGATTTGCACAGGATCCTGTAGAATCTAGATCTAACTTTAATTTCCTAGCTCTTTTCACTGATAAAGGCCTGGTAAAAGTACCAGATTTTAGGGAAATTACTTCAGAGTACAATGAAGTTGCAAGAATCTGCTTTTTAAGTTGCATCCTGCAGCTAGGTGTTCTCATGGATACTTTTGGGAAATAACTTTCATCTGGCAGGGTGAGCAGCTATCACAATTGTCTTTGCAGAATGTTCAGTTAGGTGTGATTATTGTCTCACTTCTATTAGAATGCTGAGGCTGTTTATTTCACAGAATTAACCAGGGAATCTTAAGATTAAGTAATTACGTGGGAGTCATGTATTGCTTTCTTTCCTAGGTTCCGAGGTGCAGATGAGGCTAACAAATTTTGCTTTGTGTGTCCTGCTCTGTAGAACATAATACTTTCAAAAATGTAAGAATGGATGATATTCTTTGTGCATATTTCAATAAAGAGTTGTCCTGCATAAATACTTGGGTATTATGATAAGCCCACAAGCAGTGCTATTAGACTGTGTTGTTAACCACAGCTGGGGAATGGCTCCCATTGGGAGAAGATAACATTGCCGGTGATGGAAATTTTGGTCTTGGTGAGAAAATGTTATAAGACTCTGAGAAATTATTTAAAGCTATGTATATAAGGCTCCATTTGGGATATCCCATCTCCTGAATTTATCTTCTCTTTTTAATATATACCTATGAAATATTTAGTCAAATAAAACCTTTAGGGCTCAGTATACTGATTCACATTTTAGCTGATACCCTGCTGGCAGATAACCCTGACCTCCTGTGTCTTCAGGTACTGGGTGGTGTAGAGAAAATGCATAATTATTTGTGTTCAAGTTCCTTTTGAAGCCCATCATAGCTACCCTCATTATTTCTGAGACATGTGTTGAAAGCATTTAAATATGTATAATGAAGTCAAACATAGTATATATGTGGTCCTACACTGCTTTATTGAGTAGCATGGGCTGCCAAGCTGTTAGCACTATGACACTTTGTTCTACTTAGAAAGGTGTCAATGGACAGAATGAAAGGAGGGTGGAAGAAGAGTCTTAAAAGGTTCATCCCAAACTTTTAGAGGTATGAAAACATGGTGAGACCTCTTAACATTTATCAGTTGTTTTTTTTTTTTTCAAGTTCTTCAAGAGGAAATCCAGGATGGAGACTTGAATGATTTGTTTGATCAATAATCTGTCTAAGAACAGTGAAATGCCAACAATTCCTGTTTTCATTTTGAGCAAAGCTACCTCATACAGATCTACTGTTTTCTCATTAAGGCAGGAACTTTTTAAAAAGGCAAGGTAAGTGCCTATGGTTCTACAAACTCATCCATTGGCTTCTAATCGAATATCCAGAAATGATGGAGCAGTTGCCGACAGAGAATTTCAGGTTTTGGATTGCTTAGAGAAAATGCATATCCATCTGAGTTCAGTCTCTTTGAGAAGTTCACTTTCTCAGTTTATTCCACACTCAGACTCATCACAGAATTATAGGGTCTGTTCTAGAAAGACAACTCAACCATTCCACCTCACAGATTATGCAACTATCTCCTTCAGCAGCTGAGGCATATAAAGTATCACTCATGACATTTCAGAATTATTCAACAATTCCCCCATTCATGATTTTGGCTACTACTCCCAGACCAATCTAAGCTAATAAATGGTAGAGGTCTCTTTACCTTCATTTCTCCTTGTTATTTATCATAGACATATTCTAAAAACAAGAAACAAAACAATTTTTCATAGAAATTATCTAAAAACAAATAATCCATATATTAAAATTCTGCAATCAGAGCCAAGAGAGATGGCCCAATGAATAAAGTGTTTGTTGTATAAGCTTATTACTGGAGCTTATATCCTTAGGATCCACGCAAAACTATGTGGGCGTGGATGCCTACTGGAAATCCTGGCACAGAAAGACTTAGACATTGGATGCCATGAGCGAGCTTAACTGGCCAAATCAGTAAGTTCTGGGTCCAATAAGAGAATTTTCCTCAGTATATAAGATGGCAAACAACTGAGGAACTCCAGTGTAAGCATCAGGCCTCCACAGCCTTTTGTACACACATGTACCACATACATACATGTCCACACATAGACAAACATGCCCAAATACAATGCACACATATACATGCAAAACATATAAATACAACTGGACAACAGATATAAAAATGAAGTTTCAATATTATTGATCATCAGAGAAATGCAAGTGACAAGCACTACAGTTTCATGTTATTCTTATAGTTCCAGTCTTCCAGGAGGCTGAGGTAGGAAAAAATGTGAGCACATAAATTCAAGAACAACCTAGAAATCATAACAAGATCAACACTCCTACCAACCTTTCAAGAAAATTATTATGATGAAATATTATTTTATGTGCCGAGAAGGACAAAAGAGAAAGAAGCCTTTAGATAATGTTAGAAGAATGTAAATTATTTCAGCTTTCCTAGGAAACAGTCTGGTGGCTCTTTTAAAAATTAAAAATACAACTACCATATGGTTCAACATACCAGACTCTTACTATTTATCCAAAGGAATTTAAATCAGGACCTCAAAACAATGTCTGTTCTCCTGTATTCACCACAGTGATGTCCCCATTATACAGAAACAACCTAAGTGCCCATTGGTGCTTGAGAGGATAAAGAAAATGCAATGTACACTTACAATAGACTTTTATTCTCCTTTTTGCTAAGTGAAATGAGCCCAACAGAACATCAAATTCTATATGATCTCCCTTACTTGCAGAGTTCTTGAACTCATAGAAGCAGACAGTAGAATGTTGGCTTTCAGAGGCTGCAGGAGGGGAGATGAGATGTACTGTTTGATAAGAAATTTCCCCTGGGGGGTTCATTAATTGACTAGCTTCCCCCAAGGTAGTATTAGAGACTTCTGGATACCCACATGGCAAAGTAGAACTAGAAAAAGAATGTTCTTTGTATTATCCCTGGTAGTGTGTCCTGTCTACTTCTCTGCCACAATGGTGTGAACAGCCAGTCTTCTGCTGCCCATCACCATGATGCTCTGCTCAAGTTCCTGGGACCAAGAAAACCATGGGGGCAAAGCTTCTGAAATAAATCTTTTCCCCTTAAGCTGATTTTGTTACAGTAACACAGAACTGGTTAGTACAGAAAGAGATGGTTGAAAGGGATACTCTCCAAGCTACAGAACCTACTGCCAACAACACTGTGTTACATGATTAGAGTTTTCTGAGAGTACACCTTATGATAACCATTCTTTCCTTATGCATATAACATAATAGATTTGGAACAGTGAAAACATAACAAGATAATGGTGATAATAGTGACTGTTTTAGGAGACATAGCCTTATCTGTGTTGTTTCCTAAACCTTATTTGCAGTTTTTTGCCCCAATTATAGTTCAGAAAATTAATTTAAGAATATATCCTATTTTGAAATCAAAAATAAACTCATAAGCTCTTAAATGCAACAGGAGGGGAAAAACCCTTCTTTAATCTTAACTCTTATTCAATTACCAGACAAATACAGAACTTGGACAATAGAACGAAGTTGATTCTTACCAAGCTGACATTTCCTAAAAGACTTTCTTCAAAAACATTACAGAGAAATCAAAATTGTGAAACTATAAGTCAATGAACAATGTTTTCCTAACTTCTATCTGTATCTACGTCTCTCAAAGGCCCACATTTACCACAGTTGCTTCCTCTCTTTCTCTCCCTTCTGTATTGTATGGTTTGCATACTAATGTGTGTGTATGTGTGCACATGTGTGTGCGTGTGTGCGTGTGTGTGTGTGTGTGTGTGTGAGAGAGAGAGAGAGAGAGAGAGAGAGAGAGAGAGAGAGAGAGACAGAGGCAGAGATGAGAGAGAGAAACAGAGAGAGGCAGAGAGAGACAGACAGACAGAGAGATAGAGACAAGAGAGACAGAGACAGAGAAAGGCAGAGAGAGACAGAGAAACAGACAGAAAGACAGACAGAGAGAGCACATGTGGAGGTGTTTTCCTCAACTGTTCATCTTATTTCTCAAGACAGGCTTTCTCACTGAACCTGGATATAGCTGATTTGGCCAGATGGGCTGCCTGGAAATCCTCAGGGATCTACCTTCTTTCATGTCCCCACAGCGTGGGTTACAGGTACATGCCACTGGGCCTGGCTTTTGATCATAATCAGGTTCGTTTGCTTACATATAGCACTTTGCTGCCTGAGCTATGTCTTAGCCCCCATTGCTGTCTCCATGCACATGTGCTGTGTTTATTTGGACATTTAAATGATCTGCATCCATATGGACATATATACATATATGCATATGCTTTCTTCTGAATCCCTTCATATGGGTCATAGATATAGTTCACTAAGTATTGAGGATATTTCTCAAGAGTCAAAGACATTCCACCCCCCGACATAACCACATTATATTGATCCATATGTAGAAATTTAAAAATAACATGATGCATGATGTTACTATTTAATATAAAGTCTATAATGAGTCCTCTCCTGTACCCTGATGTTCTTCATGGCCTTTTTTCTCCAGGTTCAGACCCAGTCCCACACACTACAGCTCATCATTACAATTCCTGATTCTCTTTCCTACAAGACACCATGATAATACCCCATTATCATTTTCAAAGGCTATAGATCTGCTTTGTGGAGAATGAACTGTAGCTAGGATTTGCCCAATCATTTTTCATGTTATGGTCCTATTTTCCACTATTGGCATAAGGAGTACATAAATAATGTCACATCTTTTTCCCATTGTTGCAACATTATGTTTGATTAACTGGAAAAGGCAATGTCTTATAAAGCTTTCCAGATAGTGTGAGTTACATGTTTAAGGCTCTGGGACTATTTTTCTGTCTACATTCTTTTAGTATTGATGGCTTTTCCTGGATCAATTGTTATGGTGGTAGTACTGAAATAGGCTGTATTTGTAATGTACTGCAGGTGTTAGACTGAGATTTCAGCATAAGAACCTATCAACAATATACAGGATACATTCTTGATAGGACTGATCTTATCATTGCCTAATAACAAGTTCCTTCTATTTTCTGAGATGCTACATTACCCATAAACAACATCTATTTTCTAGAACAGTCAGATGTATGCAAATGTGTGGGAAAATAACACATGGCTCTAAGTGTCCGTCTCTGTGGTGGAAGTACTTGCATTATATAAAATCTCCATATGTTTTCCCTTGTATCATCAGTTGTCCTTGGAGCTGAGGTGACAAGAAACTAGTCCTGGCCAGTAACCCAAGAATAGAACTGATAAATCACCACTGCAAGGAGCTTCTACAGTTCCTGCATGACCCTCAGCTTCTCCTTTGACTTTGTCATGACTATAAACACTGAGAGCTGAAATCAAGAGCCACAACACGGATGCTGCCAGGCTGCTGAATCACTGTGGCAACAGCTAGGCTAGAGTCTTTGACCTGCCAAAGACTTGGCATGAGTGAAATGAGCTCTTTCGAGCTGCTGGGCTCTGAGGTTTTTGCCACAATAGAAATCTGCCAAAGTCAGTTTTTATCTTCATCAACAATCTGAAATTTCTAAGAACTATCTTTAACTTAGTGTGGTGAGTTACTAATTGTATTGTGCTACTACATCATAAAGAGATGGAGAAACAATCACTGCAAACTGTTCAACATAATCCCATATATATATATATATACATATATATATATGTATATATATATATATATACATGTATATATATACATATATATATACTATATATGTATATAACATGTTAGAAGATATATATGTATACATATAGAATTATATCATTCATATATGCATAATTTGTTAGGCTGGCTCTCTTCGACTTATGCTGGAGCTGAGTCTGATAGCTCATGGAGCTGGTGTTATACTCTGGCTAGTTAGGCTCTGCAGCTTATACCTAGTTATCACAAAGTGTTTGCACCAAGAAAATATCACATGCTATAACCTAGTCCTCTTGTCCTCCTGCCCTATCTCCTGCCAACCACAAAGCTGGCTGGTAATAGTCAACAGTGGATATCTGGGTATCTCTTGTCTTGAGTTTCTGTTGCTAATAAGAGAAGAGCAATTGACTTCAGACTGACAGAAAGTAATTGAAAAAAATTAAAAGCAAGATCTAATATAGGCTTCTCTTTCTTAAAACTATATGTGTTTCAAAAGAAACACACACACACACACACACACACACACACACATATATATATGTTTGATCGATATAAGGTACTCAAATGTGTATTATAGCACTATTCAGCATTCAAATGCACAGCCATGTGGGAATAGACAGTGGAGTACTATATAGCAAGGGGAATAATTTCCAAACAATACACACTGGGTCTCACTAATGTAATGAGTAAAAGAAGGTAGAAATTGAAAGGGGCATATGGAAGACTTCTGAGTCCTAATTATACCCTGATTTTTTATAGGTTGCCGGAAATAGTCATTCTGAACAAATATATCATGCAATACATATTTAAAAATATGTTACTTTTTTCTTTGTTAAAAAATTTTTAAAATATTTAGATTTTTAAAATATCTCTCTCTCTCTCTCTCTCTCTCTCTCTCTCTCTCTCTCTCTCTGTGTGTGTGTGTGTGTGTGTGTGTGTGTGTGTGTGTGTGTGTGTGTGTGTGCAGAAATGCAGGTACCCACAGAAATCAGAAATGGGTGTCAGATCCATGGTAAGTGTGATGGTTTGTATATGCTTCTAATAGTGCACTATTAGAAGGTGTTGCACTGTTGGAGTAGGTGTGACCTTGTTGGAGTAGGCATGTCACTGTGGGTGTGGGCTTTAAGACCCTCACCCTAGCTGCCTGGAAGCCAGTATTCTGCTAGCAGCCTTCAGATGAAGATGTAGCATCCTCAGCAACTCCTGCATCATGCCTGCCTGGATGCTGCTATCTGCTATGTTCCTTCCTTGATGATAATGGACTGAAGCCAGCTCCAATTAATTGTTTTCCTTATAAGAGTTGCCTTGGTCATGGTGTCTGTTCACAGGAGTTAAACCCTAACTAAGACAGTAAGAAATTGAAATAGAGACACAAAAAAGAGATTAGCTTTTCTCTTCCTACCTACATTAAAGTAGAGTTGTGTGAGCTGCAGATGCGCTGTGGCAGCCTGCATCAGCTATGTTGGTGCAGGCGATGAGTGAAGGTCAGCAGGCTGCCATTGGTGCAACCTGAGTTGGTACTCAGGTGAGACAGTGTTCTCACCTTGGAATCCCCTCTGGTCCTTCTCTTTTAGAAGAAATAACTGCTATTTTTGTTAGATTAAAAGTCATTAAAATGACTCTCGAGATAAAGGCATTCTTTCCTCTAATGAAAAATATTGAAAGGATTGGAAGGGGAAGGAGTGCTGTGAGGATAAATAGTTTTCAAGGAAGTTATTCTTAGTTTATTAAATCAGGTCTGCTGGGCACACTCACCTGCCTGCTCTCAAATGCTTCCTCTTCAAGAATGGGCAGTTTCTCCACCCACACCTCTTCCGTTCCACTGTCCATTTCTGTCTTCTTTAAGTATACCTAGTATCTGAAATCACACTTGAATGTACCTGTTTCCCTTCCAGAATACTGAATTTGCATCTCTTTGAAGGTGGCCTCCCTACTGTCTGAAACTAGGTGTGGCCGAGTAGAATTCTTGCACAATTTTAAACAAAGATATAAAGAACACAGAGAGATTGTACACTGGCAAACAAAGTTAGGGTTCCACTCCCTGCTGGGTTATTTAAGATCCTCTTTTTTTGATTTTCTAGTCACCTGGTTTCTTTCCTTTACCTCTTGTACTCAGACCATAAATAAAAGCTTATCCTGCCGGGAGGCTCTCCTTTCTTATTTGTATTTGAGATTCAAGGGGATAACTCTCACCTAGTTCTGTCTTCAAACTTACAGTTCTCAGGTCTGCTATCTGATTGAACCGTCTGTTTCTATATAAGAATTTTAAGAGATCAGAAACAATTCCCCCTTTACAGCTGGTATATATTCACCCCCCGCCAGCCATAACATTTGAGTATGTTCAAAATAACACAATAGGCAACATCCCATTTATACAATAAGACTAAAGACTCATGAGGCTTGGATGTCACTAATACAGGGTAGCACATCCGCATTAATTAATATCCACCAGGGATATGAAAACATAGGTGAATGGGAGCAGAGCCTAACCTATGAGGAGCACCGATCAGTCGAGGCTGAAGCAGGGCATATTTCCAAGCGTAGAGATGAAGATGTAATTTATCTTAATCATTACAGTGAGTGTTAGCTCTAGTCTGTCTATGAAGAAAAGCATGCCATAGAAAGTGACAGTGGAATTTTAACAGCTCCTCTTCATCTGACAGTCTGCATAAGCACACAGGTGTCCCTGTGACACGTACGCTGCTTTAGCCATCACAACTAAAAATAGTTCTCTGCAAAATTGCCACAGGGTGAAGACTTTGACATGATGTATCAACTCTGGTTGTAGCTCTCTCTCTCTCTCTCTCTCTCTCTCTCTCTCTCTCTCTCTCTCTCTCTCTCTCCCCCTCTCTCCTTCTCCCTCCTTTCTATTTTTTTGTTTTCAATGATGCTTTGAACCCTTCCTCTCAAAATTGAAACTGACAATTGCAAACTTGAGAGATTTAAGAGAACAAATGGTCCCCATGCTTTCCTTCAAGCCCAGTTAGACAGGCTTAATGTACCTTTAGCTCAGCTGTGGGTTAGAAAGCAGATCTAAAGCATGGAATAAATTCAATTGCTTCAGCGAAGCTGATAGAATGGAATTACCTCCAAATATTTGTCCACTTTTCCCCACGTATGCTAATTTGTTTCAGGCTAGCAACTAGGCATTCCTCATCTTATGTGGCCTCTGGTACTGAAATGAAATATAGAAGGAGGACTTCTTCAAACTGAGAAGTGGTAAATGATATCATTTAGTGGGAGAATGTAGAGCCAGAAGGCTGTGGGATGATGTGATCCTACAGGGGTGTATGAATGTGTCTTTTGAATGTTTTCTAATTTGTAGGAGGAAACTGGTGTGGGGAGTAGAGAGGGCTAAAGTTGTGAAGAGAGTTTCTTTGTTAGGAGGAAAACTAAGGCTATGTCATAAAAGTGGCAGTGTAAGGAAGAAAAGTATAGTTAGAGTGATGTCTTTGCAGAGGCAGGAAAGGTTGACAGTGGACATCACAAGAAGGTTTGGACTCACAAGGAACCAAGATGGTGCATTCTGAGCAAAAAAGGGATGAAGGCAGAGTGGGGTACCAATGTAAGGATGATCATATGGCAGGCATGGCTGTATCCCGTTCTGCTAGCATCATTTTTCTTACTAAAGCAAGAAGTGAGAACTTACACTGAGACTGGGAATAGAAGGAAAGGGAGGTTGTATGGTGACTAATTAGGGATCAGCAGAGTGAGTGGACGTGGGAAACATACTGAGCGAAGCAGCAGCTCTATGCACTGGAAGTTGATTGTGGCCCTGAACGTAAAATATTTCTCCATCCACCTTTAACTGGTGTGGGCACAGTGTGGGAGAAGGATTGAATAAAACCAAGATTAGAGTTTTTTCCAGTGAACACAAGGATAAAGAGAGAAAATATGTGGAGAAGAAGACTAACCAAATTGGGAGACAAGAATCTGAGTTAGAACAGGTCATAAGAGGCACAAGGGGCAATGAAAAGGTACTAACATCCATGGACATCAAGTTACAGAGGTTGGTAGAGCTCTTAAGGGTGACGCACTAACAGGACTGAACATCAGCATTCACACAGGAAATGAGTCTATCTCTACACAGTGCTCTGTGTGAACAGAGTGTGGACAAGAATAGGTGCACAGCAGAGATGCTCACCCCACTGTTATGGCTGCCATGGTAACAGTGGACACACACCAGAGCTGAAGGTAACTTTTCTGATAAGGCAAAGCTAAGACAAAGGCAGCTCCATGAAAGAATGCTTGCACAAAGTGTGCATGGTGTTCTTAATTTAATTCTCAGCAGTGGAAAAAAAGAGGAAAGAAAGGGAACAAGGAAGGAAGGAAGGAAGGAAGGAAGGAAGGAAGGAAGGAAGGAAGGAAAACAAAAGGATTATTAAAAGGCACAGAACAAAGCATGGTGGTAAACACCTGTAATCCCAGCATATGGGAGGAAGATATATGCAGATCTCTATGAATTCAAAGCTTGATGTAGATAGGGAGTTCCAGGCCAGCTAGGAATACATAGGAAAACCCCATCCCTATTGTTTAAAAACATAAAACCTCTGGAAAAAATACCCAAGGGGAGATTTCTCATGGAAGCCATTATAACAACAGAATGTAGAAAAGGTGTAAATAAACATTTCAAGACTGTTATTATTAGAAAGTTCTAGAATTTTTCTAGCTAATCTCTCTTTATAGATGAATAGCTGAGACTCGGAAGGGTGGGAGAGTTTGTTGAGCAGCCACAGGTACAATACAGAACTTTGGTCATTTTTCAATAGGGAATGTTATCCTCTTTATGGTGGTTGAGCCACACAAAATTGACGTTACAAAGGCATAAAAAATGGTCAAGTGTTGCCAGTTTTGTGTAGCTCAACTTATCTACTCCAGTTCCTTTTCTTTTGCAGCAACATGCTAAGAAATAGAAATTTTAAAATAAACTATTGCCTCTGTGTTCCTCCTTAAATTTCTAAATTTTATTCAGGAAATGTGTGCAGGGGCTGAGTAACAACAACAAAAATCTACTGAAACTGGAATTTGTCTCTAAGGAGTAATGATATAAAAAAAAATCCAAAATTACAGGTCAGAGTGGCTGTCACAAGTATGGGCAGGATTATTGCCAACCATCAAAGTAAGGTGACGCAGGATGGCAAAAGTGGATTATGATTGTAAACACAATGCTTACGGGATAAGATATTACACTACTTAAGAGAAACATGAGAACAGCCAGCAAGGTGTAGATCAAAATAAACCAAAACAGAAACCAGTTACACAGTTGGTGATGTTGCAGTCTGGCCCCCTTTCCCATAGGAGAATATTCCCCACCTTCTCTAGAAGATGCTATGGAATCTCAATGACATTTGTTGGAAAACACAGGTCGCCATCTTTAAATTGCCTCAGATCTCAGATCTCAAGATTATAATTTGGCTTCTGGTTAGGATATGATCTGAAAGAAAGGCTGTCCCCAACAAAGAACAGGCACGTGAAATTCTTAGAAATCAAGTTTCATTTCATGCCCATTGATACCTCAGCCCATTGCCTACCATGCATCATTGTCTGTATCTTACAGTCATAGTTAATGCGAGTTCATACTTAATATGTGAGTTCACATATAAGGCAAAGGATTGCAGGAACATGAATATCCCAGACACTTTTCTCAAAATTCAGTGGAACTGCTCCATTGTGGGCAGGAAAGGATAAAAGCACTAGAGTTAAGGTCACAGAAGCAGCCTTTAACAAAAGAGGAGAAGGTTCAAAATATCCTAATTTTCTCACTTTACAGTGGGTAAACTGAGGAATGAACTGAGGATTTTGGGAAAAGGGCTGCTTAATTCTATTTTATTTATTTAGATTTTAATATGGTTACAATGTTTCTCCCTTCCCTTTTCTCCCAACAAAGCTCTCATATATCCCTCCCCATTCTCCATCAAATTCATGGCCTTTTTTTCATTAACTGTTATTGCATGCATAAATGTTTTTGTATATACATATATATTTCCAAATATAACCTTTTGAGTTCATATGATGTTTCTTGCGTGTATTATCCCTCATCAAGGAAAATTTTCCTAGCAACAGAAGCCCCTACTGAAGACCACAACCAATCACAATGCAGAGATGCAGAGGCCAGTCCCAGTGGATCCATCTACAAGGCACTTTTGCACTTAAGGCTAGGGGAACATTGAAGAAGAGTGGCTGCTTGTGAGGAAGCTCAAGCTAAGAAAATTAGTATTCTGACAATCCACATTCCTTGCCCTTTGAAATCAAACTAGAGCCACAACAATGATAAAGTAGAGAAATTCACCTACCTGGATCTATGCAGAAGCTAAGCTCCTTTAAGTGTATCTTATTCCCTGCCACAATGACAAAAAAGTTTGAAGTCCTTGGTCACATGTGGCTATCATCTAATTGTCACAGTAGCACTACAAATTCAGTGAGGTTCCATTTCTCAGCTGGAGAAAGCAGGCTTTAGGTTAAGTCTAAGGTGAATATTAGTGTGCCGAGCAGTGTGAGTGATGAATACAGGTTTGGTCTTCCCTCTATAGTATACTGACAAGCAGAGAGAGAGATATTTTTGTTATGTATAGCTAAAAACAAAACCAGACTGAAGAAGTTATAGAACACACACACGCACACGCACACGCACACGCACACACAAAAGCAGGAGCAACTCTCACACCTGTTCACCTACAAATGTTGAGGCTGTAGCAAGGCTAAGAAAATGTCAGTGGCAGTGCTGGGCAGGCTGAAGAGCCAGCTTGGAGGGAAGCCTATTCTTCACTGTATCATCTCTTGTAACAGGGCTGGGATTACATGAAGGTTCATCTGCTCTGTTACCCACCAGTGTTACTCATAGGCAACAAATTTCAAGATGGTCATATGGGCTTCATTTATAAATAAAACCAAAATTTGTATATAAATTAATATTCATTATGTTCATTCTTCTTTCTCTTTTTAATTCATTTTAAAGTTAACATTTAATGTGGTGGGTCTCGTTGTGCTGCTTCCAGCATTTTTGCCATTGTGCTTTATTTTACTTCATCTTCTTCTCATCTTCATCCTCCACTTCCTTCCATTGTGTCTTCTGCTCTCCATGACTGGCTACTGTCTTGGACTAGACAAATCTTCCTTCTGCTTCAAGGCACTTGTCATTATTCTTTCTTTTCTATCTTTCTCCTTAAAATCTCTTCCTTGTTAATGATCCTTCCTTCTCTAGTTTTATATCACACACACACACACACACACACACACACACACACAGACACACACACACACACACACACACACACACACACACACACAGAGACATACCTCCTTTGGTTCAGGACTTAAGCCTGAGTACAAACTTTACCTATTTTTATGCACTGTATATACATTGTCTGACAGTAATCTTATACAACAATTTCAGCTTGGCTTTGACTTGTTTGTGAAGTTTTCAACTTGTAATATCATATTGTCAATCAAAGTATTTTGGATTTTGAAGCATTATGAGTTTCAGATTTTCACATTAGGGATACTCAACCTCTATAATCTGTACAGGTACACTCTGATATATTACTTGCAAAAAGAAAACCAGAGAAAGGCATTTTGGTAACAAACAACAATGAGTCTCTGCAACATACCAATAACAGGAGTGCATTACTTCCAGAACTGAATAAATTAATTAATAATGGCAGAAATCAGATCAGTCCCTGCCTTAGGGGTAATAATAGATAATTGGAAGAAGCCAGATTGACATAAATGTTTTGTCTCTGTGTAGTTATACATATGTATACATTTGCAGAAATGCATGCAACTGTATAATTTTAAGCTGTGCCTTTAACTTAATATAAATTATACATATTTTTTTAAAGGAGAAAATCAATTCATCAGGGAATTCATAGTAACATGAGGACTGGTGGGTAAATTCTTTGTTGTAGCTTCTTGTTTAACTAAAGCTGAACAGGGCTATTTCATGTACAGAGTCCACATGGCTTTGCTTTCTCTGTACTGAATAATTTTCCAAGTGGACAACGCTGTGATTTCTAGTGGTTACAAGTGAAAACACAGCAAAACTTCAAGGTTTTTTTCCAGCACAGAGTGTCACCTTAAATATTTCTTTAGACAGAATATTGAGTCTAAGTTGCATTTCTTCTTTCTACTCCAAGTTACTTCCACCTGGCATGTTTGTTGAATTTTCACCATGAGTACATATTAAATTTACCTTGACAGATCCAATAGTCTATATAGCTACAGAAAAATGTTTTGGAAATGATGTAAGTTGAAATTTCTTCAAAATGTAAATTGTTAACATAAGTTGTTTACTGTACTAAGGGTTAAATTTAAGAGTTTCATAATACCTAGTAAAGAAATGCAGTTTGTATAAAGTACTCGGGGGGAATGAAAAGAAAATGATTCGCCAGCTCTAGAATTTGCATGTTTATCTTGTGAAGAACACTTGAATTGCTTCACATATGTAATCAGACTGAACTCTCGCAGCAACCGTGTGAAGTAGGTAATTACTGTTTCATGGGTGGCAGACGAAGAAACTAAGGCTCACTTAAATGAACATACCCAAAGTTCAGAGCTAACAACAGGAAAATCAGAATATCATCCCATGGCCAGTGAACTCCATAATAAGTGTCTTTGTTGCCTGAGAGAGAAATCAACCGATACACTTACCCAGCAGCATTTATAAGATGTCATCTCTTTCAAGCACTAATGACACAATTTTTAGTAGCTGCCCAGTCCTTGCACTGTGTTGAGTATGTGTTCTGTTACTGAGGGTTGTGGCTTTATCCAACACATTCTTTTGATTTTACTGTTTTCAATGAATATAGCTTAATATCCCTGCCTCTAGATATGGATTGGAGTTAGTAATTCGTTGGTAGCACATAGAATAAAGATGGTATGTCACTTCTGGGACTAGGTCACAGCACACTTCAACTTTTCTCTTACTCACCCTCCTGAATTACTATCAGAAGACAAAATTACCTAACATTTGGAAAACACTTATGCAGCCCTATAGAGGGGTGAGTAGTAAATAGGATATAGAATCATATGAGTAAATCTGTTTCCCCTCCAGAAACTCCCTATATCCCTCCCACGCACCCCCTGCTTCTATAAGGGTGCTCCCTCACCCACCCACCCACCCATTTGGGACATGGAATAAGGCACAAGGCACGAATAATCTTTCTATATAGAATTGTCTCACTTATTCCCTAACATCTCCTCACTAATAGGAATGAATTCTTGAGTATGCTAACTCTTTCAAGTGACATAATGGTTTATTTCTGTAGCTAGACCTCATAAATCTCTCCTTTTATAATGAAGTATAAGATACACATAGAAATGGACAGCCAATATACATGTATAATTAAGTAAATAGTTTTTAGTGAATTCTACTGTAACCACCATGATTTGGAGAGTATCAAAATCCCCTCTAAACTCCCTCAGCATCCTCCAGGTGTTGCTTGTCCTGGTTTGCTGTATGAAATCATGGTGTTGACTTATGAAAGTAGATATACATCATATAAACGCAATGAATTTTGTTTCACTTTAAAAATTATTATAAAATATTCTGATATCTTGCAAGTCTTTACACTACTACTCTATTGTAGCATTTCATTTTCAAGATCCATTGTGGAATCAGATTCCATAGTTCATAAAACTTTATTTGCATCTTGGTTGGTATTTTGACATGAGTAGATTATAATGTTGTCCTGTCTAAGAACTTAGCACCAGTTGGGTACCTGTGGAGCTCACTGTGCCCATGATATTTTTTCTTCTAAGTATGTTTACTATGCTTAATATGGTTTTAATACTCTATTTAATACTTTAGTAGCTTCCTTGAAGTCATTTTTATTATTACAACCAAAAATATTAGCTAGCATGATCAGTAAAAGGTTATACACTAAAGGCCTCTGGTGTTAACTAACATCAAAGGGCAAATATACCAATGCATATAAACTGAAATAATTGCAAAATATGTTCTTTACTAATAGTTGGAAGCACAAAAACAGAGGGAATTCTGAATATATATGTACATAAGCCTCTGAATTCTCTGTGAAACATAAGGCAGGGTTATATAGAAAAACCAAAGGAAGAAACTCAGGCACATGCAGACCCACCACTATTCAGTCTTCCTTACCTAAGCACTGCTCTCTGTATATTTACATAATGGAACAAGTTGACCCAATGTGACCAACTGAAACACATGTAATTTAATTGCAAAGAGAGGTATTTTCTTCATTTTGATATAGTGCCCTCTTTCCAGTCATTCAAGAAGTCTTTGTAATATTCAAGTTATGGTAGGCCAACTGACATATTTTCTTCTGGTTTTGAAACACATATTTCAAATTATTGCTTTCACCAAATATTGCAGTCACTAGCTGTGTTTCCAGTCTGTATCTCATGAGCACAGAATTACTGACATTAATTATCAGAGGAAAGATGAAAATTATTACATGATTACTAAAAAAAAATTAAACTAATTTCCCTCCTCAAAATTGGATAATGAATGACACCATCTCATTGTTTGAATTATCACTATGCATTCTTACATTCATATATGACATGTATGATTCTAACAAAATACAAACAAAATGAATGTTGGTGACAAATGCCATGAAGCCAAGGATTGTAATACCATACCTTGGAGACATTTATGATAAAAATGTGCTAACAAACAACTGAAAGAATTACAAAATTTGTTTTGCTAGCTTTTCAACTTCTTTCAGTTCAACTTTTTAAAATTCTTTCCAGTCTCACTATTTCTCTGTGTGTATAGCTCCTTGGAAAGTTATCAAGACTTCAAGTATAAATAAAATGCTTTCTCCATATATGAACATGTTGAAAATGGTTTACTTTATAGAGACATCCTCAGACTAGGAGAACAATCAATGATTGCTCTCTCAAGGGCAGAAGAAAAGAGAACAGGAAAATAAAGTGAAAGCATTAAAAAACAAACAAAAAACCAAAAACATAAAGGTCAGTAATCAACAAGACTTTGGTGTATTCAGTCATGTGCTGTTGCTTTTAATGGTGCATCAAGCCCACCACAATTAACAACTACGTAATCCTTAAAATAGTGTGTCTGTGGATGATAGTGTAAAATGACTACAAGGTAAATTTTCAGGAAAGCATTGAAATCAGTGGGTGGTGGCCTTAACACATTTGTGGTATGCATTGTGAATTTGTTTCTCTGTTCTGCTTTACCTACCTAAGGCATTCTCTGATTGGCTTTAATAAAAATCTGATGGCCAATTAGCTGGGCAGGAAGTAGAAGGTAGACTTCCTGAAAGGGAGAAAGGAACTCTGGGAAGAAGAAGGAGGAAGTTCCTTTTTGCCAGGAGATATGGGAAGAGACAGATGTGACTAAAGGCCTGGAAGGTTGAGCTTCCACATCGATGGAGCTAGGTGGTCTGGTTAACTTAAATGAGCTAGTTGAGACCCCGCCCAACCAAGGACTAAGCTTTGGAATATTACAAGGTCTTTGTGTGGTTATTTGGGGAACTACTTGACTAAGGAATAATTGCTTCCATATTAACTCCGATTGTTAATTAATACATCAGAGTATTAATTATAATTTTTACACACACTGATCTGTTCCAGCTATGGACAAGTTAGTCACATGTGCAGCAATTAGCACTGGGCTAGAAGACTTCCCTTTTTCTTTTCATCTTTGCTCCATTCTCACTGACTAGGCCTTTAACATGATAGTTGCTGCACCATGACCACTAGCCTTACCACCTGCTTCCAGGAGCCATGATCCATTCCAAGAAGAAGAAATAGTGCAAGACCCACATGTATCAATAAGACTGTCTCTTCAGAATATGCAGCCAGCCAACATGCCTCTCAGTACACAGATGGCTTAAGAAAATGTGATGTATATACATAAAGCCAAATATCATTCATTCTCAAAAATAATGAAATCCTTAACAAAGGTGGACGACATAACATTAAGTGAAAAGAATTCAATAACAAATGCTACATTCTTTTTTTTTTTTTACTTGTTTGTGAAAATTTACAAAGTGAGCTCACAGAAGAAGAAAGTGGTAGTCACTAGAATTGGGAAAGGTAACAGAAAAGGAGAAAGGATGAGGTTAGATTACAGCTCCCAAAAAGAGTTAAGTTGGCCAAATAGCTGTGGCATAGTATAGTACAACCAGCTGTTTATGACACATTTCAAAATGACTAGAAGACTCTGAAGGTTTCTAACACAGAGAAATGATAGATTAGAGGAAAATTAAAATGCCAGGTGCAAACTATGTTAGGTATGCTTAGCCTGTCCCACACTGTGGGTTTCTAAATAGGCTGATAGCTACTTGTATGTATGTATTTAAGCATTTTGTACTCATTCATACATCTGGTGAGGACAGCAAGAAAAATTCCTCTACTTTAACGTTATATTTAAGTTAAAAGAAGGGGTCATATATTGAACCAAATGATTGCTTAGCTTTAGTTGCAACACTTAACTAAAACACAGTAAATTCACACAATTTTGCCATGAACACAAAGTGCAATAAGTTAAAGATGACATAAAATGGTATAGGAAGGTGAAGTGAATTGTCTCATTTCACAAAGACAGGGTTTAGGACTGCCTTCCTCCCTTCTTCCCTATTCCAGGCCCTAAGGAAGCTTGCTAACAACATGGCCTCATCTCTGAACCTTTGCACTGGCTGAACTCTCTGCCTTTGGAATGCTTGTCCTCTTGATTTTTTCACATGACCACCTTCTCTTGTTTCTTTCAAGTATTCGTTCTGTAATTCCATTTCAAGATAGAGTCAGAGTTTCTGATCATTGCCAGTGTTTGTTTCTTCAAAAATTTTTTTTTTAATTTGAGATTATAATTATGTCATTTCTCCCTTTCTCATGTACCCCTCCTGGCTATCCTTCAAATTCATGGCCTCTGTTTTCAGTAACTGTTCATACTCATACTGCAATTTCAGACCTTTTTCAGTCTGTATGACTGTATACTTCTTTGTATCTTTTCAAGACAGCCACTTGGTGAGCTCCTCCCATACTTACCTATAAACTGAAAGATTAGAAATAATAAAGCATGAAAGCAATGGGTGGAGAGGCTGAGTGTCTTAAACTTTCTCAGCAAGGACTGACACATTCCTTGCATGACTTGGCAGGATTAGTCACATGTATGTACAAGGACACATTCTTTGCATGACCTTAAAGGTTTGGTTGCATGAATTTACCTGTGAGCATACATGTATGTTTCAATGTTTGAGTGGCTTTAAAAAAGAAAAGCAAAAAGAAGGAAAAGCCCTCGTGTTGCTAAATGCAGACTTGAAACTAGCTCTATAGCCACACACTCTGTCGTATAGTATTTCTCCCACACAATGCAGCAATGTAAACATCAACAACAATAAAATGTATGAGAAAATGGGGAGTTTTAATTACTCAGTACTTTGCCTTCTAGTAAATTTATTTAGCTGTATTTAATAGTCATATTTAAAATTGGCTAAAAACTAGCTATCTCTATCCTTTGTGTATATATGTCATATGTATATTGAAGTCAGTCTTCTTTGTAGAAAATAAAAATTATAATATTTGTTTATTTTTGCCAAACATATATAGATTAAAGAAAGCATTAGCTTTATTGAGTTTGTTCTTGTTACAGTTGATGTTAACAGCAAGTTCAATCATAGCCATGGTCACAGCTTCAAGGCTAACACACAAAAAACATAAGACATTAAACTGAGAATCACGAAAGCACTTTGACCAAGGTATCATAAAAATGTGCATCCTACAGAAATGCAAGAATCTCTCATTGATGCACAACATGTCCCAACAGACCCACTGACATCTCACCCTGACAGATTCTAAAATGTTTGTCCAAGAACATCCTCCACGCATTACAGCCCCAGACAGACAGCTTTTAAATTGGAGTCAGGATGACCTTCTCCTACATCTCTACTCAAATCCCAAGCTGCTGACTGCCTTCAGATGAACAAAGCTGAGGACAGAGAACCTACAACACTAGGTCCTACAGAACTACAATAATGAGAAGGAGCCTATACAAGGTTTTGCTCAATGGATGGATAGAGAAAGCTGAAGTCTTAAATGGCACCAATTTACTTTGTTTACAAATTTTAAGGTTTTCATTGGCATGAGCTTCTTAGTGATATAAGAGTGAGACGAATATTGTTACTCTCATAGGCATTGTACCAGTATAACACATTTAGGAATACAAAGCTTAGACCCAGTCCTTCTTAAACTTTTTTTAACTGATTTGAGATGGTCAGCCTGTGAGTTAAGGGACTATAGCAAACTCATGACTTGGAGTTTATTATAAGGGTGTTCTCTATGTTTTATTTAGAAATAGCAGAGTGGAGTTAACAGGCAACAGTCCAGATTACCTTACATGGATAGCTGGTTTTCAAAACATCAGAAATCCTTAGAATTGACATGACAAACATTTCAGTATTAATGTTCATTTTCATTAGAGACCTGTCTGCTCCGGACAGCTTCCTATATTGACTTCTAAGAAGAAATTGAGCATCCTTGGAGTTACTCCAGCTCTGGTGAGACAGCCACTAGGCAAGAATTGCCACTTTCCTTCTACAGACAAATTAATGTCCAGAAAAGGACACACTTGCAGAATAGTCAACTGATTATATCTGCCTAGACAGAGTAATCAGCCCTTAATAATTCTGCAGAACTAAGGTCTGTCAGAAGATCCTGGGCCAGAAGGCAGAAGAACAGATGCTCCAACGTTTTGAAGTAGAGTGAGTGTCCAGGTGGTCAGAGGTCTCTATAAATTGGCTAAGTTTTAGAAACTATGATTTGTGCTTCCCACAATTATAGTTAACTCAGTCATTCTGGATTTCTGATGGGGTTGAAAACATATAGCTGTTGACCTTAAGAGAAAAGATTTGAGTGGATGGTCGTCAGCTGACATTCATCCTAAAGCCAGGTTCAGAACTAAATGTTCTAGTTAGAATAGATGACAAAGGAGCTGGTTAGTCAACAAAAGGATGGACTGGGTATTAGGACTATCCTGTACCTCACTGGTACAAATTGGCATAATTATGCTCTAATTGTATTTTGAGAGAAAAGTTTCATTTTAATAGGAAGGGTGATGTGTAGGAGGAGCTAAGGTAGGAGGAGTACTGAGAGGAAGAAAAGGAGTAAGAAGAGAAGAAGAAGGAGAGGAGAAGCTCGGTGATGAAAGAGAGAAAGAAGGGGGAGACAGGGAGGCAGATATTCATGTATCTCCACCAGTCAAAGATAGTTGTTATATCTAGGTCGGTCAGTGGGTTACACCTCTGATTGAACAATTCCAAACTTATAAAGCCTATGATTAACATTTTTTTTAAAAAAAAATGTATAAATGCAAAAAGGAAAAGGGGGCATGGGATAGGGGCTTCCTAAGGGGGGTGGGGGGTGGGGAATGGGGATAGGGGATGCCATCTGAAGTGTAAATAAAATATCTAATAAAAAAAAAGAAATAAAAAAAGCCAAAATACTATTTATAACTCCTGGAGAATTATGAGGGGAGATCTATTTTTTACTACAAGTGTTCTTAATAGATTATTTTACAGTCTTTCACGATATACTCTACTTTTCTCATTTGTCTTAGACTCCCAAAGTAATTATTACGTCCTCTGTCTCTGCCTTCTCTCTACTATATGATTTTGTTCTTCGTTGCTGTTGAAATGAAAATGTCATTTCTTTTATTTTAGGTATTTTATTTATTTGCATTTCAGATACCATCTCCTTTCCCCATTTCCACTCCCTAGAAACCTTCTATCCCATCCCCCCTCCTCCTTTTTGCTTTTATGCCATTTTAATTACGTGCGAGTATTAAGATCAGTTCATTTCTTTGTCCATTCAAAAGGGAAATTTTTTACTATTTTATACTTTGATTGATGTTGTGCCTGCATTAAATTCCAGTATAAACTATTTCTTCCACACAAACACTTTTGCTCTCTCTCTCTTTCTATCCATTTCTATGTATCGATTCTTCCTTACCCATCGCTCATTCTAAAACATGTGTATTATACCAAAAAAGTGCACAACACGGAAACTTTATTTAGATTGGTTATGATCAGTTTTTATATCTTCTTTACTGTATGTTAATGAAATATAAAATAAACTTTTCTTTCACATTGGTAAAAAAAAGAAAAAAGAAAATCCCTCATGGAAATGGTTTCTTTTCCTTGTCTCTGGTCTCTGCTTACAGCCAACCCTCTGTTTGTCCTCCTGGCATGGCCTTAGGGAAGCTCCTAGCTGAGCTATGTCAGGAGTTCTCAGTTCCATTTAGACTGAATGAATTGAATCATGTGCTGTTGTGTCTCCATTGTGGCACACTATATGCAACAAATGTTATTGCCTAAATCACAACTCCTTAATCCAAGCAGCTGACATTTTTGCTTCTTTTAACTACCAGAATTGTATTTCTTGAGGACAGAGAATTATGGAGACACTCTTCCCTTCCAAGTATACACCAGGTACCTCACAATTCAGTGAAACAGTACTCTTAAGGCAGGAGTGTTTGTTCTTTGAATTTAAGAGCTCTCTTAACTCTCAAATCTTTCAAGGA
Source organism: Arvicanthis niloticus (assembly GCF_011762505.2). NCBI lineage: Eukaryota > Metazoa > Chordata > Mammalia > Rodentia > Muridae > Arvicanthis > Arvicanthis niloticus. Next base: position 106,901,940 of record NC_047659.1, read on the forward strand.
GAAACCTTCCTATAAAGCCATATTTTCAGATCATCCACCAAGGGGGGGTTCATACTTAAATCCCGTGATTCTTATCAACAGTTATTAGTTTTCAAGGTGACCTTATGAACTCTGAAAACTAGACCTTCTTAAAACTCAGAAGATCATGCTGTACCTAAGTATGGCTTGAGGCACAAGTGACTCTTTTCACGTTTCCATGTATGCTGGTCCAGAAGGGAAAGAGTTGGAGTTCTAAGGAAAGCAAATGTTCTCCTGAATTTATCCCTGGTTCTAGGAGAGGATGAAATAAGGCATTCCCTATTCAATAACCTCTAGAATTATGAGCACCATAGTGACTGTCACCCTGGTGCAGTAGGTCTCAACTTTCCAATTCCTTATGTTATGGTGACCCTCAACTATAAAATTGATTTCTTGCTAGTTCATAGCTACGATTCTGAATTGTAATATAAACAGCTGACATTTAGGATATTGATATGTGACTTTCCAAAGAGGTTGTGACCCACGGGTTGAGAACTACTTCTCTAGTGGGTTGGAGAGACAATGGCTCAGTAGTTACAAGTGCTTATTGCCCATCCAGAAGACCTGAGTTCAGTTTCCAGCACCTGTATTTGGTGGTTCGCAATCACCTATAACTTAGATCTGGGGATCTGATGCTCTTTTCAGGTTCCATGGGTACCACCACACAGGGGCATACACTCACACAGATAAGCATAAAATTAAAAAATATAAAGATCGCCTCCCTGTGGAGCAAGTGCAACCAGGGGGAACAGGCTTGGAGCCAGAGTGAGGTTGAGACTTATTCAAACCTCAAAAATCTCATCTTGAGACCAGCAGGAGTCACAGTTGGCTCCCTCCTTGTCTCATAGCCTATGACCCCCACCTCCACCACCATGGAGGTAGAGCAGCCTCCTGGTCAAATTACAGGTTTAGTCACCTAGAATTCCTCTTCTTGTAAATGAAGCATTCCTAGAACCTCAATCCCAGCCAATAATGTACACTCTCCCTGAAAATCCCTACTCACACCCCAAGGTTTCTATAGCCCTGTTTACTCCACTAAAGGACAGCTGTTTCACTGAATACTTTCTAAAAGAGCTGTTTCATTGAATATTGTCTAGGAGAGCTATACCATGGAAAACCTTCTTTGAGAAGCCCCACCCCCTCTACCCACAAACAGCACTCATTTCCCTGGACCCAGTTCTTTTGAACCCTCTCCCACCCAGACAAGAGTCCTTCCTTTCATTCTGTCTTAGTTGTCCTCAATCACCTTAGGAATGATCCCAATTAGGACTCTCTCTCTCTCTCTCTCTCTCTCTCTCTCTCTCTCTCTCTCTCTCTCTCTCTCTCACTCTGTGTGTGTGTGTGTGTGTGTGTGTGTATGTGTGTGTATTTCTATAGACTTTTTAAGTGCTTTAGAAAAGATTCCAATGACTATGACTGAAGGGCCTATTTCCTCCTATATATAACCACATACATTTATAAAATAAAATAAAAAAAAAAGTCATGAAAGCGTTTCAACATCCAAGATCTTCAGACACAGCCTATGCATCAGAGGAAACTGAGGGGCAATGTATTTCATTTCAGGAGATTCATTCTCCAGGATCTTTCTACCTCAACTTGCAGTTTTCCCATGAGTGGTAAAAGACCACTTTGCTCCTGATGAGTAAATGGTACCTTTCAGAAGCTCTTCCACTGGTTGTAGTATATAGGACTAGAGATCCCAATGACTGAATTTCCTAGGTGGAGGTTTTGAGGATCATGGTTAAGGTTTCAACTTTACTGAAGCAGAAGACACTATGTAATTCCTAGATCGCCTTATATAATTAAATTGAATCAATTTTTCTTAGCTATAGTAGCAAATGGGAGGCGGGTGGGATGGCTCAGTGGGTATAAAGGTGCTTGCCACACAACTCTGACTACCTGAGTTTGACCCTTAGAACCCATAGAATCTAGTTGCAGTGACACATATGCATATTCCCAGCATTCCTATTGAAAGATGATAGATAAGTGGAGACGGTTTTCTAGAATCATCAAGTCAGTTAGTCTGGAGTACAGTACACAGCAGAAACAAGAGATGCTTCACCTCAACAAAGGTGGAAGGTATAACTTGCTCCTGAAAGTTGTCCCCTGATCTTGGCACATATGCCATGGCACATGCCTGCTTACCCATACAGGAGTGTATGCACAGGATGAATTATTTATATTTAACTATATTGAATAAATTAAGTGTTTATATTAAATAAAGTGATCCATATGATTAATTAATTACATGTTAAAAGAAGCAAATAGAATCAAAGGGTCCCCAGGAGAGATGAATTGTACTTTGAGCAGAAGCTGAGAAGGGGTAGAGAGAACCCTTTCCCAGGTTAGTGAGGGGACAGGAGTACCATATAAAAGGAGACTGGCCTCTGTAATCAACAACTCTGTTAAGAATGCTAGTTTATCTTACCTGATTTCAAATCAATAGTAAGAAAAGCAGGCACATCTGATGACAACTTTCCATAGAAACCCCTACCTGTGCCATCTATTTTTATTGTCCAATGATATTCTTCCCCCTAAAATAAAGTCAAGTTAATTTCTTATTTTCCAAAAGCAAAGGAACCAAGACTTTGTCCTGAGAGGCTTCTCTCCAGCCTTGGGAACAAGGGAACCACAGCTCATGGAACCCACAATTTTCTTTCTCTTTATTCTTCTTCATAAGGAGCAGCTTTTAAATCTTTGCTTCATTTGCAAAATGATAAGAGCCCATCTCAGCACTGTTGTTTCTGCTTTCTCTTCTTGTATACATTTTTTTCACTAACTTCAACCACAACTTTTAGGCTGTGTATCACTCTTAAGTCCTAACCATGTACTCCTAATTTTTCAGTACATATCACCAATATTGCCCCTCCTGTACACAACTTTTACCAAGAGCTGCATCCAGGCACTAGCAATCTCTGATCTCTCCTCCAAATGATAATGATAATGAAGTTATTGTTGTTGTTGTTTGATGATGATGATGATAGCAAATAGGAATAGCAATTATTCCTCAGAACTGAACTAGACTATTACACCCACTCTCATGTATTGTTTTTCATAACTAAGGCCTATAAGCTTGTTAGAAATAAGGGAAAGGGTGATGGGTGTTATAGAAGCAATTATCTGGAGGTCTTCTGATAATAGAATCACATCCTAGAGGCTTTACTGAAGCTGGTAAATACACCTACATGAAATTTTTTTCTGATTCTTTGATGATTGACCCCACAGAAAGTTCATTTATGAAATGTTTCCTATATCCCCCCGCCCCCCTCTCTCTTTCTCTCTCATCTGTATGTTTGAGATAGGGTCTTTCTATATACCTCATTCTGGCCTGCTGTTTATTTATGTAGTCTTGGCTGGCCTTGATTTCAGAGTATTCCTTCTGTTTCATCCTCTTGAGTGATAGATTACAGGTATGTCAAGATATTTTCTCTATATCCCAGAACTTTCATTATATTGTTATTATTATTTATATTTCTCCTTGACTCCACCATGAGGTCATAAGTACTTCTTTGGAACAGGATCCCTTTTTAAAATTCTCGCTGTACACAGTGCATGCCCTGCTCATTGAGTGAATAAGTTCATAAACATTGGAAAATAATTTCTGCATACCTTTATTTTTACAGAAAAAAAGAAATGCAGATGTGACAAGTATTTAAAGGCTCCAGCGCAAGTACAGAACTTTCGGTAAAAGAAACAGAAGCAGGATGTTACAGAAATGTTACCATTTCTGGGTGTTGGGAAGAAACTTGATAGTCAATGTGAACAGAATCCTTGGAACTGTAGCCTGGACTGAAAACACACTTCATCTCAGGAAGTCAGAGCTCTGTAATAGAGCTATAGCTCGGGAGATTTTCATGAACAGACTGTAGAAACTACTATTTTCCAACCATGAATAATATAAGGTCTTACTTATACATAAGAATTTAACTGAGAATTTCCATGAATCTTTTAAGTACAAGTAACTTCTAGCAGACACATCTTTGAACACATCTTCAATTTAAATGAAAGCAATTCTTTTGAGACCACTTAATAATAACAGACCTCAAGGAAATAAACTCAAAGAAAACTATTTGACTAGAAAGCTGCAGAATAAATGAGCATATCAGAGATGACTGGCACTCCATTTCTATTTAGTTCATGCTACAGTAGTGATCCCTGGCAGCAGACAGCAAAACTGTCTGAAACATGTGAGAAACTCAGAGATTACAGGAGATATAATTATCCTTAGATCAAGATGAAGTTGGCAATTGAAATCCTTCTAGGAACCAGACAGCATATGACTCAATATGACTTAACTGAGCTTCTGGCAGATAGCTAACAGGCAGGTAACACAGATACTTGCTGGAGAAAAGAGACTGAAAAGATGCTGAATATAAAGATATCTATGGTCACAAGAGAATCCAGCATGAGACCATGGGAGAGCGTACAGTCTAGTAACTCAAATTGAGAGCATCAGAAAACTAAGAATAAAGTAGGGACCATAGGCACATCATGTTTCACTGTCTTGGAAAGATGAACATAAATGTATCTATAGACAGTTTAAGTTTGTATTTCATCTCTCTTTGAAGCAAGAGTCTCTACATAAATGATTCCATGACTTCAGTGGAAGAGATGCTTGGATAGTTTTTGTCTTCCTGTCACTCCTTTTCCTATTGCAAATATTTTATCACTTGAGACCCAGCTGGAAATGAATTATTCTTAACATAAATGTAAATAGTGAATTAATCTGGATGCTATATTTATTTACCTTATGCACATCCCCAATAACTTCACAAACAAACCAAGATTTATTTAAGATTGCACCTCAATAGCTGAGTGGTTAAATCACATGCCTTAAACTTCTTTGATGATCTAGCTACCTCCCAGCCCTATCCCATGATACTTGCATAGTATTATGAATCTAGCTCATTGGAATCCTGTTCATCACTCCAGTTCCTTTGTCTTCCCCGTGGATACGCTCTCCTTCTCTACTCCTTGCTAGCAGACATCCCACCCTGTTCTCTATTCTGCCTAGCCACTGGGTGACCAACATTTATTAACAAGGCAGAGAATAAATGGTAAGCACTATTTACACAAACTTGAAACAGGAGATGGATAAGAAATTATGCTGGGTTTAGTGCCTAGTGCAGGACTGTAGAAAGGGGTGAAGTAGCATACAGTGTGGTGGTAGAGAGAAATAAAGCTGAGCGGGAAATTGTCATAGGACTCTCTCTGCATTGAGTCCAACTGTGTGCTGCTCATTTTTATTTTATTTTTATTTTTCTTCGATATGGAAGAGCAGACTAGAGCTAGGGGAAATCAGAATTCCACTTAAACAGGTCAGTGTTGATTTGTCTCATAGACTAGTGTATGAGTAAGCATGTAGACTTCAACATGGAGGAGCTCTCATTTAAAGGCAGAGGACAGGGGACTCATCAACATAGGGATGTCTGGAATGTACTCCACAGAGATGAGTATAGTGTCTAGGGAAAGCAACCCTGCTACAAGGCAGGCTTCCTCACACTGCTTCAGCTTCCTCATATTTGTGACCCAAGATGTAGATGTATATGCAAACCAAACATTTACTGAGAAATATCATAATGTCATTATGCTCTAATAAATCTTTCATATGTACATAGTTTTACAAATTATTAAAGATGAAAGCTCACTGACATACTAATGAGATAATATGCTTGTTATTTTGCATTAAAGAATCAAAGCTTGTCTGAATATCCAGCACTTCTGGATGCAAAACATCTTTGGCATTTTCCGAAGTTGATTGATAGTTTGGTTTTATATTTGTTAACACCGAGAATACCATTTTTATATTGCAAAATGGCAGACTATAATTGGGAACAGTTTAGAAGTCATTTAACAGTTTGTCCTGTCGCAATCCAGACTTCATGTAAATTTTGTTTTGTAACATTCAAGTCAACAACTCAAAGAGCAACATGAACAAACAAAAATTTTAACACCGTACTATCGATAAACATGTAAATATGATACACATTGAAGAACCATTGTAGGGATGTATTAAAAGAAAAAATATTAGAAGTCTTTTGTCTTTCATAATTAAAACATTGTGCTTTGTCAGAGCAGAAAATTTTGCGACACCGCATTCATAACACAAGCTCAAGTCTAAAGTGAGGTGGTTTGGCCAGTATGTAAGTTTACTCAATAATTATTTTTTTTCTTTTTTGACTATGTAATAGATGAAGGGACTATCATTTGCTTATTATTTTGAATGTTATTTACTTTCTCTTTTATTGTTTGTGTCTCTAAAATGAAGCACACATGAGCAAGATAGTCATATTTTACAACAACATACAGAAATACCCAGAAATGGTTTAATTAAAATTTCAGCATAACAATGAGAATGAGGGTTGTGTCCAGTGCCAGCATCCCCCCTCATGTGTGTCCTAGGAGACACCATAGGCTTTCCTTTGATTTATAAAGACTACACTTTGAGACGGTTATAACCCTAAACACTACCACCACACTGATGAAGAGTCACCCTGAGATCACTGCACATGAAGAATGAATGTTTTGTGGATGTTTAGGTTAAAATAGACATTTTAACAAGGTAAATAAATGCTTTATTAATGTAATAATCTGGAAACATTCTTGTAAATGTTTTTTTCACAATATTTCTGGAACGGAGATTTGGCCAGAATGAAAAATGAATGTGGTGAGTGAGCAGGTTTAAATGAAGACTTCTATGGAGGGAAAAAAATAAAGGAACGAGATTGACACCTGTAGAAAGGTGTCACCTGTGTAAGTGACAGATGAAGGCACTGAGAATTATAACCATAAATTTATCATACAGACACAAGAGAGAGGACTACAAGGTGTAGTTTTAATTATTGTATTATTAATATTAGAGTAGCTTCTAGTAAAATCAAGCTGTCTTCCCTAGTCCTTCCGGGCCTGGGATCTGGGTAATCTGGCATCAGTTCTGGGCTAAGTCAACAGTTCCTGCCTCTCTGAGGTCCACACTGCTTTGAGGCTCTCGTTTTCATGGAGATAACTCACTTTATCTCTTTCTCTCATTTAAATTTCTAGCAGCTTCCTTTTCCAACCATATGATTTGCATTGAGCTCTAAGCTTATAGTTAAAGGTCACTTTTGTTTTTAAAGTTTCAGTCTAAGCTAGCAATAGCACCACTTTCAAAATGTCTCCTATCAGTGTTTGTGACTACTTGCTGTGAAGCTAAGCCAGCTTTTGGAACTCCATGCCAGAGGATGACAGAGAGGCTTTACTCAGACCTTGTGCTTGAAGCAGGACTAGTTTTGACAGAGTGAAAAATATGACGAGCAAGTGAGAAACGAAGGAATAACACCAGATCTGTTATTTGAATGTATAATAAGGGTTTATTGTTCTTTTATAGTAGATTTACTTCTGACTGCTCTGTGGTTGAAGTGTCTGATCTTGGCCTAACGACCTTTGCCATCCCTACAATATGCTTTCCAAGAAGTCAACATATATTTTAACAGGTGACCTTTTATAAACTGCTTTTCAAAAGAAACCAGCATCATAAACATGGCTGACTGGAGTCCTGACATGAACCTCCCTCAACTCTGGAGTTAGAGGCAGTAGTATATCATGCCCCCATCTCCAGATGCAGAGGCCACTTAATAAGATGGAATACATTACAGAGGGTCAGTCTGGAAGCAAATGACATAAAGATACTTCCTGAAAATTCAAAAAGGAGAAGAGACACTAGGCAGAAACATACATCTGTTTGGAAAATTAGCATGATATGCACAGATGATTCTTTTAAAATGTACATTACATACATGAATATGTTCTATAAATACATGTTTAATATAAATACACATAACTACTACATTCTTATAAATATATAAGTTTAGATTCTTATGAAACTGTTTCATAAATTCAAAAACACTAGGAAGCTTGCAAAGAAGCTTGTCTAAAAGGCTGCCTTGTCATCATACCCGAGCTAGTCCGAGGCCCCTGGCATAAATATAGCCAAGGTCTGCCTCAGGTCAGACCTCGAGGTCAGGTCTCAGTGGGAGAATGAGGCTCTAGGAGGCAGGGGGCCTCTGGAGGAGGACACTCTCTCAAAGGCAAGGGGGAGAAGGAATAGGGTGAGGAACTGTGGGAAGGGGACAGATACAGGGCAATGACTGGAATGTAAATAAATAAAATAATAAAAAATAATGTAAAATGTTGCCTTGTCTAAAGCATCTTTTTACAGAACTAAATATTTGAATATAATTAATATTTAACTTATCCTAACATCTAATTAGTGTTATTCTATTATATAATATTTCCATTTATATATTAACATTTAATTATTATTTAAATGTTTCACTATGTGTTTTAAATGTATTAAAATATAAATGTACTGAAATATCAGATGACAGATTTTAGAATTTATATATGTAGTCCTATCTAACACAGAAAATATTATGTAGTATATTTGAAACAACTGAATGATTTTGGCTAGAATGGCTAAAATTTCTCTGTCTCTTCCTTCTCATGATTTCATGTTTATTTTAGTTGAATGTGAGTTATATGTATATATATGTGAATGTCTATGCATACATGTGTGTATGCCAGAGGTCAGCTCTGGGTGGCTCCTTCAATCACTTTCCACCTTATTCTTTGAGAAAGGTGCTCTCACTGACCCTGGAGCTCTTGGGATCTTCCTATCACTGCCTCCTCCCTGTTAGGATTAGAAGTGTGGCTATTTACTTGGGTGCTGGGGATGAGAACTGAGGTCTCATGCTTACTTTGTAAGCACATCTGAGCATCTCTTCAGCCACAAAATATATTGACAAAATCTTCAATTCAGTATCTACACGTAAAACATTACTAATGATGAGAATGATGATTTGAGTTAAAGTATCTCATTTTTAATTGCTTGGGATATGACACATACACACTCACACAAATGTATGTGTATACACACACACACACACACACACATTATACATATACAAGTGAGATTAAATCAAACTGAAGGATACTGAAATGCCATGAAGGAGAAAATACTGGAAGTTTGACTATAGCTGCTTTGTCAGGAGTATGATCTTAGGAAGTAAGAATGGGGAATCTCTAAAGCAAAGGTTCATTATGAAAAAATTCTTGGCATGGTCTCTACTAAAGGTGACTGACTTCCCCTGCTTTCATGGGACTATTCTCTGAGAGCCATAAGGAAGTTACTTTAGGTCAGTAAGTATAGAAGAAAAAGATACAAGGAATTTTTATTTGTATCCTGATTCCCATTAGTTAAAATGTATCCCTCTGGGACATTATTTTCTCTTCTCTCTATGCAATGTCTTATGTAAAAAAATCAGTATCTCATATTGCCCCATGCTTTGTATAGATACAAGGGACAAGAGTCAAGCAGCATATGGTCCAGACCTCATGTGATGTGTACCAGCTTGTACCAATGAGACAATGGCTTGAGGCTATCATGAGCTGGTGAACCCTGCAGTGCCTGGAAAAGACAAGTGAAGGCAAGAGGTTCTGAAGGGCATATAAGTAGTGTATGCTGTGGACTTCTTATACATGCAGAAGAAGAGAGTAGTATGTGGATGTATCTGCTTAACAGGCACTGAGGACCCCAGATATCATTCACATGCTTACTCACCAGAAGTTGGAGCTTTGTAAAAAGACAAATTTACATTTTAACTGTTTATAATTTTGGCTATGAATGTTTTGTGTTTATGAGTTGTTGACTTTCCTATTGCTGTGATAAAATGCCATTATCAAAAACAGATGACCCTGGCTTGTGTTTTATTTTTTTTTGTTTGTTTGTTCATTTGTTTTGTTGTTCACTTCATGAAACAGAGTCCTCCAAGAAGTGGGAACCTCAATTGAGAAAATACACTCATTAAGTCATAATAATGTTTGTGCCTATAGAAAAATGAAATGAGGGAGAGTCTTCTGGACTGTTTGACATCCTAACCATATACATACATTACTCAGATTTAAGAATACTATTGACTACAAAGCAAATTAGAAATTACAAACCATACTACAAAAGTTTGACTACATAAATACACAGACATTTCATGGATTTAAAAATAATCAAATGAAAACCTCATCTTAAGATACTATTATGTAAAGGCACCAAAAAGCTTTTTGAAAGGGCTGAAAAACAAAGACAAGGAATAAAAGAATCATGTGTTTCTATTCACAACAGTCTAGGTATAGAATCAGCCTAGACACTCATTAATAGATGAATGATTAAAGAAATTATCTATTAAATATCTATATGCTGAAATTTTATTCAGAAGAGTAAAATTATGTGATTTATGGGTAAATGCATTATACAAGAAGTCAGTGTGTAAAGTAAATAGATCAAACCCAGAACAATATGTGGTGTGTGTGTGTGTGTGTGTGTGTGTGTGTGTACAAATGAATGACATGAAATGGAGTGGCGATTATCTAGGGAGGAGAAGAATTCCAGCCAAGGTATAACAGAGGTGGACATACATAATTGATATAAGTGATATAAAAGTATGAACATATCATAGTGATATTTTATAGTTTATTTTTATAATAAAATGTTAATCAAAAGGTTACATCTAAGAGTTTTGACAGTATTATATAAAAAAAAAAAAAAAACGTAGAAGAGAAGCTCCCTTTAAAATACCTAGTATCTAGAAATTGTCATCCAGAAGTCATAGATGTGGGTACCTAAAATGACAAAACTTCTTTTACTGGAAATCAGTGCCCACTTACTCCACCAAGCCCAGTGTCACAGATGACATATAAGGGCACACAGAGCACATTTGAATGAGTGAAATGTACCAAAGTACTTGTGAAATGGCCATTTTCCTAAGAGAATATGAGGAGAACCAGGGACCCCTTATGTAGAATATGTACTTATACCCAAAACAGGAGAAAAGAGAAGAAAAGGAAGAAGCAACAGTAAATATATTCAACTCCTAAATAGCTCTTCTTCAAAATGAGTGCACGTTAAGTGGATGTTAAAAAAGCTGATGTAACACAGTACCTGTTATTTCTCTAAGCCACTACTCAGTCACTCGAGATGCAATTACATATCTACATGAGAGTATCAGCTGCAAGAGAAATATAAGCTGCTAGAGTTGTCTTTTACAGAAGTGAGCATAAAATAAACGGAAACACTCTTCAGAAACCAGCAAGTCCTCTTTTCAGCCCAGCTGTCATTTTGGGGAAACCTTGACATCAAATGCTGAAGTCTCTTTTAAGGCCACACACCTAGTTAGGACAGGTGAAGAAGTACCACCCATCAGATGAAAGAATTTGGCATCTCTGTATTATGAAAGTAAATGGAATATAGAGCTAACATAGGGACCACTAGTCATCTCCTTCATCCCTATGGCATCCCAGAGGTCTATCGTGTAACCACACCCCACACACACGTTTGCACACACACACACACACACACACACACACACACACACACACAGAGAGAGAGAGAGAGAGAGAGAGAGAGAGAGAGAGCATACACACAAACACACACACACAGTCACATAAACACAGACACACATGCACAGAAACACAAGTACACATGAACACATGAAAACATCACATGACTATGGTCAATTAATTTTTGACAAAGTTGCCAGGGTAAATAAATCTTGAAAGAAAAGTATTTTTAACAAATTATGTCAGGCAGCTAAATATCCCCAAATAAAAGAATGAATTTAATCTCCTTTATCTCACATCATATAGAAAGTTTAAGAAAAAAAACCAAACACTGATCTAGAAGTTAATACTGTAAAGCTCTTAGAATAAAATGTACATAAGGAATAAATCTGCAGGATCTTGAGTTCACCTTATATAGTGAACCTCAACAACAAAGAACTAAAGAAAAATAGATAATTTACAGATAAGTTTCACTTCGTCACAATTTTAAGATTTTTGTCAAAAGTCCTCTATCTAAAGACTGAAAAGGCATCCACAAATTGTGAAAAAAAATTTACAAATCATCTATCTGACAATGGTATTATGTTATTTAGTTTTCTGATTGCGGACAAATAGCCAACAGAAACATTTTAGGAGGGTTTGTTTGGGCTTGTGATTGGAGGAGCAACATTCCATCCTGGTGGAGAAATGCATGATGATAGGTGGTACTATGTTGGATGCAGCATGTGGCATCTGCTTGTTATGTGGTAGAGGGGGTGCCAGAATCAAGGCCAAATGATAAATCTCAATGTGTGCCATCAGTGCTTGATTGCTTTCAGTTTGCTAAGCTTCCTGAAGACTCCACAAGCTCCCCAAGTAACGCCCCCAGCTCTGGATCAACTACTCAAATACTCGAGCCTGTGGGACAGGACCTTCACATTCAAGCCATCACACGATGCTCTTGTACTCCACTGGGGCATGTCCATTTTGAAAGTCCCCATAATTTTACAGTTCCAGTGCTGTTGAAGATTCTAGTGTTTTCTGAGACTCAAAGCAATTTTTTAACTGTGAGACCTTGTAAAGTCAAAAAACTAAGCTGTAAGCAATTATACTTCCAGGGCACATAACATTACAGAGCAAACATTCATATTACACGGGGAAGAATGGAAACAAAACAAGGAAAGGCCAGACCAAGGCAAGACCTAAATCCAGCAGGTAAATGCCAAATCTCATAGTACTATTTCCAGCAGGTGCATGGTCAATGATCTGGATATCAGCAGACAGGGGGGAGGTCTGCGCATACAGCTTCAATGCCAGATTCACAGCCTCTGTCAGAGCTGGACTCCAGTCTTTACTTGTAGTTTCCCTTATTAGGTGTCTCATGCGACTGGCATCTACAGCATTCTGTCATCTCCACTGCAACTTGGTCCTTACCTTCATAGCACCTTGTACAACTCACCTAGGAATGCCATATGTAGCCTGATTCACATGGAACACATGCATGGTAACCTGTGTGTGCCTTGTGGGTGTACCTGGAAAAGATGCTTCCATAGATGGTCTTATTAGTGCAGGGTGTCTGGAAGCTCTATCTTTTTGGGGGGCACTGTCTTTTCAAACCAATGTACAATCTTACTTTCTAGAGACTTTAATGGGTCTTGGCCCTTGAAGAATTATTCCTATTGTCCCAGTTCAGATGAGACATTTTTCTTTAGTTGCTTTAATGTCATTGACAATCACTATAGCTTTATTGAGGATGTTAATTTTACTCATACTATTTTTCTGCCTAAACTACTTATTGTTCATTGTTACTGTCATGACACAGGGTCTCTCATTGAACTGGAAGTCCATTGTTTCTGAGCTCTCAGGACTGCTATTATGTCAGTGTCCTCTTGTGGATAGATGGATTATCACACACTTAAAACAAATGTGTCATTTTACAGTTCCCAAATGGTATCTCAAGTCTAAAGCCAGGATGATGACAATTGTTTTGTCTGAAGTCTGGAGGAGAATTAATGTTTCCTTGATATTTCCACTTTGGATAGGTGAACTGTTTGTCATTTTGACACAAGCCACAGTCATCTGTGAAGAGGGAACCGCAGTGACGAAATGCCTCCGTTTTCATAGCAAGTCTGGGGAGTGGGGTTCTTGATAGCACCTGGGAAGATGGTCCTGAGTTGTATAAGAAATCATGCTCAGCACACGGTGTGGTGGCTCACACCTTTAATCCCAGCACTGGAAAGAAAGAGGTCGACAGATCTTTAAGAGTTCAAGGCCTACCTGGTCTATAGTTCCGGGCCAGCCACAGCTACAAAGTGAGACCCTGTCTCAAAAGAAAGGGGAGGATGGCACTGAACAAGCCATGAAGAACAAGCCCATATGCAAACGTTATTACTCTGCTTCAGTTCCTGCCTTCAGTTTCCTACTTTTGAGTTCCTGCCCTGACTTCCCTTCATGATGGACCATTATCAGAATGTGTAAGCCAAATAAACCTTCACCTGCCCTATCCCCCTTGTAGCTTTTGGTCTTGACATTTCATCAGAATAATAGAAACCTAGGACACTCACGGCCCTTGCTTGTGACCCCGCCGTCTTCAGAGAACATCATTCCGATCTCTACTTCCAGCATTGCCTATCCTCTCAGATTTATCACTTTCTTTTTAAATTTTTTTTGTATGAATGTTTTGACATGCAATGCCCACAGAGACTAGAAGAGGGTATTAGATCCCTTAGAAAAGGGATCATAGGTTGTGAGCTCAACATGTGTACTTGGAATCAAAACCAGATCCTCTGAAAGAGTGGAGAGTGCTCTGAATCACTGAGCCATCTCTCCATTGAGTTTATCGCTCTTTAATGTGTCTTGTGGGTACTTTTGAGATTACTTTGTGCCCACCTGGATTATACAGGATACTCTCTACATACTGTGAACATTTTCAGTTAACTATATCTGCCAAGTCCATTTGTTACATAAACAAATGTGGTTTTGTAGTTCTTAGGGGCTAGAATGCAAACATATCTGGTGGGTGATTTAGTTGGTCTCCCAAACATTCTATTTTATACATTTCATAATTTTTTTATTCTATCAGCCTCCAGTTCAAACACCATCTCATTTCCACCTTTTGATAATCAATACCTTTACTATAAGATATCAATATGAAAGATATTGATAAATATCAATGATTGACAAGAATATATAGCATCCAACACACTCTGCTGGGTAGAACAAACCACCTAGAAGAACAATTTGAAGTGTATCTTGTAGAAATGCAATGTGCAGCGTAGGCCCCAAATCCCTGATACACATTCTAGTGTAACTGAGATCCATGCAGACACATCTTCAGCAATGTTCAATGCATCATTGTTTATAGTTGGCAAAAGTTAGAGTTAAGAATGCTCATGTTAGAGACTGGGTGGATAGTATCCATTCCCAATTCATCCCTCAGAAGATAGAGACTGTATTTACCAGTTTCTCATGCAGTTAATTTGGGGTCATATAGCAAAGTTTGGACCACTGCAAAGAAATTAAATGATGGCTCTCCTCTGTCCAAAAAAAAACAGTTGCTTGTGCACATACTTTGCAGCATAGCATCTCTCAGTGACAGACTGAGGAAGAGCTAGGAATTGACAGTGATGCAGGAAGAGGCTGTGAGCATGAGTCAGCACTCACTAGGGAAGCTGTCTCTCCAAAATTATTGAGCTGGAACTTTATGCAAGCAAGAAACAGCACTTTTATCGTGAGCTTTCAGTGTTATATTAAGGGCAGGTGTGTTATTTACTTCCACTGGAAATTATACAAGTAGGGGGCAGATAGAAAAAACGGTTGAAGCGAGGAGTGAATTCAGTGAATGTTAGTGAATAACCCTGAATGTGTCTGTATGGCTGGATTTATAGACTGGCGAGTAGTATCACAGGCTATGCTCTGTGTAAAATGGAGATACTGCACTAGTTTACTAGCACATAATATTTCAGCACGCATTCAAAAGTGCCAACAAATGAGGATATGCAAAGAAGTACACAGAAACTATAGGCATCGGAATCAAATTCTTAAAAAGTTAAACAAAGCGCTAACATATGAACCAGGTATACTACTTCTGGATATACACTCAAGAAAACTAAAGGCATATTTTCACGTATATATTTATAAATGAGAATTCTAAATATTCATACAAGGGGCACTATTTAGAGTAGCCCCCGATGGAAACACCCAAGGCCCATGAGCTGATAAAGAAATAAACAGAAATGTGGGATGACAGAGAAACTGTGGACAAATATTGGATGCATTGCACTAAACGAAAAAGAAGTCACAAAAGATCACAGATTATACAATACCACAAAAGTGCAATATCCAGACCAGGCTTATACCTCACAAAAGGATGCAGATTGTTGATGGCCTAGGAGTGGAGTTGGTGGGCTTGTAGGAAACAGAGAGAGACGACCAAGGGTAATTGGGTTTCTTTTAATGTAGAAAATATTCTGAAGTAGGCAGTGATAAATGTTGCACAGCTCTGCTAGAATTATACAGCTTAGTTATCAGAAACATGAACTGAATATAAGTAAATCTAATGTGGACACAATCAACAGGGTGAAAAGGCAACAGCATATGAGAGAGTCTCACTAAAGAACAATCTTATCAGTCACGTGCTATTTCTTCCACCAGAGCCTAAGTATTTGGATGTTCATTGTATTATTCTTTCTATTTTGTATGTAGCTTATTTATAATAACTGAAATAAAATATAATGCTCACAGAATAGAGATAGAGTATTGATCAGAAAAAAAAAATCCTCACCTTTTGTTGCCAGCCAATATTCTAACTTTCAGGAGCCCTCCTTGCTAGTGAAATAGGTAACATGTCAGCTTCATAAACTAAACCATATATATTAGATACAACTGTAGAAGTTTTGGGAAGACACAGGGCTCAGAGTCTTGAGAAAGTTCAACAAAGTTCAACAGACCATGGAAAATAGCTGGGTGATTTTGTTGAATAGCCCAGTTTGAGAGAAACAGATTCCACTTTTCTGTTGGGTAATCCAATGATTAGGATGCTAAGATTTGGAGATAACTATCTTCCAGAAACCAAAAAGGAGAACATAAGAATATAACACAAGGCAAAAATCAAAGAAGTAAATTCTTCCTCTTCTCAGTGAATAGGTAAAACCCTCATTGTCTAATCTACTTTGAGCTTAAATGTGGCTCTAGACCACACTATCAAATCATATGTGAACAGTTTTATTTTGCCCTAATAGTTCTATGTGTTGCAGTTTGCCTCTTCACAGGAGGCTTAACCTTTTCTGCTAGATTGTTTGTTTTACTAAACACAACAACTTTGCAAGATTTTGTGTGTGTGTGTGTGTGTGTGTGTGTGTGTGTGTGTTTCAAATTGTCTACTCTAGTCCTCAAAAGCACCTCAGCACATGGCTTGATTTTTTTCAGTTTTGTAGTTGTGGTGATTTTAAAATGCTTGGCCCATGGACTGGCACTATTAGGAGGCATACCACTTGTTGGAGGAAGTGTGTCACTGTGGGAGTGGGCTTTGAGGGACCTTCCTTCTAGACACCTGGAACCAGTCTTCTCCTGTTTGACTTCAAAACAATATATAGAACTCTTGGCTCCTCCTGCACCATGCCTGCCTGGATGCTTCCCGCTTGCCTGGATGCTTCCCGCCTTGATGATAATGGACTGAACCTCTGAACCTCTGAACCTGTTAGCTTGCCCCAGTTAAATGTTGTTCTCTAAAAGAGTTGCCTTGGTAATGGTATCTTTTCACAGCAATAAAACCCTAAGACAGTAACTCTTGTATATATGTAAGCCCCCTTCCTTCAAAACTATTAACTATGAGCATATGAATGTGTCTCAGTGTGTAGATTCCTGTGACAGCTAGAAGATTTGATCCCCTGGAGCTGGAATCACAGGTGTCTGTGAGCCATCCAACATAAGTGCTATAGGGAACTGAACTTGAGTTCTTTGGGAAAGTAATATGTGCTCTTAACCGCTTAGCTGTTTATCCAGCTCCAACTATTACAGCTTATTTTAAAGGTCACAAATAAAAATCCAGATAAAGATCTATATAGGAAGCAATCTGGAAAGTTCCACAGCATTAGAGTTTGTGTTCCTGGTACTGGAGTGCAGCACCCACTAACCCAAGGCTTCCCAAACCCCACTAGATGGTGTTTTGATGAGGGCTTCGTTAAGCAAACATGACCGTGGCTTTAGTACCTGACTTCTTTTCTATCTCTGTTCTTCTAAGAGAGACTGGATCTTGAAGTTCAAGGCTTCTGACTATGGCTTGGCCTCTCTGTTCTTATTCTACAGACAGCTGGGAGCTTCTTTGCCAAAAGTTCTCAGCATTTCAGATGTTTTCTTGATACTTGAGATTTACAAAGGTCCTTAAGAAATCTCAGTGTCAGAAAAGACTAACAAATTTGAAAAAAATGAGTTATAAGATTAAGACAAACAAACCACCAAAACCTCTCACTTTTTCTTTGCCAGGCATGGTAGTACATGTCTTTAATTCCAGAAGTTGGAAGGCAGAGGCAAGTAGATCTCTGCAACTTCAAGTTTAGTCTAGTCTACATAGAAAGTTCTAGGCCAGCTAGAACACAGTAATACTGTGTCTCAAAAACATGAAACAAAACAAAGAGAAAAATAAAACACAAACAAACAAAGAACTTTATCTTTAAGGATTCAATACTTCTCAGTAATTTTAGGTTATTTTGCTGCTTTCTAAATATTTGTGTTTATACTTAGAGACTCAGGCTGCTCCTAGCCTTGCTTGGGGGCTTCTTTTCATGTGAGAAGTAGTCAATACAGAAATCCATAAGTAGTCAAAGAATAAGTAACTGTGAATAGTCAGCACTGAAGGAGATTGACTCATTTCTTTGCTTTGGCCATCCACCCCCGTGCTTCCTCTTAGCAATATTCAGGGACCATTGAGGAAGAGGAGACAGAAAAAAAAAGTAAGAACCATAGAATGGTGAGGGATGTCATAAAATGGTGACGCCTCAACTAGACATGACCAATTAAATTCATGAATTCATAGCAGCTGTGGTTACCTGAAGAAAATCTGTCCAAGATAAAGCCAGCTAATACTTCACCATGGATTGACAGAGGCACTCAGAAGGCCCTATTTCTTACTGAGCAGCCATTAGCAGTTGGTGAAGGAAAATTATTCTTTGGGTTGTGTTCACTGATAGGTTGTTGACCATGGTCTAATGGTTGTCTCTGCAACCATACATATATATATACCACACTAATTGTAAATATTGGGCTATAAGAAAATAAAAACTTTGGAAGGGGAACTGGGAAAGTATGGGTCAGTTGAAGGGGATATAAGGGGTGGGGAATTATGATATTTCACTGTGTACATGTATTAAATTCTCCAAGAAAAAGTTTTTTATTATAAATTATTCACATAATACCTTATTTCATACATATATTTGTACAGTAATATTTTATTTTAGCTAATTTCAAATCAACTCATATTTAAATTAATCTTATATATTGCATGTGTATTTGTAAAATCACAGGTTTGGTGTAATGCTTATGTTCACTACATAGTACAAATAATTAAATGTGTAGATGTTGGTGATTTTTATAAATTTGTGGTCTACCTAATATAACATGCACTGGAAATTCCTGTTGGAAAATTCACTTGGAAAATCTGTAAGGTTCTATTTTACTCTGAGAAGCCTCTGACCTCTAGGGTTGTAAAACTTTGGAAAAGCATATTACAGCATTCAATTGACCTCTCTGGTGACATTTTATTTTGTAAGTGTTTTCCTAATTGGAAGCTCTACCATTCATAGCTAAAGTTTGTTGCCACACCCTCCCCAGACATATTCCTTTAACCTCACTGTCTCTCCCACTGTTCCTTCCTTCTTTGCAGCAGGGCTTGGAAATGTCCTGCGCCATCTGTCATGTTTGCTACAATTCTGAGGTTTTTGATGTGATATGAATCAATTAAACCACATTCCCATGGACTGGGTCCTAGTATAAGTAACTCAAGGCTCCACCGGTGATGCCCTCTTGCTTCCTGAGAAAAACACAAGCAGAGAAGCAGAAAAACAGTCCAAAAATGTGAGATAGTCTACACTTAGGTAAGTGTACGAAAAAGGCAGATTGTTTTGACAACCCAACATTCCTGATGCATATTTATCATGACATGACAGATTCTAAACAATTTAACCAGCTTGTGTTAAAATGTCTTACTTGTGAAATGGACCCTGTCTTTTACTATCTCAAAGAATGATCAGTTTCTGCAAAAACCTAATAAACAACTTAAACCTTTCACTACTTCATAGATATAAGTGTAAGATTGCAAAGTTAATATTCATCACAATAATATAGCTATTTATCCCATATATAAGTTTACAGTCAGACATATATATGTAAACAAGACTCAGGAGTGAAGTGTTGAAATGACTCAAAAGTTGCAAAGCACTATGCAAGACAGTTCATAAAAAGACATCTGGCCCTGCATTAGCAGCAGCAGTGGCATAATCACACATATAGATGCCATAACGAACTGCAAACTTTTATGTATCCTGTGTTTCTATGGACCGCGTGGATGCTTTTTCTAATGGCTATGGAATATTCAAATTGAACACAATGAACACCAGATTGTTTACAAAGTGCTGGCCAAAGATAGTCTTCCACAAATTAATTTGTCTCAAAATGTCAAATTTCATTTCTTGTAACGTACTTATTATTGTGATACCATATAATATTTCACACTTTTCTTCTTGAAGTTACTTTACAAAGACAACTCAGTAATTCTTAAATGCTACTAAAATATTCATAGTCACATAGATAGATGATTTTTCACAAGACATGGATGGTTTTTATAATTTTGGAAGAAAGCAAAGGAAGAAATTATTATTATTATTATTATTATTATTATTATTATTATAGAACAGTCTAGTGTAAACTTAATTGCTAGGTCAACCTATAGCAATTCTATCAACATGCATTTAGTCAACTGCAGAATCCCTAAACTTAATCAATATACATCATGCATATCAGTGTGTGTGTGAGCAAGTTGTCCCTTTTATGTGTAGACAAATAAGTTCAACAATGAGTCGAGGGCTACAACCAGAGGACAGATATTTTCACTGTGGTGAAGACTGTATGACTCTGTGTGGCTCATGTACATGGAACAAAACAAACACGGATGCCTTAGATGTAGGTGATCTACTGAACTAGAAGCTCATCTAATCCCATGTGTACATTTGAGTATATGTAATTCTTTCAAACTATTATCTTAAAGCATGTTTCAAACTTTTAAATGTAACATGTATCCCCAAGCAAGTGAAACAGTGCAAAGTTGGGTAATCAAAAAACATGTGTTTTAAAGCCTCATCTTACAAATGAGTAAAATGTTTGAAACTCTAGCAAAGAAAATAATATCAACAGCAATTAACACATAAGAGCATGCTAAGCAACATTAGTCAGTGGAGAAATGTACATTCAAGTACTATAAAGTGTTATCACAGACATTAGATGTCTAAAATAAAATTCTTGTTATATCAAATATATTTAAAATAAAATAACAATGAAGCCATATGTTGGGTTAGTTTGGTGTTTTAAGGATGGACATTATACTCATCTTCAAACATGGAAGCATTAATAGATCTGAATGACAAGAATGAACTACATAATTCAAGTTGTTGGGCAAAGGCTACCCAGGTAGAAAGAATAGCAAATGTGGACATAGGAAGATCAAACAGAGAATGTCATGGGATGAAGAGGGGAAATAATTTGGCACGTGTTATAAAAAGGTACCACAGGCTAGGAGATGAGAGTTGATCCAGTGGAAAATACTTGAAAATATTTAAATAATGTACATTTTTCTATATTTTTCAAAACTTGTTTCAGTCACAATTATATTCAATAGTGAGATGGCAATAATTAGTCATTTTTGTTTGTTTGTTTGTTTGTTTTTTGAGATAGGGTTTCTCTGTACAGCCCTGGCTGTCCTGGAACTCACTCAGTAGACCAGGGTGGCCTCAGAACTCAGAAATCTGCCTACCTATGCCTCCAAGTGCTGTGATTAAAGGTGTGCATCACCGCTGCCCAGCAAATTAGTCATTTAATATATATAAAAGGCTTAACAGTGCCTAGCATGACTTGAAATATAGTTATAATGAGGCTGGAGAGAAGCTCAGTGTTTAAGAGCAGTTGCTGCCCTTACAGATAGGTGACCTGGGTTCAGTTGCCAGCACTCGCATGGTGGCATGGTGTCTCACATATGGCTCACATGGCTATCTATAATTCCAGTTGCAAGGGATCTAGTGTCATTTTTTGGTCTCTGCAGGTACCACATATGTATGTGTTGCAATTCCTATGTGTATGCAAAATGTCCTAGCACATAAAATAAATATAAAATCTCTAAAAATCTGTTGTTTTAGTACCATGTTTTATGCGATTTCAGAGCCCATGAATTGGATGGCATACCATTATTGTAAGAGTGATAAAAAAATTAAAATGCTGTTAATTATAATGGAGATAGATATGAGGAAGGATAATGGAGCTGAGTATAATAAAAGTGCCTTATATAAACAACTTTGAAAATGTCATAATGAAATCTATTATTTTGTACAATTAATATATGCTAATGAAAACAAAAGATCACACTAATGATTTAAAAGCTTTGGTTCCCCCTTGATTTGGGGATTTACTAATTCATAGCTTTTCATCTTATGTATACACAAAATGAAATACATAAGCCAAAAAAAGAAGGAAAGGAAATACAAAGTAAGAAAGAAAAAAACAAAAGAAAAAAGAAAAATCACTGAGTTCTTATTGACATGCTAGCTCATTCACAATCTTACTATTATCTTACTTTTGAATTCAGGACCTCAGACTCTATTCACTCTGTTGACACTGTAGAGAACATGAGGGTGGCCAGCAGGACACCACGTAAGACCTTTGTTGTCTCTATTCTTGAACATATTAATCCGGTTTAATATCTGCATTGAAAATTTGACCGTGAATTTCCCAACATTCCTTGGGTAATAAAGGGAGTAAATATATGGGAATTCTTGGCAAGGAAGGTCCTTTGACAACAATTATATTACTGGTCTATGGTTCCACCCTGACACGGCTCTCCAAATGCACACACTGAAGTCTAGACCAAACTCATTGTTCTGGTCCCAGAGCTGGATGCTCCACAGATTTTAGTGAAATAATAATCACTTTCACATGTGGAGTCCTGTGTGGCAGTTCTGTGTCTGGTGACTCTTCTTTCTTTCTCATCATGGTCTCTGTATAATCTTAATAATGTTGAAAAGACTACTATAGCAATTCTCTTTGTTTATATTGTTTGAAATTTTCCTTTCTGCTGTCCACTAGCATAATAAACTCAATCACACCAAATTACGAAAAGGAAAATAAAATCCAGTGCATTTCTATTGATCAAACTAAATGACAACTCTGAGCTGACTCTGACTCTGAAATAACTCAAACCAGGCAGCCACTTCTCCAGCCATTGAACCAGATACATGGACTTCTCAAACAGAAAGCATGAAATATACATGCCATTGAGAGAGCTTAGTCACATGAGAAAATGCCCCAAATATCAAGAATTGCTTTGTAAAACCCAGTCTGTTTAAGTAAAATTAAGAATAAGAGGAGACCTGAACTCTGAGCTCAGTATTGCTCTGGGTTTGTGATGGCAACTTCTGGAGAAAGACATAACTGGCTAAGGTCAGAAAGTGGTAATATTTTTAAACTTCTCTATGTCCTGTTTCATCACCAGAAACATGGGGGTTACCAAAGTACAAACCTCATGGAGTTGTTACAAGTAGTATTAACATAGGAAGAATGAAGCAAAGGTTACCTGAAGTAGTAAATGCTATTTTCATTCATAACTCTTCTTAGACTATAGAATGTCCACTCATATTTCTCAGTGTTCATGAAATTGTTTCCAGATGAGATTAGCATGTGAACCCATAGACTAAGTAAAGCCAATGCCCCTCAAGAAAAGTTTTACAGTTTATAAGTTTAAAAGTTTATAGTTTTACAGCTATATCAGGCTCATCTGCCAGAGTTTGACATATTCAGAGGCAGATGCTTACAGTTAACCATTGATCTGATCATGGGGTTCCCAATGGAGGAGTTAAAGAGAAGACTGAAGGAGCTGAAAGGGTTTGTGGCCCCAGGAGGAGAGCAACAATACTAACCAACCAGAGCTCCCCAGGGTCTAAACCACCAGCCTGGGAGAACATAGGGAGGGACCCATGACTCCATCTGTATATGTAGGGGAGGATGGCCTTGTCGGGCATAGGTGGGAGAGGAGATCCTTGGTCCCATGAAGGCTGATCATCGAGTGGAGGGGAATTTGAGTGTGGGGAGGTGGGAGTGCAGGGGTAGGTGGGGGCACATCCTCATAGAAGCAGGAGTAGGGGGGTGGGATAGGGGGTTCCTGGGTGGTGGGGGCAATGGGCAAGGGGATAAAATCTGAAATGTAAATATAATATCCAATAAAAAAAGAAAATAGTTTTACATTATCCAGTCTACATGTGACTGAAAAGAATTAAATACAATGAAGAGAAGGTTTTGGTTTCTACCTAATTTATTGAGCTAGTGGATCTATCTTCTCCTGCCTCTGTACGTCAGGCTCTTGGCTCTTTAGACAGAGATTAAGTTGGCTGGAATCACACCTTCAGCTCTCTGATTCTCAGTTACTGGTGGTATGCCATTGGCCTTTTTGAGTCTTCAGCTTACCAATGGATACTCATCAGAATTTCATGTCCATATTCTATGACTATCTTATAATAAATATCGTTTCTTTTCTTGGAGAACATTGCTGAGTATAGCTGTAGTTACCATCACTACTTAGATTTCTCAGTTCTACTATTGTTTTGTCAGGATCACAATAGCAACAGTGCAGTGTATGGAGAACATCATAGGAGATGAAACATGAACTCTTGTATCTGCTGGTGTTTATGTGTCCTTGGAGCTCTGATGTCTCCTTTATAGAAACAAAATTATAATGTAAGAGCTATATAAATAAGGACATTCTAAAAATGAGAGTTTATAATTGAAGTGGATATCTAGTAGACAGAACATTAAGCTTGAAGTTGTCCTGGTGTTTTTAATTTTAAATTTAACTTAGTTGTGGAGTAAGTGGAGGTCGGTGCATGCACACAAACGTACATGCCAAGGCATTCATTCTGAGGCCATAGAGCAATTTTGTCCACAAAATTGAGTTGGTTACCTCATTCTAACTTTAAGCAGGTTGGATACGGAGGGTTCATGGATCACTAGTCTTGCACAGGAAATGCTTTTACTTACTGATCCTTCTTCCCAGACTCTTAAACATGTATACTGGGCTAACCTTGAACTCAGAATACCCCTGCCTCTACCTCTTCAGCATATCCTACCTGCATGCACCACAAAGTTGGTAGTTTCTAAACAGTATAAAACAAGTCTTTTCCAATTGAAAGGCTACCAAATGGGTATCAACAAAGGTTTTTGTAGATTGTTCCTGAGAGTGAACTAGACATCTATTGTGTTCAGCAAAACTCACTGCTTTTTGTCCCATATTCTCTATTGACCTTCAAGTATATGGCAGCTCCTAAAGAATATCCACTAACTCCACCGTTTGGGTCAGGATGATGGCAACTACATACAACAGAGTTCTGTGATTGTTAATTTTCAAAGGAAGTAAGACATCTTGTCAACTTGCATGGCCAGTAAGGGTCTATACAGTGTGTGGGATCCACTGTCCCAAACATTATAAAAATTGCTTTTGCATACAGAGAGATCTCAAGGTTAGTGCTCATAATTTATATCAGATTCTAAACCTGACAGTTCCAGATGAAGGATATCACAGCAGGTGAAGGCTAGATGTGACTGGTGTCCTGCAGAAGAACTTTCCCTGAAGGGTCACAGAATACTGAGGGTCATCATTTAATTCTGTCATAAAATTCAGCTGCCTTATCAAATCGCCTCTGCTGTGAGCTATTAAAAATTTTCATGGAAAGAAACAAAAAAAGGAAAAAATACAAATTTAAAATAAGTAGCCCTTTCCTATACCTTTGTATTTCCTGTTCACTCTGGGACTTGCCTGAAAGAAAGTTTTCATGAGACTTTTTTTCTAGAAAAAAAAAGGACTGAAGATTTCCTGGAAGAGAAAATGAGGTTGTATATTCTTTCTGAAGGCAATTGTGGAAGAAATCAAAAGAGCAAAGAGACAAGATTCTGTGCTTGAGTAAATCTGCTTCAGACTCCTGTACCTATGCTTTTATGAATATGACCCCTCTGTGCACTTACTTATAAAATCCAAATGTAGAAAACTACCATACTAAGTGAGTAAGTTACCATACTAAGTTAGTAAGTCTTATTACTTTTGATATTTGACCACCCTTCTCCAACCCAAAGGATATTTCTAATTGTCCTGCTTGGTTTTCAGAAAGAATCACAAACCTAGAATCTTTGGGTGTCCTCAGAAAACCAAGGTTCCTTCTTTTGGAAATTTTTATTCATTGGTCCTCCCTTGCTCTTACCTCTCCAGTTCCACCTTCACAACATACATTTAGAGAGAAGACAGAGCTCTCCCTCACTTCAAAAGTCTATTGCCAGGGACCTAATACATACTGAGATGCCTATAAATAGTGTCTTTTAAAATGTTAAATAATGTTTTAACAAGTATCATTGATTAAGTATCCTCTTTAACACATCAGCAGGATAATATTACCCCACAAGGTTGTGTCTAGAAAGAGGCTAATGTTCTACAAGGCTCAATAATGCAAAACATTTCGGGGAAAGCAAATAAACTTAGACAAGACTAATGTCCCTACCTAATCAGTGAAATTATCATAAAGTACATATCTGATAATAGTCTGCAAAGAATACTAGAAGTATCATGGTCTCAGGGGTCCTGAAAGTAACCACGAGTTAGAATTTTAAGTTTGCCACTTTCTCAAGCACCTGTGAATATGCACAAACAAAACAGTGGTTGTATCATTGTTAGTATGTAACATGAATAGCAAGATTATAGGAATAACAAAAACTATGATCTATTCCACAACTGAATAACAGTCAAAATAGGACTTATCAAACTCCAAAGTTCATTTCTGATATGTCTTTTCTCAAAGATGAACTGTTGTAACTAACAAGAGTGTATGTAGAATACTACAATAGCATATCTTATAAGTTTCTGAGAGATCCTATCCGAGAAATCTTAAGAGGAGGGGAAGTACACAGGATAAGGGCTGGGCACATATAGTTTGGAGTGACATGTCCTCACTAGCTCACTATAAGTTCATTTTCCTAAACATCATTTAGAATGCAATTTTATCATTGATTTTCCTCCCATAAAGTTAGATTTCAAGTATGCAAATGAATTTTCATTTTAACTCCAGTCTAAATCGGTATATCAACACAAATCTATTTCTTACCAAGCTCCAAAATAGAAACAACAGTACAATAGCAAATTAGGACAAAAAGGGAAAAGCCAAGATAACAAAATGCTGAGAAGAAAGAATCTATCTATGATATCTTTGGTAACTTATAATTCATTTCCAAGAACAAGATAGTTTCAAATACAATCATTTCAACACACTGGGGCTGACAAAGTAGTGTGGCCAAAGAAATTCACCAGGTTAGATATTTTTGTAGAGACTATAATTACACTTCTCAATTGTGCTTTTACCCATTTTAATGATCTGCTTTTGTCTTGTTTTATTAGTGGGACCTGGCCATATCTACTGTCTTTGCTTCTCATGAAAGATGACATTCAGAAAAAAAAAGACCTCTTTGCTAAAGGTCTCTGTAGCAACTCTGTCAAGATGGCTTGGAATAAAATAATTCTACCTTGACTTTAGCCTTTCTCTGAATCTTCTCAACAGTATGAATGACCAGATCTATCAACTATGTTTTCCATTTCTTCCTCCTAACCAAATACTGCTCACAAACCTTTGAGCATGCTCAGCTCCACTGGTCATCATCCAGGTTGCTTCCCTGAGCTTTACATGCTAGTCAAGTCACTCCTTCCATTCGTAACTTTCTTCATCTTTCACACATAAAAATTCTTAAAGGAATTGTTTTTTTCTGCACATTTGGATATATTTATTTTATACCCCTTATGTCTGTGGTCTCTAGAGGGAAATGAGACCATCTATACCTCATGAGGCTACTGATTGCATTAAAGAAGATAAGCAGGTGGGAAATTACAGATGGAGTCTGACATATAATTAAACATTAATATGTATATAGAGTTCTTATTTATGCAACTTTTAGTTGTGCAACTGTAGCAGTGAGTAGCATCTGACATATTTTCTTTAAAAAAATTTGAAAGCATAACTGTTGTGGATAGCCCCACCCTCTTGTTTTGATGGTAGTTCCATTCCTGGGAGGGTTTGCTGAGGAGGAGTGAATATTGTGAACCATCTGTCCAATTGAATTTGTAAAATAAAGGCTAGAGCCGGTGATTGGGCAGTAGAAGGGGGGGTTGGAGAAAAAGGAGGAGTCAAAAGAGGAAGTTGACAGGAGGGAGGAGCTGGAGGTGGAAGGACAACAAAGGAGAAGAATGTGGCCTAGAAAAACTACAAGTTGTAAGGGATCTCATAGATGGGGAATAGAGTGGTGCAATGGTAATTATGCCCAATCTAGGCTTGCAGTTTATAATCATAAATATTGAGTTGTGTTTTTCTTGACTGGACTTATTTAGGTTGGAGATTTACCACAACATATAACACCTATTGTCTTTCAGACCAATGTTAAAGAGGGGAAGAATCCAACACACATTGATGTACATAATATGGTAGTTCCCTTTTGAGAGTGTCCACTAAATCAAGGATAAAATGTAATCACAACAGACCATTCATACTGTGGGCTACACTATTACAGGGGTTCCATTCACAAGACCAGATATGAAGGTTGTCCTTTAAAGTTGAGTCACATAAAATTCTGAATGTAAAGGAACTGAATAGGAAAGCCTGATATTCTCCCTAGAATATGGCAGACACAACATCACTCAGGTTCTACAATTAGGTCAATCCAAAATGGGAAATAAGAGGCTAGAGTTGCTGATTTAACCCACAGAAGCTCACTCTTCCTCTATCCCTGACTGTGTTCCCAAAGTTTCTTCTTTTTATTCCTTTAGATACACAGGAAGTATAAGAAAATTTTCTCTGCTTCCCTGCCATTCCAGGTTTAAAATAAGCATCTGAGCCTTTCTCTAACATGAAAAACTCTACAACTGTTTTTTTCTGTAACAATGATGATGACTTAAATCTACCCATATCTCAAATTCAAAGCTTATTACCTGACTGTATAAAAGAATGGTGATTTAATATAGTAAAGTCCATCATTTATATGACCTGTTAACTATGAAACGATCTTCTTATTTCACAGTTAACTTGGATGGGTAGTGTGAAAGCATTTTGCCATATTATTATAAACTATCTGAAGTGATATTATCTCATCAAGAAAACATCTACTGTTATTATTAAAATCCTACCATAGGCTTCTAACCAGCAAATACCTACTCTTCACTGCTTCCTAATTAAGAACATTTCAACACTTGTAAAGACCTGCTAACATTTATCACTTACCTGTATATAAGTAGGACTAAGAATATGTACCTCAGAATCCCTGATTCACTCTTCATTCTCCATGAACAATTATTTTTAGTTTTAAGTCTTTTAGAAAGACCTAGCCTTAAAATCAGTTTTATTATCTGCATCAATAGGTATAACTTTACATATTCGTTTTTGTAACTTTCCTGTAACTGGTACAATGTCTGTTACTAAAATTGGTCATGAGTATGAACCATACTAATGGGAACACAAAGTCCTATAAATGCCTTGGAAGGGACAATAACCAGCTGGTCCCCAGTGCCCTACAAGAGTGTAATTGCATTACATGGGTAAATGCTTTCCTCCTAGGGCAATTTCATTTTACTTTTTCAACACAAGGTCAATCATAGCAGTTCTTATGTTCTGTTCTACTGATCAACATTAGATCCATTACATTAAATGGTGTGTGCTTATACATTCATGATTACAGTTTAGCAATCACAGAGATACCGTTTTCTTTGGAAATTACGTTGAATATTTCTTCATATTCTGCCTTAATAACCTTTAACCCACAGTACATGTGCTGTTCTTGTCTACCCTAATGGATCCATAGATGCACTCATGTTTAACAATCAAAAGAATATTTTTGCATTTTATCATCTGAAAACTTGTCTGTTCATTTTACCTGCCTATCTATTGATGGGGTGCTATGGATTTTTAGTGTTTCAGTGGGTTTTAGTGTGTGGAGGGGTACTATCAGATATATAGCTAGCAAAGATTTTCCATCTCTTCTCTCAGCTACCTATTTTCTTTGCTGTCCAGTTCTGTAGTTTCATTAAATCCATTTTTAAAGGAAGAGGAAATGTCTAGTAACCATAAAAATAACTTATTATCATTTACTATCAGAGAAACCCATGTAAAATATATACCAAAATTCTCTCTCACCCTAGCAGAATTGCAGCCAGCATGGGGGAAAAAAAGACAAGTACTAGCTAGGATACAGGCAAAAGGTAATCTTTATATATTGTTGGTGGATATGCAAATTAATCCAGACATTATGGAAGTTAGTATAAATATTCCTTAAAAGACTAGCAATAGATACATCATAGGACCCTGCTATACTGCTTCTGAATATTTCCAGAAGTCTTCAAGTCAATGTATCACTGAGATACTTACACACCACTATAGCAATGTTATGGAATAAATCTAAAAATCTAACAACAGAAGTTTTTTTAAATATAGAAATTATAGTTTGCATACACCATTAATTTTTCAGCAATGACGAATAGAGCTGTTTCATTAGGAGAAAAATGAATGCAAGTGGAGATCATCATGAGTAAATTAAGTCAGAAAGATAAATACTATATGTTATCTCTCATATGTGTCTCTTTATAGGCTTATACATATATAAAATCATATATACATAGATTACATGAAAGTAGAATTACAGCCATATAGAGAACAAAGGGAACTAATGGGAGGAAATGGAATGTGTATGGTTGATGTTCAAGGTACATTGATTGTTAGCATAAAAATGATCTTTGCTAACCCTGTGTATTAAAATAAATTTCAAAAAAGATAAATGCCTTGTTTCATTTTATATAATAATTTAAAGATCTGTGAAGGTTAAGGGACAAGTCTGGAGCTAGCAATCCTTGTTCCAACTGACATGTATCCAAACTGACTTCCAAGAGTCAGGACTTTCCCAAATCTCAGATGGTGGTAGCAAATAATTTGTCTCTTTCACTTTTGGAGAGATGAATTCTGAAACATGAGTGTTACACAATTTCTAGTTTTCCCAGTTTAATATTCTAATATTGGTAGTCTTTCTGTTATGACTTGGATATGGGTGTCTTTCTGACATTCCTATATTGGGGCTTAGACCTAAAGATGATGGTATTCAGAGATGAGACCTTAAGGAAGTGACTGGATCATAGAGGCACAGTGCCATGGACAAGATCAGTGTCTTTTAAAAGAACTGAAGTTGACTATTTTTGTTTTATTTTATCTTCCTGTCCCAGGAGGATGTAGCTTTGTCTAGATCCTCTAGAGGATACTGTTAATATCTGTCCTGAAGCCAACCCTTTCTGGATGCTGAATGTGGTAGTAATTTGATCTGTTTTTTCCTCATCTATAGATCTTTGACTTCACAGACCTCTGGAAATCTGATATTTAATTTAAATAAATCTATCATAACTAACCTATCTTAAAAGAAATCATACATGGTCACAGAGGCCATCTTCATGCACTTATATGATTATACTCTGGGAATGTTCCCTCTCACCCATTACACATTCTTCTTCTCTTCCCACCATTAGAATTGGAAGAAGCTAATTTTTATCATTTATAAACAATCTTGTCAAACTGCAGCAATGAAGCAAGCCACAATCCTTCATTGTGTTGTTTTCTTTCTCTCTCCTAATGATACTTCCTGAAATTTCCAAATCATCTACTCACTGCATCCTCACCTTACGTTCTGATTCCACAGGGAGTTTTAACCAAAATCAAGGACGTATCCTTTCCTATTGTCCTTTATGAGCTTCTTGCAATAATTAAATAAGATAGAATATAGAACAGCAAGAACTCAGTTGGTATGAATTATGTCTTCACAGGATTTCAGTTACTCTTGCCACTTTTCCTCCAACTCTGAGGACTATCTTTTTAAAAGCAAATATATTTAAAAACTACACAAGCAGTAGTGTACTATAAGTGACTATGTTACTGGTCTATGTAAACTATAATCTAATTTTAGAGTGCTTTTTGTGCTTTTAATAAATCATTTACTGTAAAATTATGTTATGTTACATCAGCAGCTAGTTCATACATTTTGTGTTTACTCTGCCCTTTGTTTATGTCAAAGACCACCTCAAGGGTTGGACCTATGAATAAAAATGGCACAATGATGCACATTGCTTTGTATAATAATTTTTAAAATAACATGTTTTTTAAAAAATGTACTTGTATCTGCCATTTGTAATGTACTCAGTGAGGCTGGCAGTGATGGAATCACAACATATACATCTCTTCAAAGAAATCCACATCTTTGGGTAGCACAGGACTAGTTTCTGCCCCTCCTTCAAATATCACCATTCTAGTGAAGCTAATCTGACCACTCAATTTGAAATCACACTCATGACTTCCACCCATGCCAAACTTTCTGATCCCTTAATCTTCTCTAAATTTCCGAAGCATAGTCAGCTGCTGACATTGCACACATTTACTTACAAAGGAAGGATTTATCTACTGTGTTCGTTACTGTGCCCCTACATGACCTAAAAACATACAATAGAGCTCAGTGTTCATCTAGTGAAAACATGGATGACTAGTTTGCAATAGGAACTATAGCATTTGGGTTTTTTTTCTTTTGCTTTTTGCTTTTTAAAATCTAGTCTGTCAAAGGATAAGGCAGACATGAATAGGCACCATCTGAATAAATAGATCTTACTGTATTTATTTAAATGTTTTATTAGTGTATATTTATGTGTATATTGTGGGAATGCACCTGCTACAGCGAGCACATCAAGTTCAGATGGCAACTTAGGAGTCAGTTATCTATTTTCATCTTCACATGGGTTTGAGGGAGCAAACTCAGGACACCAGGCTTGTGCAGCAAAGGCTCTTGCTTGCTGAGTTGTCTTGCTAACCCTTTGGTTATTTGTTTTACTCTTATCTCTTATGTAATTAAATTAGAAACAAAGGCCTTTCTGTTCTACAGTAGTGCCAACAGTCAGTATAACCCTGGACCACACAGGAAAGAAAGAACCCCATAGTGAGTGGCCGGTCCTTTGTGTTTGAAATAAAATTGAAGTCAGAAAATGAAGAGACAGCTCCTCCAACAGTGACCATTGCTAAGCAAATAAAAACTCTAGGGACAGTTCTGGAATTCTCTATCTCATTTGTTTTGCATTACATTTAGCAAGCTAAAATGACATCATTATTCACAATTGTCTCTCAAGATTCCCATGTGGATATTGAGATGATTTTCATCAATTCTATAGAACATAAAGCCCTGGTAAGACTATATTTCACCATTCTATAGAACACACATCATGTAAATAGATGAGCTAAACTATTCTATAAAATGCATATAAAGTAAAAGGTCCTACCCCAGCTTCTCTGGGATGCACATTATGTACAGTTCATGTTCTACTTGATTATTCTATAAAATGTTCCACATGTAGAAAGCTCTATTCTACCAGTCTATAAAACGTACATTATGTATAAGACTCCTGTCTATTGCTTTGAAGAGACATCATGATCAAGACAACTTTGTAAAAGAAAGCATTTAACTGGGGGCTTGCTTAAGGTTTCAAAGACTTAGTCCATTATTGTCATGTCAGGGAACATGGCATCAGGCAGGAGTGGTGCTGGAAAAAGTAGCTGAGAGCTACATCTTTATCTGCCAGGAAGGATAAAAAAGATACTGGCCTAGCATGGGGTTTTGAAACCTCAAAGCCTACCTCCAGTGACAGACTTCCTCCCATAAGGCCATACCCACTCCAACAAGGTCACACTTTCTAATCCTTTCAAAGAGGTCTTCTTTCTGGTGACCAAGTATTTAATTAAATACATGAGCCTATGGAGGAGTGGCATTCTTATTCAAACTATTAAAGTTCATCTTTATCATTTTATAGAATTCATATTATATAGAAATCTCCACTACATCTTTCTATAAAATGCATAAGGCTCCACTCTTCCGTTATATAGCCCTTGTGCACACCATACACTAGCCTCTATTTCACTGCTGCACAAAAAATGCACTGTGGGTGATTTATGCTTCCACAAGATGACATCACAAAACTATTCTGACATCTTTTTAAATTATGATATTCCCTACCACCAGCAAGCACAAGAGTACATGATTTACTATTCTATTTTGTTTTAATTCAAGTAAAATATATTAGAAAGTTTTAAAATAATTTTCCATTCTCAAAAAATTGAAAAAAAATGATTTCTAAATCCAACTCATGCAAATGTTTTCAACAAATAATCGAAATTCTGCTTTTTAAAATAAACTTTATATCGACATATAAAGTTACTTACACTTCCAGTTTTTTCCTAGCATAGAGACTTTAAAATGTATCCTTTAAAACTATAGTTTCTCTTATAAATAATTATGTGAAGTGGCCTGCATTTTCAGTAAGTAAAATTTAAAAGTAACAATATTTAACGAGGAAATGGTCCCAAATTATATAAGAATCCCCTCATCGAAAAAGTAACAGATTTAAATATTTTGAGGATCAAGAAAATGATTTAAACAAGGAAAACTGCATTGCACAATGTTAGAAAGGACTGGCACTGATGGTGGTAGAGTAGAGACTGGCGTGCTTAAGGAGTCAGGTGCTTCTCTGCTACAGGAGAGGGTTGCCAGGAGAAATACAGAGAATGCTGCCAATTAGTCAATCTGTCAATCTCTCTGTCTCTCTCTTTCTCTCTCTCTCTCTCTCTCTCTCTCTCTCTCTCTCTCTCTCTCTCTCTCTGTGTGTGTGTGTGTGTGTGCAGAGTGTAAACAATAAGAAATCTAGATACCTCTCAGAAATGTCACACTATAAGCACCAAGCAAAATAAAATTTAACACTATGCTGTATACCAGCATCACAATATGATTAAAACCTAATAGGACTCATGTGCTCAGGCTTTCAAAGGATGGCTCCATCAAATCCGTAGGTCTCCAGTTCCCCGAAAATAATGAACTAAGGTAGTAAACGATTTACTGAGTATAGAAGAATAACTGGGGGACACAGGTACTTGCCTTGTTAATCCAACTAAAGTGTCCATGGTAACTGCTACTGCAGAAAGCATCCATGTATACCACTGACGTTTCCAATCTTTAAAGTATTTTATCTCCAGGAGCATTTCCACAAACAGGCAGCTAGAACTGAAAAGGTTCCAAAACTCTGACTGAAATGCCCTTGCTTCAACCACTTGCTTTGATTCATGTCTTCTCCAAGCCTTCTTGGCTTCTCCTCATTTGCTAGTTTGGCCATTACCATGGAAACAGTAGAGCCAAAGATCTGAGAAGAACTGACTAAAAACCTCAGTTTTTCATATAAAGTTCAGTAGATGTTCAAATAGGGAAGATAGCACAACCAGGAATATTCACACCAGGCTTAAAACAACAAAGCACTACAACTAGTAATCAAGTAATTATCCTTAATAATTTTCAAGAAATTCAGTTATTTTCTGTTGCTGAAAATATGACTCTTAACTAATACTATACTTCACCTTTCTCTGTTTACAGTCTGTTTAAAATCTCCATCTTTTTGCCACATCTAATAGTGGAATTTCTGTCTTGCTCTGAGAAGCAAGAATGGAGTAATTAATTTTACCTGTCTTTCATTGATAAAAGATAGAAAATATTAGTATGGAGAAAGGAATTAGATATGCTATTTCTAGCTTCTAGCTTACATCACAGAATGTCATATTTATGTCAACATTTTTTTCCCATTTGAACTCAAAAATTTTAGCCTACGAAATAGCAATATATCTGCAAACATGTATCAAGGCCTGTCAGGTGGAAAGCGAGGTGGCGTGATGCTAAGTTGAAACATAACTAGGTACTTTAGAATTTTCGTTCCAGTGAAAAACAGAAGTTCTATAGACATGTATGTAACATAATGTGGTGAATGTCTTGGGGTAAGTCAGTCCATATGCAATAATTTAGGGGAGGGGCTTTCATTGTGTATGTAGTCCTCAGATGGCTTGAATGTTCATTTTGGTGATGGAATTGAAGACGGAAACAGAGAGGGGTATAACTCAAAACCTAAGTGAGATTGAGTGAGCAAAAGATGTCCAAGTGAAAACCTTCAGCTAATGATACTGAATGATGGTGGGGTTGTGAGAGGAAAGGAAACCACACTGAACTATGGGGAGAAGGACATTCCCAGGGGGGTAGCCATTGTCTTTCCAACATTCATGAAAGGCTAAACAAACTACACTCTAGGTTGTTCCAGGATCCCATGTACATTCTGTGGATGCTCTTGTCTTGTGTGTAATATTTGCATTGTAACTTGTGTACTGAAAATCATCTCTAGATTACATGTAGCTCTTAATACAATATAAATGTTAACAGTTGTTATAATGCATTAACTTGGGGAAAATGACAAGAAAACTGTACGTGATAAGTATGGGTGCAATATTCTTCAAATGTCTATTGATCTGTAGATAGTTGAATGCACAAATACAAAACCCACCATGTATGAACAGCTAGCTATACTGTTCACTTGAGGCATGAAATGCTGCTGATCAAATGTAATTGAAAAATTCATTTGGCATTTCTTTCTATATATCCAAAACCTTTAGGATAACGTTGTCCTAGACACTACATAGACAAGGAGTGTTCTACATGCTATTTCTATAAGATGTTTTCTTTAGCTCTCTTCTCCTTCAGTGTCCTTATTTTTACAGGCTAAAGCACACCCAAGTAGCAACTGTTCCTATGTTGGAAGAAGACTCTTTGTTTAAACAGTTCTACTCTTTCCCAGGATGTTTGCTTCCTGAACAGGTAAACTTCAATGAAGTTAGAAGATCAGTCTTTGTGTAAGACTGCTGTTCTAGCTGATGATTTTAAACTGTTAGCTGAGTGCCCCTTTCCCTAATCTTTAACTTAAATGATCATCATTAGATGTGAACACACAAAGTGATATCCGGGGAACTGCTAAAGCTCTTCTAAGTTGTGTGCAATCTCTGTTTCTTAACTGAAAAAAAAAAAGGAAAGTGATAATTGTCTATCAGATGTCTTATTTGGAACAAAAGTATGTTTGCTTTTTTTTCCCCTTCTCAGTCTTCCACATCGTATAATCATAGAACCAATATTGCTTGCATAAGATCTTCCTGATTGATTTACAGAGTGGGACCCTGGAAGAGGAGGGCTATGGAGCAGTAGTGTAGTATAGTGCTTTGAAGGAAAACCAAGGTATTTTTCATTGCCAATGAAAAGAAATGTCAGTTCCATTGAAAACTAGTCCATAGGTTACCACAATGGAACATTTTTTATATTGTGAGTAAAACTTGTCTTTTATGTATGTAACAAGATACTGATTTTTCATTTTGATCATGCAGTTAATCATGAGTGAACAAAGCAATGTGGCTGTATATTTACTTAACCTTTTAATGTGCAAATCCAAATGAGCAGAGATGCTGAACCTGAGGGGTTGAACACATTGAGAAGCCCAAATAGATCTGTTAATCAAGTAAAACTTCATTTCCCCCATGCTCCAGGTATTATACAAAGCTGCTCTGTGTATCTCCTAAGTTTTTGTTGCCTTGTGTCTATGAAATGTGGATGCAAAAAAGTATGCTGTCTAACTGCAGCACATTTGGCCTTGAATGATTATTTGATAGTTTTCTTATAATGATTAATCAATGTGCATGGGAAACATATTTTAATGATTGTTTAGATCTTGTTCAGTATGTTATCTGTAACCACAGAAATACAGTTTCATTTTCATTTAATCTGTATACTGTTGCGTGAGTAGTTATGTATTTGCCTTTATGACAAGCTAGAAACCAGGCTTTAATTCAAAGACAAAGCAAAGAACCAGCCTTCATCCCCTTTCTCTTCCTTGTACCTATCCCCCTAGCATCTCTATAAGGACACATCCTTATATGCCCAACTCTATTTATCCCTCTGATTAGCTTTTATCTTGTCCTATTATGACTAAGAGTCCTAGGAACATAGAAGTCAAGGTCCTAGATACAAAGAGCAAGACCGTGTATGCAGGTGGAATGTGGGCTCTTTGATGATGCAGAGGTCATTGCTGACAGAATCAGAGTATTATAGAGAGTAGAGCGGCAAACTATTGTTACATTTGGTAAGCAGAGGTAATTAAAGGTTATTTTAACTGCCTTGTCTGTAGTACAATGGAAAAACAATTATTTTTGTCTCCTTTATTTACAAACCATCTCTTCTCAAAGGAAGTTTATAAAGAAATATAAAACACCATTGTTGGGGCTGGAAAAGAGAGCTCACTGGCTTAAGGAACTAGCTGCTCTTCCAAGGACCTAGGTTCAATTCCAAGCACCCACGTGACACCTCACAATCATCTGTAACTCCACTCTGAGGGGGATTTGATGCCATCTTCTGGCTGCTATACATTCAGGCAAATACTCATACACATAATAAAACAAAATAAAATGATAAAATAAAATCTTGTAAAATTTAACACCATTAGATTTCCTGGATAACCACAGAAAATTTCAAATTTCTTGGGAATTTCAGTAGAATACAAACTGAACTAAGAGTTACTTTTTAGAAGTTTTTATTGGATATTTTATGTATTTACATTTCAAATGTTACTCCTTTTTCTGGTTTCCCCTCCTGAAATCCCATTCCAACGCCCTCCTGCTTCTATGAGGGTGCTCCCCTACCCACCCAACTACTCCCACCTCACTGCCCTGGCATTCCCTTACACTGGGGCATCCAGCCTTCATGGGACCAAGGGCCTCTCCTCCCACTGATACTAGATAAGGCCATCCTCTGCTACATATGTGGCTGGAGCCATGGGTCCCTCCATGTGTACTCTTTGCTTGATAGTTTAGTCCCTGGGAGCTCTGGGGGGGTCTAGTTGGTTGATATTTTATATCAAAGTTATTTAAACAAAGAGTCCACTATCCAGGGTGGGTTAAATTTAAAGATTTACAGGACATATTAATTGTCAGGTACTCCTGAAAAATGCCTAGAGCTGTGTTAATGCCCAATCCATTTCCAAGCTATCCATTTACTTTTGCTAAACTGTTTCAGATTATCGTTTGCCTGCATCTTCTCTCTCCTGAACATAGAAATTTCCCTTCAAAGTTCTATTTGTACTGAGGATGTCGAATTATCCCTGCTATAGGCTTCCCACAGTATATCATCCATATGCACATCAGAGTGAATGAACTGTGTTAAACACACCACAGCAAATGATCATTAGAAAGGGTGATATTCAGTCCTATCTGTCTCCAACCTCTGGATGACAGGAATTTTAGTTCTGTCTTTGTTTGATTTAATTCAGTTTTGGAAAATCAATAATGAGTCTGCCAACCACAGTACCTGTCCTCTCTGGTGTCCAGTAGGGTAGACTAGACATGGAGGAGGGGTGGTAAACTGTAAGCATAGTCACCCATGAAATATTGCCAAGCCCTGACAAAAAAAAAAAAAAAAAAAAAAAACTTCTGTATTTGGTTTGGGGAATTCATTCCCACACTTCTGGCAATGCAGGTTTTTTAAATTTACATTTATCTATCTATCTATCTGTCTGTCTGTCTATCTATCTATCTATCTATCTATCTATCTATCTATGCCTTGGTGTGTATAGAGGTCAAGAGATAACTTGCTGGACTTGGTTCTCTTCATTCATCACGTGGGTCCTAGCAATCAAGAGGCTCAAACTCAGGTCCTAAATCTTGGCAGAAAGTGCCTTTTACCCACACAGCCGCCTTGTTCAGCACTCCTGCCAGTAATTCTAGACCTCTGATATCCTTCTCGTGGGTTTCTTTTGCTCAAGCTAGGTGATTTATTTCATTTGCATGCAATCTTCGAGTCATTGCTGATACACCTGGCAGAGTCCCTGACACAACAGATAATCAATGGATGCTGTGACATGAATAATAACAACCTAAGTGTATATCATCATCACATTTGCAAAATAGTGGTTTTTTTTATGATGCCAAAAATTTCAGAAAGGTATTCAAAAAGAAAAAAAAAAAGCAATGTTTCTACCTGCCAAAGACTGCCTTTTGGTTTTCTTTCAGTGTTTTTATACACCTACGTAATATTTCAGCATCATAAAATTTGTATTCATGTGTTACCTGCAGTAAAGTTACCTGAGCATTCCACTTACAATTATGTCATTACATGATCCTCATAATGATCACATTCTATGCCTACTTAGTAGCCCTTCATCTATAAGACCTAAAATGTTATCATCTTTTGCCATTTAATTATGCATGGTCTTCTAAGTTTAATATACACTGTAATGAATAATCTATTCCTAAAACATTGTTGGCATCTACTTCCTTCTCAAAGACTAGATACAAATTAAAACAAGAAATTTCTTTCAAGCAATATGAATCTTGAAAAGCCTTTGTCAAATATTTTCGCCCTCATCTCTCAGATGGCTTTATGTAGTCTTCCAACTATGAGCAAATGAAGATGTCTCTATAAACACTTCTCTGTCAATATTGTTACTTTTTACAATTGCAATATTTAATACACATTCCACTTTTATTTTTATCTGCATTTCTATTATTAATAGTAGGAAGACAAAATAGATAATTCCACTTGTCTTTTATATGTCTTCCATTTGAATTATTTGTTTAGATATTTGGACAACAAGGGTGCTGATGATCATTTAGAATTTTTACAATAATTCTTCAGTATTAACTGTCATGGTTGGTATCACTGCTGCTCATATATTTTAAATGTGTGTATCTGCAAGCAATACATAATATATGTCCAAATCCATATTTTGTTTTGTGATTCTTTTCAGTGGTTTCATGTTTAAGAATTCCTTCACATCAAGTTAATTATATATTTGCTTTGCAACTTCCCTATACATTTCTCAATATAGGTGGAATTTACTCAGAAGAGTCAGGTAAGCAGGATTTGTTTAGCTTAATGTTTTCTGAAGATACAGCCTATTTCCTTGAAGTTTTTATCACATATTCCGTTTGTTTGTTTGTTTGTTGAATTTTTTTAATGCTTTCTCCATTTTTCTTCTAAAACTGATTTGAGCCTGTGTCCAAGCCGTTCTTTTCAACTGATACATTTATAATTTATTTTAATAGTACCATGCTGCTATCATGCTTGAGTCTGGTGAATGAATTTAACTCTATTTCAATAGAGAAAAATCAACATCCATCGCTACCTCTGTATACCTACAGTAGCCATGGCCTTCAAGCACATTTACGATCCTCACTTTACCATAATCACAACCTGTGTACCCTCATCTAACTTTAGTCTCTTTGTATCTATCTACCTCCATCATCCGCCACAATCCCACAGGCCCAGCCACCACCCGGTGATATGACTATCTTCTACTTCAATATATAATATAATAATGTTAGATGATGATGATACAACCATTTCGTTGCATTATACAAATTCCTCGACAAAAACTGTATCATAGATTTGGAAAGTAATAAAACTATATAATAGATTTGGGAGAAGAATCACTATTTCATAATGTTTATGTTTCTCACCACAGATAAGGCATGGTTTTCTTTTTCCTTGTTTCTTAGTTTTATGCATCTTGAGAAAAATTTCATAGCTTTCTGCATAAATGTTTACATATTTCTTTTTATTCCCAGGTAATCTATCTATGCACAATTTTTATTGTTTTTAGATAGTTTATATACTCATGGTTGTATGAATACTATGACTTTTCAATATATCTTTGTCATAAAGTACTGGTATTTGGAGTATCCTTTCACCTTTGATCATGTATTTTATCATCAACCACATTTCTTAAGTCATTTAATTAGTTCCTTGGGTTTTATTTTATTCAACTTTGGCCCAATCACATATAAATAAAAAATCAGAACACATTCTAATTTTTTGGCCACTTGCATGAAAAATTTTATTCAAGCATATGGATTAAATGATATTTTATTATTTTATAGAATAACTTTTTAAGGAGGTTAAAAAATGACATGAGCCTACAGCTACTTTAGATATCAAAAGAATGTGACATATTTTTACACTGAATTGTGCTGACTTTTTTCAAGTGTACAGTATTTCCCAATGAAAAGATTTATGTATGACAAACTAAACAACAAAAGCATATATTAGGATATTGACTGGAATATACCAGGAACTTATTCTCAAATAAAAAATCAGTTCCTCTCTTATATTAATCCCAACAACAAAGAGCGAAGTAGTTTAAAAATAAAAACAGAGCTCATATAAAGGGGTTCAGAAACTTCACAGAAAAACATCCCTTTTTCCCGTTTGCTAAGCGTAAGTGTCTTATCTTGAAAGAATCCTTAATGATTGATTTATCAAATCATCAGTGTGTTAATGATAAATGTAGTGTGATGTGTTCTTGGGAAGATTAGATAACTCCAATGAAGTTTCTGAGGAGGAACTTAAGAGAGCTTGGCTCACAATCTAAGATTGGTAATTAATTGTATTATTGTCTTATAACCTGATTACTTATTAGTTTCTAGACGGCTGAAGATCTAGTTTGCTGTTGTCTGAGACTGAGCATGATGTTCACACCTATGTGACACCTATTTGCAGAACATTTGTTGATGTATAAAAGTCTCAGTTGCCACCAAATACACACATCCAGTTAACTGCTAGCAAGCCTAAAATTGTTTCTTCTAAGATGCACTTATTAAAGCTAAGAATACTCCTCTTTTGAAGTTAGAATGAGGTTCTGAACTGCTATTTTCATAATAGTAATAACAACAGTTTCTAAAAAAAAAATTTCTTCAAATTGTCACAGAAAAATGCAATGATACAGAGTTCTCCTTCCTTCACTCATCCATCAGACACTGATTAAGAAACTTCTGCATACAAGAAACAAAAATTAATGGACATTGCAAAGTTCTTAGCCACTAAAAGACCAGGTAGGTAATCATAAATTATGATAGAAACTATTAGCAAAGACAAGAAAAAAGTATTGAGAGAGCTGGAATGATGAGGAAGAGGTAAAGTAGGTTAAACTTGCAGGACAAAAGAAATGAGATTTTGGACACTCATGACATCAGGTCAACGTGGACAGCAGCAAGATGCCCACAATGATTCTGGACAAGTATGGTCCATCTCTAGCATTACTGAATCCCCAAATGAGGTTAGACAATTATGGTCCATCCCTAGAATTTCTGGAAACTGTAACAAGTGTCTAGGTAGAATTTTATGCAAGGAACTGATATCATCCTATTTTCTATAGTAGGTCTGAAAACAATAAGGACAAAAGAGTCTTCTTAGGAAGTTGTACTCATGATCTAGGGAAGAGAATATGGCTTGGACTTTTACAGTAGTGTCAGCGATGGCACAATCATTTTAGAAAAAGATACTGAAGCTTTAA
This sequence comes from Arvicanthis niloticus, assembly GCF_011762505.2. Lineage (NCBI taxonomy): Eukaryota > Metazoa > Chordata > Mammalia > Rodentia > Muridae > Arvicanthis > Arvicanthis niloticus. The sequence goes on from NC_047659.1 coordinate 106,944,835, forward strand.
TTTATGAGACTATTTGGCGCTTTGGAGTGTTTGGGACAAAGGAAATGGAAGTATCAAAGGTGATGCCTGCTATTCTACCTAAATCATCTTCATAGACTGTATACCCATTTACCAAAATAAGAAAAGAATAGCTGTAGTATTAGGGGTATCTAAGTGACATTGCTGGACAAATCCAATAGAGATATGGGTCTTTTTGTTAACCTATAGTACCTATTGTCCTGATATAAGGTAAGTACAGTGTGTATGAAAGAAGAGATAGAGGGAGGAGTGGGTGAGAGGTGTTTACAGTTTAAGAAATGTTAGTTATTCCTTTGGTGTTAGTTATTCCTCCCCATACCTTCTGGTCTGCCTTCCTAATCATGACCAAATATCCCCCCTCATCCTTCCAAACCTCAGTGATCACTGAAGAAGATGGAGCAGAGGGAGGATGTGAATGATAAGGAAACAGCCTTTTCCTGGCACAGCAGGACAGTTGTACCTATGAAGTTGCAGCTATTGAAACAACAGGAACAAGACCTGCAAAAGCTCAAGGCATGAAGAGGGGAAATGGGCAGAGTCCCACTCCTGCCTGAAGAGATAATGGAAAATCTGAATTTCTGAGAGAAGGTGGGTAGTTTTCTAAAATGGTGTGGTGTCTGGTAGCTCTAAATTTCTCTAATACATAACAATACACCCAATATACAGGCATCATAAATTGGACTTTATGGGCTAAAAAAAATTAGCACCAAAAATTGGGTGGGAATGTTATGAGGATTGGATATAGGAGGGATGGTTACAACCAAAAGACAGTGTATAAAACTCTTTAATAACTAATGAAAATATTTTTAAAAATCTATGTCAACCCTACAATAAATAAATAAAGAGATAAAAAAGAAGAGGAAGAAGAAAAGCTATGAGCAGTTGAAAAAACTCAAGAGGTAAAAGGTGTTTACCACCAGGCCTAATGACCTTAATTCAGTCCTTGAAATATACATAGAGAAGGAGAAAAGTTATTTCTGCTAGTTGACCTCTGACCTCTTCACATGTGCTACAGCATGCACATGCACCCCACACACAGAGACTCATAGTATGTACAATACATACGTACATACATACATATATACACACACATACATACATACATACATACATACATACATGCTTTATAAATACCATGCTCCATTGGATGGCCCTATACCCATGAGTGTATAAACAGCCCAAACACTCCTTCTCTCTCTCTCTCTCTCTCTCTCTCTCTCTCTCTCTCTCTCTCTCTCTCTCTTTCTCTATCTCTCTGCCTATCTCTATCCCTGTGTGTGTGTGAGACAGAGAGAGAGAGAGAGAGAGAGAGAGAGAGAGAGAGAGAGAGAGAGAGAGAGAGCATAAATTTAGAATTAACCTGTATTTAGATAGAGGAGTGAAGGAGTGAAGAAGAAAATACATTGTATGCATGTAAGAAATTCTCAAGAAACTAATAAAAATATAGTTCTATAAATCAAATTAAATATTTTACAAAGAAGAAAAGATGTAGGGTTTTTATTTTTTGCTGTGGTGGTGGTGGTAAGGATGGTGGTGGTATATGTTTTGACTTGGTAGTATAGCCCCAAAGGGAGAAGAATATATGAAATCCCTTGGCATCTAAAGAAGGCCTAAGTCCCACTTTGTTTCAGTTTCCATGTAAGTGGCACATGGGTGAGTGTCTATCATCCCACTTGTCACTCTCATACTTCGGAACACAAAATCAGACAAGTTAGTCACATTAAATATCCCATGCCAGCAAGTTCCTGAACTCATACCATTCTTCATGTTCTGAAACTTGCTGACATAGTATTGATGCTGTCGCTATTACTAGAAAAGTTAGTAAAGTAAGTCAAATCTTCTCTCCCGCAAACTCATGACAACCCAGAACCTGTCCACGTGACCTGATTTGGAAGTCAGATCTTTGCAGTTGTAATTGAATTAAGATAAGGCTATAGTCAGATCTAAATGTTATGGGAACAGTGTTCTTACATAAACACTGAAACATGGACAGGAGCACAGACACAGAGGGGAGGACACATGGATATGAAGGTACAGACAGAATCATGTGATCAAGGGTCAGGAATACCTGAAACTATGAGAATCTCCTTCTCTTAAAAGCATCAGAAGATTTCCATGCTAACGCTGTGATGTTAGACTGAAAAGGTCCAGATCTGCAACAGTAAATTTCTACTTCTTTAAGCAACCAAGTTTGAGGGATATGGCTGTCAGTGGTAGGAAACAAAACAGTTGGAGTATTTCAGTGAAAGTATGTTTTTGAATTTGAAAGTATGACTTGAATTGACATAGCAAATATGTACAATATGGGTTCCAAACACATACATGTCCTTCTCTAAAAGATTTCCCCATGTCCAGGTGCTTTTTATTATTATTAATGTCCCATCTACTCATTTATGTGGGCTTTGCTTTGTGAGTCACAAGCCTGTGTTGCTGATAAATTCAATCACTTCCACAAAATTCCAAACCTAAATACAGAGGAACCAGAGTTCAAATTTAGTTTTCTCTCATCATGAAAATGACACTGTATCCCAGAACACCTGTCTCTGGTGCCTGTCCATTGCAGCAAACTCTGAGGATGTAGAAAAGGCATTGACAACCTTCGTTTTTGATGCCTACAATCAATACTCACATTTGTTAATTAAATGATAAGTTTCGAGGACTGAGTACAATCAATGTCTTATTCACAGAGGAACAGAGTTTATTCTAATACAAGTATTATCAATGAACTTGCCATTGGCTTCTATGGCTTTCATTGGAACTTCTGCTTTGCACATGTGAATTCAAAGTCAAGGTGTTATCAGATTTTGACATTTACAGCTTTACTCTACTTAAATGCATTTCCCTCCCGCAGTCTCTGTTTCATTATCACAATATTGACTCATTCTTGCCACCTAAGGAGATCATAAGAATAAATACTGTAAGTGAAGAGGAAACTATCCAAACTTCATATTCACAGACAGATGCCCAGCCTGAAACGATAAAACAGGAGATGAAGGCATGTTCTAAATTTACCTTTCCTCCCTCTCAGTGGGCTACGCTGCTAATCAGAAGAGATACAAATGTAAGGTGTCACCTCTGTTGTTGGAGAAACGTCAACTTTAAGAAGGCTTGTGTAGGAGGGACTTCTACAGGGAGTTAACGTGTCCACCTGGACTCAAGTTAAAGAAGCTGCCCTTACACCGCCAAATGCCACAAGAGGTTCACTGAGGTTTTGTGAAATACCCATTTCTCCAGAAGTATATCCAGTTTTCCAAGCTGTTATCAATTATTGACTATGACAATTTCTTCTGTTTTCCCCTTTTCCTTATGACGCTGAGATCTTTTAAAGGTTAGGGCTCCCTTATTGAGATATGAATGCTGGCAAATTAACTTCTATCCTATCACAATGGAAAGTTCCAGATACACACGGTTTCAAAAAGGATGCTCACATTTGTGCCCCAAACTGGACACTAACAGTCCTGAGACTTTCCAAGTTTATCCTCTAGGAGACTGACATTGCACAGAATTTTAACCGGAGTTTGGAACTGATATTCTCTTCCACATTCTGTCCACCAGTCTCCACAAGCAGAAGTTCTTTCCCAATCTATTGCAACCCACTAAGCGAACAGAGACAAACAACAAAGGAAAACACGGTCCCATAAAGGTTCTGCCATTGCGTCTGGTGGTCCACACCTGCTAAAAGACAAAAACCATATGGGAACCCTGCCCTGGCAATGCATTCAGCACTCTCTGGGAGCAGCAGGCACTGTTTTATCACCGGCAGGGCGTGCGCGAGTGCATACACAAAGAACTGCTGCTGGGCTTGCTAGCCTTTCGGGGTACCAGCAGACTCCTAGAGCTGGCATCCAGGGTTATCTCCTACGCCCTCCATCCCAGCATAAAAGCGCTATCCTTTATTTGACCGGTGAAGAGCGCAGGCTGGATGATATCGCACGGGTTGGGGGTTGGGGAGTGGGCGGACCCTGAATCCCTTGCTTATTCTCCGAGGTCCCTAGCCTTTGGCATCTCCTAGGAGATGCACAATCAATTGTGCTGTCGTAGAGATCTCCTTTCGCATCCTCTCTAGGCAAAGCCAGATGCCCAGCGTAGCAGCCGTGCGCATCTTGGCAAGCGCCCCTTCTGGAGCCGCTACCCACAAGCCGACCTGCCCGGTGCGCCTGCCTACCTGGTGGCTGGCTGTCAGCAGCGAAGTCGTGGTACCTCATCTGCTTCTCGGCTGCTGCTGCTACATCTGTTATATCGCTCCGAGCGCCATGTTCCTGCTCTCCACGAGCGCACGCTGGGGAACTACTACGGCTGGGAAGGGGCAAGGGGGGCGGGGGCTAGAGGAGGGGTGGGGGCAGAGTCAAAGCTTTCCACTCTCCTCCCAAACCTCTCCCAGCTACTGAGCATGCCCAAGCCGCCTGGTTTCGCCCCTAGGAGGACTGTCCGCTGAGACCACTCAGCTGCTCCGGGTTTTCGGAGCAGCCGGCTGTAGGAAAGCTGTAGCAATTGAGGGGGGTGAAAGGGGGAGTGTGGAGGGAGTGTCTGCACGCCCGAGCTGGAGAAAACAGCCAATCGGATCACACTTTCTTTCTACCATCCCCCTGCGGGCTACTCCCGCATACCCCTCCCTGAACATCCCAGTTTGTCCAAATTTTCTATAGTACCTTTGCAAAGCCGCACTACATCAGCGTGCTAGCTGGCCTCTGTAGCATCACCTGGCCCCGTGCTGCGCAAACTTTAATGAGCCTATGACTTAAAATACAGATTCAGATTCAACTGCCTGGTCCTGAGATTCTGAGCCATGCAGTTGGTCCTCTCAAAGGTCAGGAGGTGCAAGTATCCAGAAACATCTTTCATAACCTCTAATTGGTCGTGGAGTCTTTAATCATCAATGGACTTATCAGCCTAAAGAGTTACTTTCAGCTTTGGATGGCAGCAGCAGTTCAAAAAAGGATGTCCCTGGGGATGCCATGCCTTTCCTGGAAGGAGTCTTTGTAGGGCAGACACTGAAGACAGCATAAAACCATTAGTTTGATCTAGAATTAGGAGCTTCGGAGAAGATGGGCTCTTGGACCAATTCACAATCACTGTGATTCTCGAGACTAGGAAACTCGTGCTTAGTTGATCTGTTGTTGACCTGTTGTCCAATTCAAGCCTGAACCAGTCTGCCCTGACTGTCTGCCTGTCTTCCCTGAGCTGGGACAAAACCTGAGTGATTCAATGTAATGTCAAGGTTGGGCAGACAGTTGAGACTGACCTGTTCTTTGGGGAGCAAAAGACCACAGGCAGTATCCGCAATAATGAGATTAGTCACTACCTATGTGAAATCAAAAGATTCACAAAACCAAGAGACTTTAATCTGGGGATTGAGGGAGTCACACTCTTCATATTCAGAGATCCCTAAAGTGTCCTTATGAGTATATGGTATCTGATCCTATAACTGAATAGTAGCTTATAAAACACGGACTCTATTATCTCTCAGTATGCTAGTAGTCTCAATAACTTAAGACAGTTTGCTAGTGAATAGTAGATACTTATCATGCCCTGTCCCCATGACTTATCTGTTCACAGCGCTATGTATCTTGGCCTATCAAATCCTACTTTTTACCCACTTATATGACTAAAGTCAATAAATTCATCAATGTTTGAAATTACTCAAATAGCCCAACTCACCTCTCACCAACTAGATTACTGCCCCATGGCCATTGACATAATATTTCCTATTCTTTACTCTCCCCTGTAAGGACATGGACAGATGCAAAAGGCAGGAAATGTTTTATTAAGATGTAGTTTACTTGTGGTTTTGGTATCAATAAGAAGAGTACACACTGCCAAAGTGAACCATGCAATCTGAATAATATAATTTTACATTATACTTATGCCATCCTGAATAGCCATGAAAGTACTGATTTTTAAAATCATAAGTGAAAAGCTGTTCCAAAGGAAACCTACCAGGCTTGGATGGCATCACTAAAGAAATGCTCCAAGCAGTGGAAAAAAACAAAACAAAACAAAAATTAGTTTCACACAGATTTTTCCCAGGAAGCAAGAGGAGAATGCATGGCTTAATTAATTTATGAGGCTATAATTTCCCTGACACCAAAACCAAATAAATTTAGTAGAAGTCCTATAAACAATCTTATAAACCCACAAACAAACATTCCTGAGAGCTGCAGAGCTGTAGGGAGGACTGAGTATCCTAGTGCTGGCTTAGTAGAACCCAGCTACTCAAGAGACTGAAACAGAGAATCATGAATTCAAGACTTGTCTGAGTTATAGAGTAACTTAAAGAATTCTTCCCACCAAAATGAAAAAGGAACTAAAAGACCTTTTGGCTAAGACTTATAACACACCACATTTCATCTCCAACACCAACAAAATATTAGCTTGAATCTTACGATGCACAAAGAAAATTATCTCTACATATACGTATGTCAGGAATTCAGGGCGGCCTTAACATGTAAATAGGCACCAATATAATCTGCCATACAAACTCAAAAATCCTATCAAAGTATACAGGAAAGCATTTGAAAAGACGGTAAATGTCAATGAGTAAAGACTTCAAGCTATTAGGGACATTAGGCAATTGTCTCATTTAATAAAGGGCATCTACAAAAAAAATTCTCTAGTGAACTTACAGCTTAAAGAAGAAAGTAAAAATATTTTCCTCCTAAGACTCAGGAAAGCTAAGAGTAGACTTTCATCCATTGTCTCTTTCAACATATTACTAGAAATTCTAGCAACTGAAATTAGACAAGAAAAATAAAAGACCCTGGGTTACAAAGGAATAAGTAAAATACTCATTACATGTAGTCCACTGAGTGTGTTCATGAAAAGCCAACAAGGAAGCCACAAGACTGCTCTTAGAACAAATATGTAAATTCTGTAAGATTCCCTAAAATTAGGTGTATATAAACCATGAACATTTAAAAAAACATGTGAAACACAATAACAAAGGCAAGAGAATGCTAAGACACAGATGATGTAATAAAATCATGTAGGGCTTGCATCCTTAAATTATAACATACTAATGAAATCAAAGACCCAGTACATAGACATTGTACATTCATGTATTAGAAGGCACAACATAGAAAAAAATGTACATTTTTACACTAAATGATGTGACATTTTTAGTGACATTTCTATATTAACATTCATTTTTTGGTGACCTGGGCAACTTTATCTCAAATGTATTTTGAAAGGCACAGGTTCTAGACTATCCAAACAGCATTGAAATTGTAGTTGTCTTAACTAGAAAATCATGTGAGACATTTGGATACCAAAATAGGATACGCAGAAATAGAATCACACAAACATGAACAACTTTCTATTAACAGCTGAGCGAAGCCATTCAGAGAACAGCATTCCTGCAATGTACTTCTGCACCAAGAAAATGTGCATGGATAAAGAAGATCTTGAACCTATAACTAAGAGCATGCTCAGCTGAAATAGTGGACATTTTCCTCTAAAATCAGGATGAAAGAATGAAAACATCAAGTTTACTACTTCAAAATTCTATGTGGAAAATCAGGAGGATTGGGGGGGGGGGAAGGAATGGTATATTCAGACCCATCCCAGAGGATCTGCTGCACTCAGAGCAGTTGACGCATACCAGATGATCCACTGCACTCAGAGCAGTTGATTCCTAACTGTTTTACTCCCATGAAGACATAATACCCTGACACATTGGCACAGATTCCTTTCAATCTGAGCCTGTGCACTGAGTAGACATTGGGCGCTACCTCTGCAACAAATCCCACAACACCCAGAGGAAGCTGGACTCCCAGGAGCTCTAACACTCCCAGGATCATAGGATTACAGGATCCCAGAAGCAGCCTGAGGACCAGGAGCTCTGACACACAGGCTCACAGGCTCACAGAGACAGCTAGACTCTAAGGAGCTCTGACACACACACACACACACACACACACACACACACACACACACACACACACACCAGGTAAGAGAGGCTCCAGTCAGAGATAGGGAGTGTGCAGGGAGCACTAGAGATAACCAGATGGCAAAAGGCAAGGGCAAGAATGTAAGCAACAGAAACCAAGGTTACCTGGCATCATCAGAACCTAGTTCACACAATATAGGAAGTCTCAGATACCCCATCACACCGGAAAAGCAAGATTCATATTTTAAAGCACTTCTCATGATGATGATAGAGGACTTTAAGAAGAACATGAACAACTACCTTAAAGAAATACAGGAGAACACAGATAAACAGGTAGAAGCACTTAAAGAAAAAACACAAAAATCCCTTAAAGTATTACAGGAAAACACAACCACACAGGTGAAGGAATTAAAGAAAACCATCCAGGATCTAAAAATGGAAGTAGAAACAATCAAAAAAATCACAAAGGGAGACTACCCCTGGAGATAAAAAACCTAGGAAAGAGATCAGGAGTCATAGATACAAGCACCACCAACAGAATACAATAGATAGACGAGATAACCTCAGGTGCAGAAGATACCATAGAAAACATTGACAGAATTGTCAACGAAAATGCAGAATGCAAAAAGCTCCTAACCTAAAACATCCAAGAAATCCAGGACACAATGAGGAGACCAAACCTAAGGATACTAGTTATAGAAGAGAATGAAGATTCCCAACTTAAAGGGCCAGTAAATATCTTCAACAAAATTCAGAAGAAAACTTCTCTAACCTAAAGAAAGAGATGTCCGTGAACATACAAGAAGCCAACAGAACTCCAAATAGACTAGACCAGAAAAGAAATTCCTCCTGTCACATAATAATCAAAACACCAAATGCACAAAACAAAGAAAGAATATTAAAAACAGTAAGGTAAAATAGGTCAAGTAACATATAAAGGCAGACCTATAAGAATTACACCAGACTTCTCACCAAAGACTATAAAAACAAGAAAATCCTGGACAGATGTCATACAAACCCTAAGAGAACACAAATGCCAGCCCGGGCTATTATACCCAGAAAAACTCTCAATTACCATAGATGGAGAAACCAAGATATTCTGTGACAAAATCAAATTTACATAATATCTTTCCACTAATCCAGCCCTATAAAGGATAATAGATGGAAAACCCCAACACAAGGAGGGAAACTACACCCTAGAAAAGACAAGAAAGTAATCTTCCAACAAATGCAAAAGAAGATAGCTACACAAATGTAATTCCATCTCTAGTAACAAAAATATCTGGAAGCAACATGCACTTTTCCTTAATATCTCTTAACATCAATGGACTCAATTCCCCAATAAAAAGACATAGACTAACTGACTGGATATTTAAACAGGACCCAGCATTTTGCTGTATACAGGAAATGCAACTCAGTGACAAAGACAGGCACTACCTCAGAATAAAAGGCTAGAAAACAATTTTCCAAGTAAATGGTCCTAAGAAACAAGCTGGAGTAGCCATTCTAATATCGAATAAAATCGACTTTGAACCAAAAGTTATCAAAAAAGATAAGGAAGGACACTTCATACTCATCAAACAAAAAAACTGCCAAGATGAATATCTACACTGAATATCTACACTCCAAATGCAAGGGCACTCACATTCATAAAAGAAGCTTTACTAAAGCTCAAAGCACATATTGTACCTCACACAATAATAGTGGGAGACTTCAACACCCCACTCTTTGCAATGGACACATCATGGAAACAGAAACTAAACAGAGACACAATGAAACTAAGAGAAGTTATAAACCAAATGGATTTAACAAATATCTATAGAGCATTTCATCCTAAAGCAAAAGAATATACCTTCTTCTGAGCACCTCATGACACCTTCTCCAAAATAGGTCATATAATTGTTCACAAAACAGGCCTCCACAGACACAAGAAGATTGAAATAATCCCATGCATCCTATCAGAGAACCATGGACTAAGGCTGGTCTTCAATAACAACAAAAACAAGAGAAAGCCCACATACACTTGGAAACTGAACAGTGCTCTACTCAGTGATAACTTGGTCAAGGGAGAAATAAAGAAATTAAAGATTTTTTTAGAATTTAATGAAACTGAAGGCACATCATACCAAAACTTATGGGAAACAATGAAAGCAGTGCTAGGGGAAAACTCATAGCTCTAAGTGCCTACAATAAAAAAGTAGGCTTTATCCCAGGAATGCAGGGATGGTTTAATATAAGGAAATCCATCAATGTAATCCACTATATAAACAAGCTCAACGAAACACACACACACACACACACACACACACACACACACACACACACACACACACAAACACACACACATACATGATCATCTCACTAGATGCTGAGAAAGCATTTGACAAAATTCAACATCCCTTCATGGTAAAAGTCCTGGAAAGATCAGGAATTCAAGGCCCATATCTAAACATAGTAAAAGCAATATATAGCAAACCAGTAGCCAGCATCAAACTAAATAAAAAGAAACTTGAAGCAATCCCACTAAAATCAGGGACTAAACAAGGCTGCCCACTCTTTCCCTACATATTCAATATAGTACTGGAAGTCCTAGCCAGAGCAACTAGACAACAAAAGGAGGTCAATGGGATACAAATTAGAAAAGAAGAAGTCAAAATATTACTATTTGAAGATGATATGATAGTATACTTAAATGACTCCAAAGCTTCCACCAGAGAACTCCTAAACCTGATAAACTTCAGCAAAGTGGCTGGATATAAAATTAACTCAAATCAGTAGCCTTCCTCTACTCAAAGGATAAACAGACTGAGAAAAAATTAGGGAAATGACACCCTTTACAATAGTCACAAATAATATAAAATACCTTGGTGTGAATCTAACCAAGCAAGTGAAACTCTGTATGACAAGAAATTCAAGTCTATGAATAAAGAGATTATCTCCTTGTACAAAGCTCAAGTCCAAGTGGATAAAGGACCTTCACATAAAACCAAATATACTGAAACTAATAGAAGAGAAGGTGGGGAAGACCCTCGAATACTTGGACACAGGGGAAAAGTTCCTGAACAAAACACCAATAGCTTATGCTCAAAGATCAACAATTGACAAATGGAACCTCATAAAATTGCAAAGCTTTTGTAAGGCAAAGGACACTGTCAATAGGACAAAACAGCAACCAACAGATTGGAAAAAGATCTTTACCAATCCTTCATCTGATTGAGGCCTAATATCCAATATATACAAAGAACTCAAGAAACTAGACTCCAGACAACCAAATAACCCTGTTACAAATTGGGGGGGGGGGTGCATAGCTAAACAAAGAATTCTCAACTGAGGAAATTCAAATGGCCAAGAAGCACCTAAAGAAATGTTAAAAATCCTTAGTCATCATGGAAATGCAAATCAAAATGACCCTGAAATTCCACCTCACACCAGTCAGAATGACTAAGATCAAAAACTCAGGTAATAGCAGATGTTGGTGAGGATGTGGAGAAGAGGAACACTTTTCCATTGCTGGTAGGATTGCAAGCTGGTACAACCACTCTGGAAATCAGTCTGGTGGTTCCTCAGAAAATTGGAAATAGCCGGGCAGTGGTGGCACTCTCCTTTAATCCCAGCACTTGGGAGGCAGAGGCAGGTAGATTTCTGAGTTCGAGACCAGCCTGGTCTACAGAGTGAGTTCCAGGACAGCCAGGGCTACACAGAGAAACCCTGTCTTGAAAAAACGAAAAACAAAAAACAAAAAAACAAAACAACAACAACAACAAAAAAAAAACAACAAAACAAAAAACAAAAACCCCAAAACCCAAAAAAAAAAAAAAAAAGAAAGAAAGAAAATTGAAATTAGTGTTACCTGAAGACCCAGCGATACCCAGAAGATGCTCCGACATAGACATATAACAAGGGCACATGTTCCACTATGTTCATAGCAGCCTTATTTATAATAGCCAGAAGCTGGAAAGAAACCAGATGTCCTTCAACAGAGGAATGGATACAGAAAATGTGGTACATTTACACAATGGAGTACTACTCAGCTATTAAAAACAATGAATTCATGAAATTCTTAGGCAAATGGATGGATCTAGAAATGTCATCCTGAGTGAGGTAACCCAATCACAAAAGAACACACATGGTATGCACTCACTGATAAGTGGATACTAGCCCCAAATATCAGAATACCCAAGATACAATTCACAGACCACATGAAGCTCAAGAAGATGGAAGACCAAAGTATGGGTGTGTTGGTCCTTCTTAGGAGTAACAAAATACTCAAGGGATCAAATACAGAGACAAAGTGTGGAGCAGAGGTTGGAGGAGGGGCTGTCTGGAGACTGCCCTACCTGGGGATCCATCTCATGTGCAGTAAACAGATGCAGATACTGTTGTGGATGCCAGGAAATGCATGCTGACAGGAGCCTGATATAACTGTCTCCTGATAGGCTCTGCCAGGATCTGACATATACAGAGGTGGATGCTTGCAGCTAACCATTGAATTGATCATGAGGTCCCCAACTGAGGAGGTAGAGAGAAGACTGAAGGAGCAGAAGGGGCTTTCAGCCCTATGGGAAAAGTGACAATACCAACCAACCAGAGCCTGGGAACATGCATGGAGGGACCCATAGCTCCAGTTGTATATGTAGTAGAGGATGGCCTTGTCAGGCATTGGTAGAAGAGGAGGTCCTTGGTCCAGTGAAAGCAGGATGCCCCAGTGTGGGGGAATTCGAGGGCAGTGAGGGGGGAGTCAGTGGATGTGTGGGTGCACACACTCATAGAAGCACGGGGAGGCGGAGACAGGATGGGGGTTCTGGGGAAGAGATGGAGAAAACGGATAACATCTGAAATGTAAATAAATAGAATATCCAATAAAAAAAGGAAAAAAAAGACAGCTGTTATCAGATGACAGTTCCTTTGGATGTTTTGGTAGCCATGGAAGGGAGAGAAGGAACCTCTGCTCTCCAGATGGTTCCATGTTTATACAGGTTGTAGAAAGTCCCAGGGCAAAGGGGAAGGCTGAATATTCACAAGTGTCTGGGATTGCATGTATGCCAGGGGACTTGGAAACAGACAGCTCCATTAAAAAGAAAAAAGATGAAGTCATACTTTCTGGTACCGTGCTGCTGAGCCCTCAACGAAGACCCAAGTCAATGAGACCTCTTGGCATCTACAGAGAAAATTATAGGACAATATATGTTAATATTGTTTACATATTGTTATGTTGTGCGTATTAATATAACATTTAATTAGGTCTGGGAATGAAGCGTTTGCACATGAAGTTTCACTATTCTGTGTTCAGAAAAATCTTGAATTTTCTCCCCTATCTGGAAAAGTCAAGTTCAACCACCAGGTTTAACCATCTCTCATGGAGTTACACATGGCTCTCCTTATTGGGCTGTCCTGGGCCTTCCTTATCAGAAGCCACATCATGTCCATCTTGCCTAGCTGGTCCATTTACCCTCATCAGCATCATGTAATAAAGATGAGGGCTTTATTGCAACTCACATAGAAGTGCGAGGTACTTGTGTGTGTGCTTGCACATGGCTGTGTGCATCCTATATATTGTGTACTTCATTGTTGTTCTACCAGAAAGATGAGCAGCACAGCAGTACACGGAGGATGCCATTCCCCTCAGAAGTTAAAGTTTATCTACTTACTCTCATGGGACAGATGGCTCTGCCTGGGGAATGGTCTAATGTCCCCATAGGAGACAGGATTAGTGTGTATGGGAATGTGGTCTTTCAGCTTCTTGATGCGGCCTCTGCTGACATGCTTTCCACCAGCCCCCATCATCATGGTCAATACCTTCTTTGGAACTGTAAGCCAAAATAAGCTCTTTTTTCCTTAAACAAACAAACAAACAAATAAAAAAAACCAAAAACAAAAAAACCCAAAAACAAAAACAAAAACAAAAAAAAAAAAAGAAAGAAAAAGGAAATAAACTTTTCTTTGTTTTCAGATAATATGATCTTTTTTTGGAGAGTATGATCTTATATATAGAAAATTTTGAAGTGTGTCTGCACATGGACACATGCACATGCATACACACACAGATACGCAGACACCTTAAATTTAATAAAATTTCTAAAAGTGCAGGATATAAAATTAACCCACAGAAGTCAGTTGTATTTTATATATTAAATGTGAACAACCTAAAAGGAAATTTTAAAATAATAATTACCTTAATAGTAGCTTCAAGAAGAATAAACACTTGGAAATTAACTTGACTAGACCCATTAAAAAAATATAAAGATAATCCATATTCATGGATCAGAAGACAATGTTGAGGCTACTCCAAGCAATATACAAGTCCTAAGAAAATCTGAACAATGTTTTTACAGCAACAGAAAAAATATCCTAAATTTTGTATAGGCTCTGTGAATGTCCTAAATAGCAAAAACAATCTAGAAAAATAAGAACAAGGTTGGAAAACTTAATAAAACTCCAGTAATCAAAACAATTAAAAAGAACGTATACATCAATATCTAGATCAGTGGCATAGAATCCGGAAATAAACTATTGTACATGTGTCCACTAATGGTTAACAAGAGTATCAAAACCATCGAAAAGGAAAAGAGCAATCTTTTTAACAGACCCTGTTGGGAAAAGTGAGGACCCACATGCAAAATAATGAAATAGAAACCTAGAATAAGTATGTAGAAAGACAAATGAGTAAAAGCTAGAAAGCATACTGAATAAAAGATGATAAAATCTTCACAATTTTGGATTTAGCAACCATTCCTTGAATGTGACACCAAAAGATGTGACAAGAAATAAAAACTTGGTTAAACTTGAGAACATGGAAATGGAAATCTTCTACAGAAAGAGCAAAATCAATGTTGAAAAATCAACTTACTGAGTTGAAGAAACTACATACAAATCATAGATGCAAGAAGAGATTCATATCCAGACTGTAAAACAAACCCCTAAAAATAAACAACATAAAAACTTATTCAAAGGAGGGCAGAAAATGAGTTTTTTCCAAAGAAAATACACAGATACCAATAAGCACTTAAAGTGGCACTCAAAATCACTGACCAAACTCTCAATTTAATCTAACTAAAATCTATTATTCTGTTTCCTTAAACAGAACAAAATGTAAGAATTGGTGGGAATATGGAGACGTTGGAAGGCCTGTGCAGCAGTAGTGGAAATACTAAGCTGTATCATTTATATGAAAAGCAGTGAGATGTTTCCTTAAAGCTTAAACAGAATTGCTCTAGGATCTAGAAATTCTGTTTTGGGTTATATATTCATGTCTTTAAAGGGATGTAAAGATGTGCATTTTAATGCTCATAGCAGCAGGTGCTAAAAAGTGGAAACGACCTGAATGTCCACAGAAAGACGCATGAATACAAAAAATGTGATATAAACAGACACAGGTCCATTCCTCAAGACTGAGCAAGAATGAGATCCTGATGATACGTGAGACAGCAATGATTATTCATGGAAACATTCTTCAAAACAAAGTAAGAAAAATAGAACATTGTAAATACTGCATGATCCACTCATACAAGATATGTAGATAACTAGTCAAATTCATAGAGACAGAAAGTAGATTAAGGATTACCAGAGGAAAAGAAGAATTGAGGATCTATGGTTTAATAGTATAAAAATTCAGAGTGTGGTAGTTATAAAATCCTGAAGATGGAGAAGGTGATGGTTGTAAAAATTTGTGCATGAGTACACCGAGCTGTGTGGTACAGTGCTTTCTTGCCACAAGGAAGTCCTAAGTACCAATCCCCAGTACTGTAACTAACAACTTAACTCAATAAATTTCTGAATAGGAAATAAAATAAAAACCAAATTAGCTCTCAGACACTCCTAGGGTTTAAGTTTCCAAATGATAAAAAGAATGAATCTGCAGCTAGACAGGGAAAAGTGAAAGACAAGGCAATGACTGCCTGGGAAAACTATACAGAGTAAGAAGAACTAAGGAACATGAAATGGCCAAACAGTAACATGAGGGTAACTAGCACAAAGGAGGGAAGTAACGAATACATGAAAATGCCCAGAGAGCTTGAAGACAAGGGCTGTACTGGAGAAGCTAAAGGGGATGATGGCTTCTACAGGATCAACCTCATATTTAGATACTCAGAGACACCTTATTTTAAAAGGGCCAACATGAAAACATTTTGGTTTCAGCATATAAAATAGACAGTGATATAACAGAAAGAAGATTTCAGAAATTAACCTTGATATGTATAATAACTTCATTTCTAGGAATGGTCACATAAATCACTGTAGAGATGATGAATCACTATAGGTTAAAAACAGCTAAAGTTCTATAGAATTGAGTCTTAAGTGCTAGTGGCCTGAAGCAACAAGAAATTGCTTTATCTAATTTAGTGAACTCTATCCTCTTGCTCAAAAGGAAACCCATGCACCTTCAAGGTCGTGAACTTTAGTTAGGAGTCTATAAAATCAGGATGAAACCCCCTTGAATGCTTTAGGTAAAACCCTACCCTAGAGCATTTGAGAAAGTTGCAACATTCACTGCTTATGTATTACAGCTTAGAACATATGAGATAAGGCAGTAAAGAAAACAAGGTCTTTGACTAGTGTAAAAATTGCCAATAAGTATATATAATATGCCAAGTATATGTGTTTCTATCCCACTGAAATCCCAGCAAACTACTGAGTACCAGACTTTTCTGTAAGAAGAAATACATTTTTAACATCACTATGTAAGACTGTTCCCCAAAGCATTCCCAAATCGTTGTTTAATTAGTTTTTCAAAGATGGTAGATAAAGTATGGCCTAATCTGGTATCTCTGGATTATTACTGGGTCATGTGTAGGCAATGAAAGTTTATCATGTAGTAGAGCTGACATTGTAGAGTGCAGCACTAATTTCTTTTGGACACACAGCTCCTCCTTTGCTTTGCACAGATCTGGTGGCTTAAAGAGAATTAGAGAGTTGATTGCTTTTGAAGCAGGTACCACATGCTACCTTCAAAACCAGGTTCCCTGCCCTTTAAGCCCAAATAGTGTTCATTTTATCTTGCTTTTTTAAAGCATATCCACATAGATGCCACCTAAAGTCCCAAGTGCCTTTTAAGAACTTGAATATCTTTCCCCCCTTTTCTAGAAAACACGTTAGTCCTATGAAGATTCAGAAAGGAATTATAAAGAGGAAACAGACTTTGTTTCTGGTATTGTGAGTTAAAGTAAAGCTATTGCCTGGATCAAAACCTGGCACCACATGACCATCTACATGTGGCAGAATACAGTGTTAAAAACTCTATTATTCCCATGACAAGAACAAACTTTTGTTTTATTAAGAAAGGTTACTAACATGACATGTGGAAAGTCTCTAAAGATCATGAGGATATTTGTCTCTTTCAAAGAACAGCAGGGCTGATACAATAATAAATTTAAGTATATGAGGGAGGAAGAGGCTGAGGTTTTAGACGTGCAAGATTACAGTGAATAACACTGAGCAGCTTTGTGACCATGGGCATGCCATCTCTGCCTCCTAAACTCCTTTGCTTATCTGCAAAATACAGATGTGAGGTCAGCTTATTTCACAGAATTTTTAATGAGAATTCAAGGAAGGTATTTTGAGATGAAAAACAAGAAGTGCTATAGGCAAAGATCAAAGCACTAGACTATTGTCTTTTCTTAATGGATTTGAATAAATGCATAAAAGAATAAAAAGTGGTTATAAAATTTCTGTGCATCAAACTTTTATTTGAAAAGTTTATTTACAATTAAACTGTCTGCCCATATTTCGCATCTACCAATTCACAAGAGAACCCCTGGGTGATTTTGAAATAAGTAAATTTGATGTGGCAGATGTTTAATGTGTGATACAGATAATCCTTCCAGGAAAGACTTTTTCATAGCCCCTCGGAATGGGAAGTGTACTCAGCATCTGTATTGCCTCAGTCCCAGAGACTTGACCTGTTTCAGTCCTATCCCTTTCCTGGACAAATTGGATAAAATATCTGATGGATGTGGCAATATCAAAGGTTGGCCATCTTGTTCCATTTTGGTAAAGCTCTGAAGGACCACTATGCCTATAGAACACCCTGGAAAGTTGGCCAGAGTTGATGGTACTCTGCATCAGTCTGGCTTTCTCTCTCTGCCTGGTCATTCATCTATGGTGTTATGTTATCAAGACACTGTGTGTGTGTGTGTGTGTGTGTGTGTGTGTGTGTGTGTGTTCATGTGTGCACAAATTATAATATACATATGCATGCTAATATATACAAGTGTGAAGGTTAGAAGGATAACTTCAAGTGTTCTTATCAGGCAAACTTTCCACCTTGAGACAGGGGCTCTCATTGGCTTGGTACTTGGCATAAAGACTATACTTGTTGCCAATAATCCCCTAAGAACCGGTTTAACAGATTCCAGGCATATATCAATGTTCAGATTTGAGGAGTAGGGTTACTAGGGTCAAAACCAAATCTTCATGATTACAAAGCAGTCACTTTACTAACTGAGCCAGCCCCATCCTGAGGGCACTCTTCAGTGCACATTTCCGCTCCATTATCATTATTATTATTATTATTATTATTATTATTATTATTATATTTACATTTTAAATGTTATCCCCCTTCCAGATCTTCCCTCCACACCCCCCCACATCATCACCCTCCCCTTTGCTTCTCAAAGGGTACTTCCTCACACACCCTCTCACTCCCATTTCACCCCTCCAGCATCCCCCTTCACTGAGGCAACAAGCCTCCACAGGAATAAAGGCCTCCTCTCCCATTGATGCCAGACAAGGCCATCCTCTGCTACATATGTAGCTGGAGCCATGGGTGGACCAACTCAACTATACTCTTTAGTTGGTGGTTTAGACCTTGGGAGCTCCGAGGGGTCCAATTAGTTGATATTGATGTTCTTCTGATGGGGTTGCAATCACCTTCAGCTCCTTCACTCCTTCCCCTAACTCTTCCATTGGGGTCTCTGGGCTCAGTCTAATGGTTAGCTGTGAGTATCTACATCTGTCTTAGGTACTGGCAGAACTTCTCAGAGGACAGTTATACCAGGCTCGTGTCTGTAAGAACTTCTTGGCATCCGCAATAGTGTTGGGGTTTGATGTCTGCGGATAGGATAGACACCAACATGGGGTGGTCTTTGATGGCCTTTCATTCAGTCTCTGCTCTATTTTGTTGTCCCTGTGTTTCCTTTAGACAGAGACAGTTCTGGTTTAAAGATTTTGAGATGGGTGGGTGGCCCTAGCCCTCAATTGGGGGTCATGTCTATCTACTGGATGTGATCTATTCAGGTTCTATCTCCTGTTGTTGGTTATTTTGGTTAATGTCATACTGGGTCCTGGTAGCCTCTGGCATCTGGGACTTTCTAGTGGTTTCCTGCCCTGCCCATTTCCTACCCCTCACTGCTACATATTTCTATTCAGTCTCCTGCCCTATTGGATGTCTCTCCTGTCTCTTCTCATACCTGATCCTGCCTCACCTTTTCCTTCCCCATCTCCTCTCCTACCCATGTTTCTCCCTCCCTCTGCCTCCTTTGATTATTTTGTTCCTTCTTCTAAGTGGAATTGAAGCCTCCACACTGTGGCCTTCCTTCTTATTAAGCTTCATATGGTCTGTGAGTCGGGTATTCTGAGTTTTGGGATTAATATCCACATATCAGTGAGTATGTACCATGTATGTGCTTTTGGGTCTGGGTTACCTCACTCAGGATGATATTTTCTAGTTCCATCTATTTGCCTGCAAAATCTATGAACTTGTCATTTTTAATAGCTGAGTAGTATTTCATTGTGTAAATATACCACATTTTTTGTATCCATTCTTCTGTTAAGGGACATCTGGGTTGTTTCTAGCTTTTGACTATTATAATTAAGGCTGCTATGAACATAGTGCAGCATGTGTCCTTGTTATATGTTGGAACATCTTTTGGGTATATGCCCAGCAGTGGCATAGCTGGGTCTTCAGGTAGAATTATTTCCAGTTTTCTGAGGAACTGCCAGATTGATTTCCAAAGTGCTTGTACCATCTTGCAGTCCCACCAGCAATGGAGGAATGTTCCTCTTCCTCTACATTCTCACCAGCATCTGCTGTCATCTGAATTTTTGATCTTAGCCATTCTTATTGATGTAAGTTAGAATCCCAGTATCATTTAAATTTAAAGACTAGAGATAGTTAGCATTTCTTTAGGTGTTTTTCAGCCATTGGATATTTCTCAGTTGAAAATTCTTTGTTTAGCCCTGTACCCCGTTTTTTAGTGCAAAACAGCAACCTACAGACTAGGAAAGGATCTTTACCAACCCTATATCTGACAGAGAGCTAATATCTAAAATACACAAAGAACTTTAGAAAACCCAATAACCCAATTTTAAAAATGGGTACAGAACCAAACAAAGAATCCACTGCACATTCTCAACACCAAAGGTCTGTATCAAAGTCTGTTTCTGGGCAAGCCAGGTTTCTGCAATCAGGGAAATGTGAACTGGAAAGCTAGACTGAATTGAGTTCTTCATCCTGCAGATCTCTTATGACCCTGTTGGATCCAGTTTCTTTTTTGGAAGCTAAAGCCCTTCCTGATTTAAGTATCAACTTTTCTTTCTGTTCCATTTCCTCACCTGTGTCTATTAATCCTCATTCCCAAAGGCCTTCTTCTTTTCTTTCATTCTTGTCCAACATAGGACCAAAAGCAGGGAGATACAGATGTATTAGCTGAACTCCCATTGGATAGCAGACGGCAAGATAAAGGGGAATCATGTTCCTCTCTGCCTCTATGGTGTGGTCGGAGCTCCAGAATTGAGGTTGTGTACAGGTAGTACATTTAATAGACAGTTCCTGGAACTACACTATGCTTGTTTTAGATCAACCTGCTTTCTCCTTGGTTGTATTTTTACAACAGAAGTAGTATGAGCTTTTCTTATTGCTATGACCAAATATCAGAGAAGAAGCAACTTAAGGGGGATGAAAGGTTTATTTGATTCACAGTTTGAAGAGGTGTAGTTCATCATGTCAGGTAAAGGTACCATGTGTGTGCTGTGAGCAGCTTCCACAGTGAGGAAGCAGAAAGGGATGGGAGGAATGCTAACCCTCACATAGCTTTAATCCCTTTTTCTTTTATTCAGCACATCGTCCCAGTCCATGGCATGTTACCATTTATCTTCATGGTGGACTTTCCCTCCTCATGCAAACCTTTCTGGCACTAAAGACAAACCCAAATGGTGAGTCTAAATGCATACATTTTGAGAATGACAATTAATTATCACAAATTTACCTCCTGTCAATTGACATCCAAACATAACACCTTTAGTTTTAGAATTCATTTTGACATTTAATTATGTGTATGTTGTGTAGCTTTGCACATGAATATGAGCCTGCAGAGGCCAGAGGTTGGGTCCTCTGGAAAAGCAATAAGCACTCCTAACTGATGACCTATCTCTCAGTCAACAACACATCACTTCTTAGATTAGTGTTGTTAGTACTATACCCCTAGACCAGAAAAATACTTAAAGTCATTTCATATTGCTAAAAAGTATTAAGTTAAACTCCAAAATTTCCCCAAATCCTTAACAGTGCCAAGGTTCAAGAATCTAAATACTCTTCCGAGTCAAGTCAATTGTGAGCCTGAATAAAATCAAAACACAAGCTATACATTTCCCATATCCGATGGCACAGAATAAATATTCTAGTCCCACAGTAGAATGTATGGAAAACAAGGAAACATAACCAAGCAAAACCCAAGGACAGCAAAAACAAACAGCAACAACAACAACAACAACAACAACAACAACAACAACAACAACACACACACACACACACACACACACACACACACACACACACACTAAATTCCAAAGCTCGATATCCAACATCTGGATCATTTGATGGCACAATTTGTGTTTCAAAAAACTTTGACAGTTCCACTCCTTCCATTTGCAACTGGAGGCACATGCAGCCTCTCTCTTGGGCCAGCTCCCTTTCATAAGTTCAACTTTCCTCAGTATCCTCCAGGATCCCCAATGTAACTTTTGCTTCATTTCCCCAGCTTCACCCATGGCTTCTCAACTCTGTGGCACATGGTCCCCTTGAGTCGCTTTCTAGAACCTTGGTGTAAACCTCTGTGAATGTATCATTTCCACATATTTGTATGCCTGCAAAACTAGTTATTCTGTGACTGATTCTGCCAGGTTCTTTTTGCAAGTTTGAGATGCCCTGTGTTTCAATTCTCCCACAACAGAAGTGACCTCTGAACACCTTGGTGGCTAGATGTGGGAAAACACCTTCCAATGCTGTTGATCTCCAGCAGGGGACCTCTCTAGTTGCAGTCACACTGTATGTTTTCTCCTTCAAATAAACCTACATTTCCACAAGTTGGAACTTTCCAAGGGTGGTATGTTGCCCTTGGGACAACTTTCTTATTGTTACAGTGCACAGACCAATGTTTCTCTTTAATGATATTTATCTTTTAAGAAATAATTTCAGTGGCTTTCTTCCTAGCTACTTTGTCTACAACTTTACATTTTCTTAATGCTCTTTTCTTCAGAAGGCAAAACTTTACTCTTTATGAGAGTTTGCTCTTCTCATAAAGTGGTGCTTTGCAGAGGTTGGGCATATATTTGGTGTTTATTCTAACAGATGGAGTGACAATGTCTTTTCCTCAGTAGGTGAAGTCAACCTTGGTCTTTCATGATTGACTAGTTTTAAAGGACAAGAGGACTGGTACAATTTAGTGTTAATTGTCAAATTGAGTCTCTGGGGTGATGCTTCTTGACTGGGTTCCAATAGAACCAAAGATAAGGCTGTATAATAAGGACTAAAAATAACCACATAGGAGTCAAAATCTTGGTCACCTCTTAGATTCTATAAGCCACCCAGAGGCAGGGTACCAAACTTGAGACACACTGAAACCTATCTACCATCTGGACCTATCTTTACAGCCACAAAGTAACTTCTGTGGCCACAGTACTATAGACTCTTGACACTGAAATCATACCTGGAAATTCAGAAGATTAAGACTCCACATCCACACTGAGCTGGTACTCTCTACTCTCAAAGAAGCCTTTGAAACCTGTCTAAGTCTAATTTGTGATGCCCATAGATCCACAGGGAGTGTGTGTTTCTGACCTACTGGCAACCAAACAAGGAAAACTCATTGTCCTTCCTCCAGAAGCTATTAACTGTACAAAGCTTCTCAGGGATGGGGGGGGGGTCATGGGCTTTCTCCCCTCTCCATGCTGAAATGTTGACTAGTTTGTTTTTGTTCAAGTGTTGCTTTTAACCAAATCTCCATCATTTGATTTTATCCATGAAGACTTGAGAGCCTGAAGCTGGGATGAAAGCCTGCTACCTCAGAGAGGCAGAGAAAGCACCCAGCTGACCTTCTTCCTCAGCCAATGTCCCAAAAGGAAAAACAAGTTTTCCTTCTCTATGCTGTCTCAAAAATACCTCAAACTGAATGTCCCTCCCTTCTACTTCCTGTGCATCTCTCTATCTGTCCTGATTTCCTCTTACTCTCTATGATTTTTTTTCTATGTTCTCTCCATGTTGACTGGTTGCTCGCTCCACCTTTTGACCTATAGTTGATTTTATTTAATTCTGTTTACAATAAACAGAAAGCTCTTAGATTAAAGGTGTATGCTAGAGTTGAGACACACACACACAAAAAACAAAAACAAACAAACAAACAAAAATACGTTTTCCGTATATAACACAATCTTGCAGTTAACAGTGTGATCAGTATCCTACAACATGCACGGCTTATGTAGGCAACCACACTGCTTTGAGTTTATAAATGGAGTCTTTCTGTCATGCCTGCAAGTTACTGTTTTTCTATAGTCACCCTATACCTTTAGCTGTTTATCCCTTCTTCCATGATGGTCTCTGAGCCTTGATGTGTGGTGGCAGGTAATATAATAACATAATAATATAATAATAAAATGTCCCATTCGTGGTTGAGCACTCCACTGATGCTTGTTCTCTGTACTTTGCCAAGTTGTGAATCTCTGCATTAACCATTGTTCTCTACACACACACAAAAAATTTCCCTAATGAGATCTGAGATCTGCATTTATGTCGGAGTAGAAAAATGAAAGTATAGTGAACAGTTTGGTAATATGTCCGTTTAGCATAATGTTAGAATAAGCTAGTTTACTCCCAAGGCCCATGAGTTCTTCAACCATGGGCATCTGATCAAATTCACAATATTTGCCATGTGTTTCCTTCTATGGAGTAGACTTTAAATTCAATTATAAAGCAGTTAGCAATATCCATAACACTCATGGCACCATTGTTCCCATGAGCAATTCTCACCATGATGGTCCTTATATTATAGTTCAGTGTTTACAGCTGGATGAGACTAAGGATGACTTTCCCCCTCCATAGTATACATTGCATCTTCTGGTAATGAAAGCTAGCCAGGAGGGAAAGAGCTACCTTGTTCACACTGATCTGGTTTCTATATGTGCTGTGACCAAAATATTGGAATCTTTAGCACACAGGGTGTGTCTTGGGCATGGTGTACCTATTCATGGCTGCATAGCATCAAGCCAGAGGTCATCATAAGCTTTCTCTGCCCACCAGGGCTGTGTGATACAGATCCAGCATGATCTCAGGGGTGTTTTGCCTTTATGTCAGATTTTTACTGTCAATCTCAAACTTGGTTTTATTCTGTAGTTGAGGACTGGAATACATGAAGTCTGCACCTGGAATTAAGTGTTTCTATAGGTACTCAACAAAATGCATATTATCTTGGTTTCAGCAATCAAAGAAGTTGATCCTGAAGTATGGGTTATATATACTGACTTATTTATGACTAGGTTTCTTGTGATCAGAATAGAGCACTGAGGAGGTGAGTCTCCAGGAGCAAATCTTTTACTGTATAGTTGGAATCTGGGAACCAGGTAGAAGAAATGATTCTGAGTCAGTTCATTTAATAGTACAAGGAAGTTGGGGGATTTATATATCCTTGAAGTCACTGTGGAGGACTTCTTCTGAATTGAGAAGTGCAGTTGATTTCTAAAAGCTCCTACACACTCTGAGTTCAAGAAGAAATTGGGCAAAAAAATTATGGATGCTTCAAGTTGGAAATAAAAATATTTTAGTGCCAAATTATATAAATTCAGTCTGATTTGATAGAATGTTGAAAAATAACTTTAAAAAGAAAAAATATTGAGGGACAAGATAACAGTCTCAAAAGTTCCTTTTCCTTTAGTATTTCATCATCTAAGATGATTGACTGCTTGCTATTATAGTGAGTAGTGTTCTGAACAGTTTTTGATGGCAGTTAGATACTTTATTTCTTGGATTTTAGTTTGGCATAGCTTTGATAGAGAATTTTAATATGAAAGTAAATTTTTCTTTCGCTCTCAAACTTAAATATGTTATTTGGTGCAACTCAGGGCAAAAAAAAAAAAATGGTGCTTAATAGTACGAGACTCAAAATATGGTTATCCTGCTGTTTTGTTAAACATAGCACCTGTTCTCAAAATCACCATAGAGTATTGCATTGTTGCTGGAATTCTGTCATCCCTGGCAGCTCGCTATTGCCTAAAGGAGAGATGTAGTTTTCCAGAAGACCTATAGTGAGTGCACTTCTAAGTAGAAGTTGCATAACTTACTTTATTTTGCATACCACTAAAAAGGACTTGCACATGTGACCAGATCTAGCTGCAAGGGAGGCTGATAAAAGAACTTCATTCCAAGCAGCCACATATCAACAAAATAGATGCATGAAAAAGTAGAAAAAAGACAATAAACTTTCTTGGTAAGTCCAAATGAGAATGTAAATTTTTTTAAATTTAAAGTCTGAATAGCTTCTAACAGAAAACTTTAACTTAAAATAAAGTCATTTTGATGAATGAGAAACCAGTTTTTTCTGTTCTGTCCCCATAAACTCACATGTTGATTAAATAGTATCAATTCAAAAAATAAAGCAATAAAATAAAAATCTTGCTCATAAGTAACACAGTCCTATTCCAGATGGGTGTACTATGTAGTGGTAAAAACATAGAACTCTGTAAGGGGTTCTTTTTTGATATCAGATGTGTTATGTGTATATTTGACCTGTGTGGATAGAAGGTGAGTATGTAGAAAAATGTTTTTAAACATGCAATTGTTTCTGTATTTTATCCTCATTCTTATGGCCTCCAGCTGGAGCTATTTTGTTTGCTACCAAATCTCAAGTAGTCTTGAGATTATCACTCAATGATAAATATTTTCAGGTCCTACAGCAACAACATAAAAATGAAAAAAATATTTTTGAAAAGCAATGGGAGAGATATTTTAAGGTCAATTCTTCTTCAGAGAGAGAGAGAGAGAGAGAAAGAGATAGAGAGATCCCAAGGAGAAAAATGTTGTTGGCATTGTTTTTACTTAGAAATTCAGAAGCAGATTTCATGGTTAAAAATAAAAGCATAGGTCTCTTAAAAATATATGGGTAGAAACAAAAAGATCTGTGAACCTCCTTGGATGATTATGATGGAAAATCAGAGGCACAGCTTTTATGTGATGATTGGCCAGGCTTTCTGGAAACCAGAAATGGAATCCATCTGGACATTTGCTAAAGGAGACCAGATGGAGCTGCACCATGTGATATTGAACAGTTCTCTCTGCCATAATGCACCAATGATCTTCTTTGCAAGAGTATTATTTCAAACTCCAGAAACCATTTTTTCTCCTATGACTTAGCTTCAGATTTGTTATGCCTTGGCTCCCTCATAGGAAGAGAAGTTTTTAAAAACGTTCTCATTTCTCTTCATTTTGAAAATCTCAAATTCCTAAAATAAGGAGAAACTGGGTATCATGGCCTGGTACTTGAGAAGGTTCTGGAGAAATTCATTAAAGACTCCTTAGTAGACACTATAAAGTTAATGTTTCTCAGTGATTAGAAACAATAATCTTTCTCATGTGAATTGCACTAAACAATGCAAATGATTCAATGACTACAACATATAACTTACCATTTGTGAAATACAGAACTTAGCCTCAACATGTCCACTGTTTTTCATAAATCATTGTCCTCGTAAACCCTAAGTTTATATTTATGGCAGTCTTTAGGAATAATTAATATTCTCCTTTCACTACACTTCTGATTTTCGGGTGCCTTTTTCTTCATTATCTTTAATATTGATCATATTGTTCATTTTCCTAGGCAGTCATCTCCATCCACCATTTTATACTTATTAAATAAGTTAGCCAATTATCCTCTTGCCTATATCTCCAAATTTGTTACCCTCAAGTCTAAGGAATTTCTTTATCTTCTATTTCTTCTAAGAAGTTTATTTCAAATTAAGCTCCCTATTCATTTTATCAAGAGCCTTCCCAGTCCTTCAAAACTTTCCTCTGATGCTAATCAAGAGTATCATGTTAAGTTTGCTAACTTGTTTAGTAGAGTTAAAAATATGTAACCTTTAAAATTATGTAACTTAATTTTCAAGTCAGAAAGGCACAGGATAATATTACTACATAAACGAAGTCATAAGACATGGTCAGTCACAAATCAGCATAGAGGATGGAGCTTTGTAAGCAGCAGAGGTTTGCTTTTCTTATCCAGTCTTCTAGGTCCATCTTGCTGGGTAGGACGTTGTCTCCTTCATCCATGCTTTGTCCTAGTCTCCTTGTTTTAAACATCATAATCTCACTTCTTTATCAATAGATTTTCTGTGGTCCCACAGTCACTTATTTATGGATGGAAAAATCTTTAGGTCATGTGGATACTGAAAAACATCTGAAGGAGACCTTAAATATTTTCTGAGCAGTTCCTCAAAGTTCTACAAAGTATCTTATCAACATATGTAAAATCTTAAAATGCAGCTTTTGGAAATGTTTGTGGTTAAGAAGAGAAAAAGAGAAAACGAAATACCCCCAGGGTACTTTAGTGACATGTAGAGAATGGTTGTATGGATCACATCCTGTGTGGTCACAAACTTCTAATTTTCTCTATGCTCACTCTGTCTAGTGTTCGTAAATCTGCTTTTACCCTGTTATCCATTGCTGAGTAAATGCAAAGTGGTAAGCATTTAAGTGTATACCTTATAGGTCTCTATTCTGTGGTTTCATTGGCACTACAATTGAAAGCAATTCCAGCCTATGCAGTGTATGCATATTTTAGTCTGTCATATATTTACTTTTCTTACTAAAATACATCTATTACTTACAGGAGAAAATGTGACCTCAGCAAGGATGCATTCAATAACTCATCACTTTTGTGTTTTCAGAGAATCGAGCAGCTACTGTACACTTTGCTATGCTGGGAGTAGAATAGAAGAAATAGAATGATAAAGGATAAGTAAAATTGAGCATCACTAAAATGTAGCATACACAATGATGTCTACTTTAATAAAAGGCATGTGATATAAAATGTACAATTATGGAAAGTAAAGTAGAATTACATAGTTCTCTGTGAGCCCCTTAATATGAATGTTTAATCTAGTAAAGAACGGGAACATTTTAGGGAACGATGAACACAGAGATCTAAAATAATGGGCATTAACTAGACAAGGCCATACATGAGGAAGACTTCAAAAGAAAACAAACATCTAATCGTGCAAGCAGATGAAAATTTAAGAGGAATTGAATGTAAGAAATAGGGAGGCTGGAAAGTTGAAAGTAATAGAGGGTTGGTTAAGGTGACATTGGACATATGGAGAGTAGACAAAATCTAGATCATGTAAAAAATCTTGCAAGCTGTTAGAGGAGTGTTAACTGTATTATGAGCTGAGTGATGGAAAGTCATCAAAAATGATTAAGCAAGTGCAAAGGAACTTTGCTTTGGCATACTGAGTGTAGAGTGTGGAAGGAGAACCCGAATCCATGTAGGATAGCTGACAAGTTCATGTGGAAGTCCAAATGGGAGATAAATTACTCTGGAAAAAATACTGGAGAAATTCTTAGACTTTATTTTCAGACTTTCTTAAGGTTTGAATATAAAGAAGAAGCAACAGTCAAAGATATTTTTAGGGTTTCTATCTTGGAGAATCTGGTGGATGAGGTTTAACAGGACGTGACTTATAGGGAGGATATAGGACATGTTGGTGGATTCTATTTTTCCCTTTCTTCTGCTAAAGAATTTTACTTTTCTCTGTATTAAGCCCAATGCCAATGTAGTAAATCCTAAAACAAATTGAATGCAATGTATTGTTTTGAGGAAGCAATCGTAAAAAAAAAAATAAGTAAGGGATACTATGTGAAAAAAAGTAAAAGAAACTCAACGTGAATGGATAGAAATTCAATAAATACTAAACAGAACCATAGTCTTTCTACTGGAGGACTCCAAAAGATAGTTTTGTACAAAATTTTGAATTCTCTTACCTGGTGCTGATGAATATGAATAGTGTATATGATAAAAATCAGAAACTGTAATGTTTGAATAATCACTGGTGGGCAATAGCTTGTGTCACTTCTGGTGTGTTCTGTGCTTTAGCCAGTGTAACTCTAGAAACCAAAAAAAAAAAAAAAACAAAAAAAAAAAAAAAAACAAAAAAAAAAAAAAAAAAACAAAACAAAAAACAAACAAACAAAACCAAAACTACTCAGGCTTTTCCATTAAGACAAGGGATGAGATCAATGATGAGATGAGATCAATGATGAAGTAATTTCGCAGAGTATGTACAGTGTCTATTGCTCAATTTCTTTTCCTCTACAGCTGTATGTGTGCGTGTGTGTGTGTGTGTGTGTCTGTCTGTCTGTCTGTCTGTCTGTCTGTTTATACAGAGGTGATATGTATGCATTCATGGATACATGCATGGATGCATATACCAGAGTATGCAGATGCCAGAGAAAGATATTTCTCTTACCCCGAGACAGTTTCCCACTAAACCTGAGTGTGTTTTTTTTTATCCAGGCTGGTGTCTACCAAGGCACTATGACATTGCCATCACCAACCTTACTCGCAAGCTCTGGCTTTACAGGTATGCATAGCACACCAGATTTTTACATGGGTTCTGGGGGTGAGTACTCAGGTTCTCATGGTGGTAAAGAAAAGCATTCTTGCCAACTGAGTCATCTTTCAATGTTCAACAACTTGAATTTATCCATTTCTCTAAGTTTATTTATTCTGTCTGATCCTTTTTGCAATTTTCCACTTCTGAATCACGTCTCAGTTTTTTATTTCTATATTTTAATTAAATTATTGATACACACATTCTTTGGCCTCCAAGTGCAAATAGTAATTTCTATACCACAATACACTCATAACCTCATTGATTATTATAATGAGACAAAATAAATTGTAAAATCATACAAGATTATGTGCCTGGTTAGATGAAAATTTTAGAAAATGAATTTACAGGCCGCCATGTTTAAATACAGGTCATGATGAAATGGCACTATAAATAATAATATTAGCTTAGATTGTAGCCCTCAATATTTTAGTCATGAGCTTAAAAGAGAACTGGATGGATGTCTAAGGGTCCGAATGCTAAAGTCTCTTGATTTTTATTAGTGACAGTTATGGTAGAATAGAGTACACATTTGACTACATTTGTTCATACTGCCAAGTTGTCAGTAGCTGCCAGCATTTGAAGAGCTGTAATATAATACATCAAATACAACTGGGTGAAGACTACATATTTTATAACTATTTGGTGATTGATGAATTCAAATCTACTACAATCATTGTAGGCATTCTTCCCAGATATTGTGTCAAACCTTTCTATTCTCTTAAGCTCCAGGTCTGACTCACACACACACACACACACACACACACACACACACACACACTTTTTAGATTTGACCTTATGTCCAAGTTCTTTTAACTTCAAGCACGTGGTTTTGGCAACTTCTCTTTGTTGTAATTTCTCCACCAAAGGATTTTCTATTATAACAGTTTCTTCTAAGACCTACCCTTCTCTTTCTGTCAGTCCTCTGAATTGAAGATTTTTCTCACCATTTCCTCCTCTTATTGTGTGGAAACATATTCAAGCATGCCTGCTTCTTATCATGTGAATGTCTTGTACATTGGCATTATCTCTGAGGAACTATCACCTCTACCTACATATTACCCTTAGAGCAGCACGTGTTGCAGGGCTGAACATGGGAGAACCACAGCCATTCCACACCACACGGAGTGACCAAATGGTTCATGAAAGACAGCTAGTCAGCTCTTTGCAGTTTTGCTCCCCACATCAACACATATAGATTTCTATCACTTATTTTAATCCTGCTGATCAGTAGCCTCTATCTTTAGCCTCTTTATGACACATTTATAGTTTCTCCACATGTTCTTTTCTGTGATTAGTATTTTCTTTTGATGTCTAAATGCTCTTTCTTGAAATACTCTTTGACAGGATAGAATCCAGTATGACTTCAAATCATAAATTCAAATTGCTCAAGGTTGAGCCCTCTTTTTCCCTTGCTTATTCCCATCTTTACCTCATAGTCTCACCCATTGCTTAACTTGCACTTTCTTAGAAGTTAGACACCTTGTTATTTCTCTATTGTGCCTTGAACTTTCCTACACATGTGTGTTGCTTATG
Source organism: Arvicanthis niloticus (assembly GCF_011762505.2). Lineage (NCBI taxonomy): Eukaryota > Metazoa > Chordata > Mammalia > Rodentia > Muridae > Arvicanthis > Arvicanthis niloticus. Next base: position 106,976,138 of record NC_047659.1, read on the forward strand.
CACAGTCATTTGAGGTGGTCGTTTTTGTGTGTTCTTTCTCCAATATCTACTTTCCCAATCTGGTGTGTTCCTAACATGACAGTCATCTCCTTCACAAACTGTTCAGAAGACCTTCAAAGAGCAAGCACTTACAGCCATGCTACAGAATCTGATTTTCATAACATTTTCCTAGACTACAAGTTATGCGGTATCTAACCCCTAAAGTGACCTCATATTCATCATGGGGACATTTCAGAATTTATAAAATGCAGTTAGCATAAAGGGCACTTTATGATGGCTATTCCATACCAATGGTCAGAAGTCATCACCTAACTGTAGTTGGTTGAAGGGAGTGTGGAGATATGTAGCCATGGAGTAAGGAAGAAAAGAACATAACCAGAGATGGGCACTTACAGCTAGAGCCATAAGTGTGTTTTATATATACCTGTTCTCAATAAGTATGAGACTATTGAGAGCAAGGGCATAGGAAGCAGCAAGCTAATATACACCTTTATGTCATTTTTACATGCTCACTGGTCCATATGGGGCTCAAGGGTACTGGAGTTCAAGGATATCAAAGGGTGATAAAGAAAGATCCCTCTTTCCATTAGTCAACAGATGACTACAGAATGCCCTTTTATATACGTTCTAGATTAAGGAAGATAAGTGAAAACAGATTACCAAAGAAAGCCTTCTTACTACAAAGCTGAGTGTTTACCAGAGCAAGAAGTATTCAGAAGAATGAGACAATAAAGAGATGCTTTCTTTTTTCTACTCAACATTGTTTGTTGGGATAGAGTTTCTTGCTGAACCTGCAGCTCATGAATTGGCTATACTCACTGGCCAGTGAGCCCCCATGATAAATTTGTAACTTGTCTCCACCTCCTCCTAGGCCTAAGAATACAGTCTGGCTGTTTGCAAGAATTCTGGGATTGCAAACTCAGGTTTTCATGCTTGCATAGCAGGCAATTTAAAGATTGAGAGTTCTCTTAGCACACTGCATTGTTTTTTGAAACTTGAAGTCAGGGCATTTATTTTGAGTATTATTAGTTTTTTTATATCAAATATTAATCAACATAAATTCAACAATGTTTTGGTACAAACTATGGCAAAAGCCATACATTCACTTCAATTTCAAAATTATCTTTAAAACAATTGTTTAATATTTCCTTCTTAAATTGAGAAGAATTCCTCAAATATGTTAAGAGAGTTGCCCAAAGTCACACAACCTGTGAGACACTGATAGTTATGTTATCTTGCACAGTTTTGGTTTAGAACTAAGAGAGCACTTATTCAACTCCACCAGGGTTTGAAATGAATTAAATATAGCCCGGAGAAGCAGGTCAGATGGTGTTGTGTTTGCCTAACCCTTATTAAACTCCAGTTTAGATCCCTAGTACTGCTTAACGTTGGACATGGTGGTAATCCTTTAATCCCAGCACTGGGGAGGTGAAGAAGGGAAGACCAGATGTTCAAAATCATACTGATTATGTACTGTAGAAGAGTGGTTCCGAGGCTTTGATTTAATCTGGAATCTCTGTTTACTGATGCTGAAAGTCCTTGTCCCCAATTGGCTTTTGATCTACCAATAAAGATTCCAGGGGCCAATGGCTGGGCAAAAAGAAAGGGGCGGGACTTCCAGGTTACCCCAGGGTAGGAGAGAAGAGAGGGCAGGAGAATTGAGATACTTGGAGGAGGGATGGAACAGACTTAGAGCTGCAGGGGAGATCTTACAAAATGTAGGAAGAAAAGGAAAGCTGCCTACAGAAGGGCAGCCCAAAAGCATCTTGGGCAGCAGCATCAATTGGCTTCACAGAAGGTAGCTGGGCAACTAAGCTGAGGGTATATTTGGAGCTAGGAGTAAAGGTAAGGGCATGCTAGCCACAGAAGGCTTAGAAGAGCGCAGCCACAGAGCCAATAAGGCAGGTTAAAATGAGCTAATGTGTGTGTCTGTAGATCTTCATCTGCAGATCGGAGATATCTCCTGGTCTGGTGCATGCCTGGAAACTAAAGCGGAGTAGACAAAATGACAAGCTACAATGTACTGAGTTCAACTCTGGCCTGGAACATAGGAGACCTTAGCTCAGTAATAAATACGTAAATATTTTTTTTTTTTAAAAGAAAGGATGAAAGGAAAGATAGAAAGGGAAGAAAGAATGGAAGAAAGAAAGAAAAAAGAAAAGAGAAGAAAGAAAAAGATTAAACACAATAAGAACTTTGGGTCCATAGGAGATAGTTACATTCTCCTTTTACTATCGTTTCAGTATTCTACAAAGGTATGGTATTTGAATATAAAATGTGTATGCAAAATATTCTTTTAAAAGTAAAGTGTGAAGTCTGTTTTGACTAATAATGTTTTGCCATCCATATGAGACAGTTTATGAAAAACCATGCTGAGTTTTTTATTTCTTTATTCTTGGTAAATAAATTAACATCTGTTATTCCAAATAGAGTTTAAGTCAGCCATGACGCTTCTCAACAAATACATTCTGGAAGAATGTAAAATTATATTTATTTTGAAGACTTCAGAAAACTAGAGAAAGCAGCTGGCAATACATACAGAGCTCTGTTTCCCCTTTATTCATTCCCATAAACCCACAGCCCTTTAAGAACCCCTCACATGAATCCAGTGGAAAACAGTAAAATATTGGTCCCATTGTTTGGCATTTTAGGATCTAAAATTATATGAAATGTGATGTTTAGAGAAAGTGGAGAGATCCAGTACTGCATGCCTATGACAATCACAATCATCAGTGCCATTTTTGTCCACCAGGGAACCTTTACACACATCCCCCATTATAAAGAAAAATGTCATTAAGATAGTCCACCAAGCTTCTTGACTAACTAACTGGTCATGATACACTCGTGTTCCTCAATTTATGTTGGGCCCAGTAATCATTTAGGAAAGATATATATGTTCTAGTTGGCTGTAAGTCACCTCCATCTGTCCTATCATACAACCTGTTCATCCTGCTATGGTGTGCAGGGATAGAATCCCCTAGTCACACCACTGCCCAGAGAACATTTCTGCCCACAAATTCAGAACAGTTGCACATAATACTGAGATTGTCTCTGTCTGTTCTTGGGTACCCTCTACTTTTGGTGGCCATTTTCAAACCCAGGACTGAGTTTTTCCAAAAAATAAATTTCCAACATGAAAATATCCATATAACTTTATTATTCATTAATTAGACAAAATTGAAGGATTAAGTAAGCATAAATATTAGCATAGCTCAAGTGATAGAGTGTTTAATACTTTATGCCTCCAAACTATTATTTTGGACAAACACTTTTAAAATTACCAGATATTATCAGATATTAGATACTGAAGAAACTGTAAGTTTCATTTTTTACCATAAATAAAACAAAAGTAAATGAATCCAGAAATTACAGACATAGCACATGGAAAAATTATATCATCTTACAGATAATTTTTTTAAATGAAACTCAAAGCTTTAGAATTAGGGTAATGACTAATAACAATGAAAACACCAACTATAAGACCGTATAAAAAGTATTTTAAAATAGTACTCTGTAGTGACAATTTTGGCATTTTGGGTTTCTTTTAAAAACACAGAAATATTATAAGAAAATGTTTTTGTTTTAATCCTAGGTGTGGGATATAGGGATGCTTCAGATTGTCCACAACAACTGACTATGATTTGCCTCGTGCTCTAGAAGGGGAATGATCCTGCAAGCTCCAGATAGTTTCTGCAATTACGTGGTATTTGGAATTCTGAGAACTTGTCAGAGAGTATATAAATGCTAGGAACCCAAGTCAGGTATGGGTTGTTGGTTAGTCGCTGTTGGTTGCTGTTTGGACATGGTTTGTTAAGTAGTCATGTGCAAAGAAGAAACAAGAAGAAGAAAAAATTAGTTATCTTGGCAGCAAAGTTAAAACACGTCCCAAGGAACTTAATGCTCCTAATCTATCTGCAGGAAGTAGTCTATCAATAATGCTTCCCCTTTGCAATCCCTGACTTTATTCAGGATCCTTTTTCCTCTCTTATCTAGTGTTGGGGTGTTGAAAAAGTGTAAGAAATAGGGTGGAGAAGAATGAAAGAAAAAAAGGATCTCAAAAGTAGCCAATGATAGTTATAGTTTTCAAAGTCCAATTCATAGTAATAAAAAACTATAAATAGAAAAATATGTAAATATATAAAATATCCAAGTTAGGAATATGAAAGTAATCATAAAACTAATCTAAAAATAACAGAAGATATTTCATATTAATAAAGAAATTAATATTAACATCATTTAATGAATTTGAATTTTTTCAATAAAAATGTTTTTTATTTATTCAATTTATATCCCTCACACTGCCCTTCCTCCTGGTCATCTCCTCCCTCCTTCCCCACCAGTCCCCCACCCCTTCCCCTTCTCCTCTGAGAGTGTGAGGCCTCCCCTCAACCCCCTGAGTATTCCCCAATCCTGGCACATCAAGTCTCTTTTAGGCTAGGCACATCCTCTTACCACTGAAGCTAGACAAGGCAGCCCAGCTAGAAGAACATATCCCACAGAGAGGTAAGAGCTTTCAGGATAGCCCAAGCTCCAATTGTTTGGGACCCACATGAAGATCAAGCTGCACATCTGCTACATATGTGCAATGGTGCGGCTGGGGTCTAGGTCCAGTAAAAGCATGCTCTTTAGTTGGTGGTTTAGTCTCTGAGAGCTGGAAGGGTCCAGATTAGTTGACTCTATTGGTCTTCCTGTGGAGTTCCTATCTCCTTTGGTGCCAGCAATCCTTCCCCAACTCTTCTAAGAGTCTCCCAGCTTCATTCACTGTTTAGCTGTGGGTTCTGCATCCATCTGAGCCAGCTACTGGGTGGAGCCTCTCAGAGGCTAGACTGTTGTCTGCAAATATAAGAGAGTATCATTAATATTGTCAGGAACCGGTGCTTGTCCATGAATGGCTCTCAAGTTGGGTCCATTGTTGGTTGGCCATTCCCTCAGGTTCTACTCCATTCCTCATCTCTACATTTCTTATATACAGGATAAGTTTGGGGTGGAAAGTTTTGTGTGTGGGATGGTGTCTCTATTACTCCACTGGGGTTCCTGCCTGGCTATTGGAGGTGGCCTTTACAGGTTCCATATTCCCAAAGCTGTGAGTCACAGCTGTGGTCGCCCCCATTGATTCTTAGGAGCATCCATACCCTATCCCAGGTGTTTGTTATGTCCTGAAGATGCCCCCACCTCCCCACCCCACCCCCTGTCAGACAGTTGCAGATTTTCATTCATATTCGTGGCCATCCAGCCATTAGGCCATCTCTTCTGTTCCTTCCCACACCTCATCTAGAACCCCTTAATCCCCTCTACACCCCCTCTCCAACCCAGCTCTCTCCTTCTATCTGCTTCCTATGACTATGTTATTCCCCCTTCTAAGTGAGAGTCAAGCATCTGAGGAAGAGGCAGAAAGAGTGTAAGAACTTGAGGGGATGAAGGACACCAGGAGAACAAAGCCCTCTAAATCAACTGAATGAAGTCTACATGAACTCACAGAAACTGGGGCTGCTCATACAGTGGTTTTTTTTTGTTGTTGTTTTTTTTTTTTTTTTTTACTGGTCTTCACCAGATCTTCTGCACATATATTACAGCTTTCAGCTTAGTGCTTTTATGAGACTCTTGAGTGTGTGAATGTGTGGGTTTCTGGTATGTGTGACTTCTCTTGGGGCTCACTTCCTCCTGTAGGTATTCCTTGTCCAAATTTGATGTGATGGTCTTTGTTTTGTATCTTATTATATTTTATTTTGGTACATTATATTGTTATTACTTGGAAGGCTGTTCTTTTCTAATGAGAGACAGAAAGGGAGTGAGTGGATCCAGTTGGGAGGGAAGGTGGCTAGGAGCTAGACGGAAGGAGGGAAACTGTAATCAAGATATATTGTATAAGAAAAGAATCTGTTTTCAGTAATAGGAGGGAAACAAACTGAATAACAGAAATCAGCTGATTGTGATTATTATATTCAATAGACATAAGATTGCTCCGTCAAATAGATGAACTATTTCTAAAGAGAAACTTTTTATCTATGGGCTCACCTGTTCATGGGCAGCTAACAAACAATCCATGATGTGTCATTGGTTCATGGAAAAATACCTTAGCCCGGCTGGAAAGCTAAAATTACTTTAACCAGACTTTCTTACAAATAAGGTTTTGCTGTGATACTTCTGCCAATCAATAAAAATGCCTGTGAGATATGTAGAAGCAAACTAACTAACTAAATAAATAAATAAATAAATAAAAGTGAATCTATAGGTGTTGTGGATTGGTTCTAGTGGTATTCGTGATACTTCATCTCCAGAAATCCCATGGGAACTCACACATCTGTGCTGAGGGTTTCTAACCCCAGTTGGCTCTGGCTGGGAAATAAAGTTGCCAGCGGCCAATGTCTGGGCAGGGAGAGGCAGGACTTTTAAAATTTCTGCGCTCTGCTCTCCCGGTTCGAATCCCGCATCTCCCATGTGACTCTGCCCGAGTCTCATGGGGAAAAAAATTTCCGGGAAAGAAACACAAGAGAGAAGAGGGCATTCTGACATGGCAAGGGCATGGGAAATGGACCACATCAGGAAGGTGCCACATCAGGAAGGTGCAGGAGGGAGAGACAGCTGAAATGTAGGTGCAAAGGGAAAAGTGGCCTTGGAAGAGCTGCCCGAGAGGGTCCAGGGCAGCAAGGATAAAATACAGATTTAGGAAGTGTTAACTCAGGAATATCAGAGGGGAGTGTGTTAGCAAGGTGGGGGTTCAGGAGTGGCTCAGCCATTGAGCTAGTCAAAGCATATTAAAAATAAGCTGGCGTGTGTGCCTTTCATTTATGAATCCAAGACAATTTGGCGGGTGTCGAGAAGGTACACACACCCACTGTGAGCACAGAGCAGGTTAATAAATTAACACTACTCATAGGTGCATGAGAGTGAACGGTCATTGAACAAATAAGGACATCCCAAAGAAACACTGGAGACACAGGAAGACAAGTATTGTGTGATACTGTGGATGTGTGGATATGCAGGAGATACAAAAAAATGAATTGAGAGAAACAGAGCAAATGCTGATCTTTAGCTGCTGGGCAATATACAGAATGACAAAGAAACTGCTGTGAACCATGGCTTGATCACTGCTTTGCAGAATATCATCCAATCAGCTATAAAGAAGTGGAAATGGCTTTCTCTCCTTCCTCCCACTCTTCCCAACCCCCTATACTTTTCAAATATATCTTATTTAATTATTGTTCATATATGTATGTATATATGTATACATGTATAAGTATGTATGTATATACAAATACTGATAAATAAAGTGTTTGGGGAAAAAAAAGAAGTGGAAATGGAGTCTGAGTGAATCACCGAGCCTGCTACGACAGGTAGAGAATCCTCACCTAGGTTAGTATGTACATATCACCTGAAATCATATCCCATACAGAAAAGGAAAGGGGTCCACAGATTCACTCCAAAAGTGAACAAAAATGTACAATATAAAAAATGATGAGATGGTGGCATAAAATACAATGGTTAAGACCTGAAATAATAATAATAAATGTATTCTATCCATAAGGGGAAATGAGAAATTTTCTTTTTTATTAACAGTGGTCTTTTTAAAATTAAAATATAGTTTTTTATTTTCCCTACTTTCCTTTTCCCCATTCAATTCCCATATATTTCCCTTTCTCTTGAAATTATGACCCCTTTTCTTTAGTTGTTATTACACAGGCCTAATTGCTGCAGCTTCAAAAAAAAAAAAACCTCCTGGCCCTTAATGCTCAGAGAACATCAAGAAATAGGGAATGGGAAGATTGTAAGAGTCAGAGGACCAGGAAGTCTGATGTGAGAAATGACAGGGCCAGGGCTGCTTCCTACCTTAACACAACCTGCAAAGCTACACCACCAACAGACAGGCTAGGATGAACGAGGAAATGCTGTCCTCCACACAGCTCAGAGAGTGGTCTGAAGAGAGAAGGAAGGCATGCACTATATACACAGAGACAGGTACAGAGCAGCTGGAGTCAGGTGTGCCATATACACTCTGAGGGAAGGCACTGAATGCATCTGAATCATGGAAGCAGATTACTCTCTACCACTGAATAAGGAGGCAGGTTCATGCTGTACTGTCTCACAGGAAGGAAGGCACCAAGTAGGGGAATTTGAGGGGGGGAGGCAGGAATGGGAGGGTGGGTGGGGGAACACCTTCACAGAAGCAGGGGAGGGGGGATGATACAGGGGGGTTGGGGGTTGGAACTGGGAAAGGGGATAACATTTGAAATGTAAATAAAGAAAATATCCAATAAAAAAAGAATTTAAAAAAAAAAGGAGGAAGGCAGATCTAACTAATCTTAGTAGGAGGTCTCTGTAGGGGAGCAGTCTCTCCAGAGCTCTAGTGGTCCAAGAGAAGGAAACTGTGGTTAATGGTTCCTACATCCACCATCAACATTTGTATTCAGATTAGATTCCCATTAGAGAAAGGCTTGTCATTGTTACTCGCCTCCTCTGAGATAGGCTTTGCCACTCCTACAGCCCTGAGACATTAGGGTCTTTGACATACCTACTCATGGCAGCCATACAAATTCACCCAGGATTTCATCAGTTCTGTACACATTGGTTCAGGATTTCATTCATCCCTCACACATTAACTCAATTAACTTCCTCAGCTCCTCACAGGGAAATCTCACATGGCTCCATCCATAAAGAACTACATCAGGAAGGCTGAGAACAGGAGAAACAGTCCTCCCCAGGGATGAGCCATTTACTTGGCTATGCAATGCCGAGTGGCCAACCCTAAAATCAAAATAAAAATTTTTTAATTTATATTTTTCTTTGTAATTGTGTGGGTGGCCTAGTCTCCAAGACAGCTACCTAACCCATACTGCCTCTTATGGCGTTATGGAGTCCTCTCCCATATCAAAGAGGGCCAACTTGAACATTTGTAAAGTCATTGCATATACATTTTATAGTTAGGTTATAAAATATTGCAGTTTCCATATTGCTCTCTCTTGGATTATGGCTCTCAGCAAAGTCAGATGTATGTTCTTCAGATACTTTCACAGGTCTGTGAGAAAGGGAAGGTGCTGAGGGACAGAGGACCTCCACACAATATCTGATATCAGCTTGCTAGTCAAATGTACAGCCATCTTTGGATGTATGTGTTCTTTGGCCAGTCTATTACTCACATACCTAATTGACAATTTGACTCAACCTTGTGGGAGACCCAAGCTGAAACTGACTAGCAAAAGCCTCAAAATTCTTCACACATGAAAACTAAAAATTGTAAATATTTGTTTTCTTTTTAAAGAATTGAAAATAATTTGTTGAATAGCAGTATCTGTGTTTCGCTGGGTAATTTGTACATAGTAATGACAATAGAAATCTCTTAAATCTTTAACATATATTATCAAATATGATACGTATTTTATCAGGTAGTATTGTCAAGTGAATTAACTTCCAATGACATGGTTGGATTTTTCATTCTACATGATTATAGTTATGCAAAATTAATTTTACAAAATTATAGACATTGTCTCCTTGATTGCTCTATTACAAAAAGAGATGCCATTCTAACTGTATAAGGGAGATAAGGAGACATTTCTCTCAAACATTTAGGATAGAAAAATTGTCCAGACTGACACAAAATGGGTAGCACTGTGAGTTTCCTTTTGACTTGAATATGTAAACATACCTAGAGCAACATTTTTTCTATTTTACTTTTTACATAGCCTTTTGTTTCAAAAGGAATGCAAGATAAAGGATTATCTAAAGGAAGAAGAACTATTTCATATCCAAAAGGACCAGGGATAGGTGGAGCTCACCACCTATCCTGTCACTCTATAGAACTATTGGAATATTCATGAATGACCCCATTCTTAAGGTAAAGAAAATGAAGATTGACCATGGTTTAAGGGTTAGGTGGATTAGCAGTCTTATCTAAAAAAGTAAACTTGTGAGATTTTTCCCAAGGACTACCCTGCATAGAGTTGCTTTTATTTCCTCTAATCTTCTTTTATGTACATATAAAAGAAATAAATAGTTCAGCCAGAAACACCAAAGAGTAAAATCTTATTGCCCTATAATAAACCGAATGCCTCTTTCTATTTTTGAACAACGTAAAAGTGAGACTAAGTCTAAAGTCGTGTGCAAATTAGACTCTACTAACAAAATTATCCCATTCTTAGCGAAGAACATGGTTTTTTCATTCCTTTTATAACTTTTCTGTATCACCACTAAGTCTCTTTTGTTTCATTAATTTAAGCTTTTGCTTAAGCTTTGTCATAAAGGTATTATACAGAACCATCACATGTTGTTTGAGCTCTACAGCCTGAAGTTTAAATGACAGAGCTTTACAAATGGCTTCATTTAAGAAAAAATTTGGAAGGTATGTGAGCACTATTACTTTTTTTTTGTTTGTTTGTTTTGTTTTGGTTTTTTTTTGGAATATTCATGAATGACCCCATTCTTAAGGTAAAGAAAATGAAGATTGACCATGGGTTTCTCTGTGTAGCCCTGGCTGTCCTGGAACTCACTCTGTAGACCAGGCTGGCCTCAAACTCAGAAATCCACCTGCCTCTGCCTCCCAAGTGCTGGGATTAAAGGCGTGCACCACCACTGCCTGGCAATGAGCACTATTACTATAAAATATAGTAGTGCTATTATATGCCTATATATTATATTAAGTATAATAATATATTAATTATATAATATCATATATAATATATTATATATATAATATATTGTAATTATATGATATATATAATATATAATGTAATTATATGATATAATTATGCTATATAGTATATGTGTATTATATTCTATATAATATATATCTAACTATATGTTAATAGTGAGAGTGATAAATTTATATTCCAAGAACTTAGAGTTGTTTATACTGATTTCTTTTGTTTTGTTTTGTTTTGTGTTTTAAATTCTGCACTCTCCAGAGCCTTCACTGTTCTCATGTTTGTTGCCATCTGTCCCATTTTTATTTGGGGTTAGTAGGTCTGAAAGCTGGAAGAAGGACAATAGAGGAAGAGATAATGAGCTTTGGGCTTGGCTCTCAGTTCAAGGAGTTTCCAGATCTATTTTCATGAGAAGCAGTGAGTGATGCCCCTGTGCTCCAGCCTGAGCTGATGCTGGGGAGCAGAGATGCCCATGCTCCTCTTTATTCCTGTAAGAAGGACATGTTCAGTTCTTTCTTGCTTTCTTGAACAGCTGGCTTTATTACTATTGCTAATTCTATGCTCTGATATTCTATGTGAGTAATAATATGTTTACATTTTTCCTGTCATATAACATTAAGAAACATTGACAGAACGAGACAAGATTCTAAGAGAGGTAGATATCCTGATGAAAATATTCTTGAAAATCAATGTTGAAAGAAAGGGATCAATGCTGGGTGCAGGTCACATCTTCTTAAGTACTTCCTGTTTCCCCATTCCATGATCTTTAAGTGGGCAATTCTTTGTGAAATTACCAATTTCAAGCTTAGAGATGGTGAGTTAAACAACTTTAAAAAATCAAAGGCTGATCATTAGACCTCTGTGTAATCCAAACGTTCATCTCCTTTAAAATGTTTCTTTGTACTAAAGTGAATAATCACACCACTTCTTGTTCACCCGAAAAATTATTACACCTCTAATCCCTGCTGAAAAGTCACCTACTCTATGAAAATCTGCACTCTCAGAGACTCACTCTTTAGGCAACAATGTTTATACCTCATGTTACTGAGATCATGAGTTCCAGAGAATGAGGGATAATTTATCTTTTTCATTTTAATATAAAAAGCTAAGAACTTCAGAAGTCTGGCCTATAGAAAAAAAAGAGACCATAAATTTGAAAGAGACAAAAGGTGTTGGGGGATTGAAAGGAAGAAAGGAACAGGGAAATTGTTTATACCATAATCACAAAGAATAATTTAGAAATCCAATGAACGTTGGTTGGTTGATCTTTCTGTCTCTGTATCCGTCTCTCTTTCTGTCTCTGTCTCTCTCTCCCCCTCTCTGTATACATATGTATATTCATTTTTATTTTCTATGCCTTTCATTGTAATGACAATAATGGTTATGTACACATTTCCCAGGTCATATGAAAAAGAACTTTTATACATTTCTGGGCCACATAGAATACTACTTTTTCTACTTTTTATAAAAGTTACTTTTATATTTTTTCACAAACTTATAATCTTGTAAGCAATTGACTAGCATTCCAGTATCCCACAAGCTCTTCAATACTTGCTATTGAGACTGAAGAGCTTCAAGTCTTTTGGGCTCCAAGGTTGTTTTTGTCTCACTTCTATTGATGTGATAAAATATCCAAATGAAAAGCAACTTAGGGGAGAAAGAGTGTCTATGACCTACAACTCCAGTGTATAGCCTGTCATTGAGGGAAGGCAATGGCAGGATAACCAGCTCCCAGTTTCATCACATCCATGACCTGTAGTAGAGAGATGCAAATGCATGCAGGCCTTCCAGCTCTCTTTTTTACTTGTTTGCCTGCTCTTATCTAGCTCACTCTTCTCTTACACCATTATGATGATGTCCTGCCAAGAAAACAGAACAGATCACAGTAGTGTTGATGTCTGCAACATGTTGGGGAAGACATTCCATGTTCATGGCATGTCTCCTATCCTTGTGGCTTTGTTTAAACTTGGGCTTGACCCTCAAACCTTCATTTACCGAGGCTTAAGATCTCTGTACTAAGAATTTGACCCTACTACATAATGACTGGACTAATGAGAAATTTTGTTCTGAGTTATGAAAAGGTACCTTATGGACAATTCTAAACTCTGTTGTCAACTCATGATGGAGTCTGACCCTTTTGCACAATGGCTTTAGTGGCCTTGGTGTGTCTGTGTGGCCAAACTAGAGAAATGCCTCCTCTAGGCAGTTCTACTTGAGTCAAGTGCCCCAAAGTAGGGTGTTCATTTCAAATGTGTTCATTTACTATGAGTTTGTATGTTTATACTCTAGTATACTGAATAGACAGTCTTGGCCCTTAAGCCACCACATTTATTGTCCCAGTGCAAAGGCCTCAGCTTCTTATTAAGGAATTCAGTTCACTGCCTCCTTGGCTGTGTTGGGAGCTTTAAACACATGTATGTTCAAAACTGCATACTCTTCATTACTTTCTGCCTCAACTTTTCCATCTCCATTTTTATAATAAATATGCCTAAAAGAAGCCTGTAGACTTTCAGGTTGTGGAATGTTTTCCACTAAACAAATTCTATATATTATTTCTTAACTCAGCCTTATTTAAAAATTTACATGAGTGTATTTCTAAACAGCCTTTGCTCAGTTCCTAATAGAGTTAGTTCTATGCCCTAAAACTTTAATACAATCTTTATTGTGCAGATTTCCATTCTACCTAAACAATTCTAGTGCTTCTCTAGTCTGAAGTTATAACCTCTTTTTCAAGGTATTTTCACAAACTAGTTCCAAAAGGTATAATAATAGAAATAACCCAGTATCTTATTATTAATTATCTGTATAGCTATATTCCTTGTTACTATTACATAATATCATCCACTTTCAACTATCAATCAGAGAGTACAAAGCTCTCATTTGATTCAGTTGCCAAATCTTCAATATACCTGAATCTATAACCATAAGCCAACAACAAAACAACAAACAAAAAACAAGGTGTATTTTATAAATTACTCAGTCTCAGATAATCTATTATAGTAACAAATAAAAGCCTGGGACATTTTCACTTTGATGTGAGACATCTAAAACGATGTGGTATTTCTGGCATTACTGAAAATGTGCACCTTCACCTAACTGTTAGAAGTCATACAACAGAACAGATTTTGAGACAAATACTATAAACAGTGGTCAACGAACCTTTGAGATGATCCACAAACACCTCAACTGTTCATTTGCTATACTTCATCCCTTCCTCTTTGAGGGTATCAATGTGGAGAAAATATGATACCCTACCCATCAGTAGGCTGCATCATGGAACAAAAGGGAAAATATTTTGAAGGTATAACAATCCCTGTTTGCCTGACTTGGTTTTGTTTTTGTTTTGTTCTGTAGAATGGAAATGTTTACTCTGTTCTATTGTGTATTAGCAGTGCCTAACTTGCCTTTTGATTGCATAGGTGCATATCACTAAGAAATTGCCTTGGGGCTTTAGAAGAGTGTTGGTAAAGATTTTCAATAATTGTTAAGATTATGAGGATTCTTGAGGTTGTGACTAAATGTATTTTTCTTTTGATATTAATTAATTTTATTATCTGATAATTTTATATATGTATATAGTGTATTCTGATCACTGTCTTCCTTATACTCTTTCTTATCTCCCTTTCTTTCCTTTCAACCCAATGTCTTTATTTCTTCCAGTTCCTTCTCAGAATCATGACCTTCAGGTTTTTTTTTTTTTTTTTTTTTTTTTTGCTTGTTTGTTTTATTGTGAGTCATTTAGCTTAACCAGGATTGTCTGTTTGAGTACTGTGTTGGAACTATCCAGTGGAGCACGGTGAGATTATCAGTGTGTATACCACCAAAACACGGGTTCTTTCTCCCTAAATCTATCAGTAGAAAATAGTTCAGCAGTGAGGAATGGGGCCTCTTTATCCACTAGCCACTTTGCTATCAGTGTCTAACTTTTGACAGGCTGATTCTTATGCAGACCTAGTACAGATGTCCACAGCTACTATAAGTTCATGATTTTAATCACTGTGTCTTGCTCCAAAGAATACCTCTTCAGCCCTTCTCCTTGTCAAAAGATTCTTATCAGCCTCTTTACTATAATGTTACCTCAACCTTGGAGAGGATGGTATAAATATCTTACTCAGTTTTGAGCACTCATTCACCACTTATGAATCTTTGCATTCACTATTGTCCCCTGAAAAGACAGGCTTCTCTGATTAAGGCTGAGACAAGCATTTGTCTATTGATGTCAACAGATACTGAGAAGGCAGCTGGACGGTATGTAAATTTAGCTAAACAACAGAAATGACAGAATGCAATTTTAAAATGAGCAGACAATAAGCCTATGTGTACATCATTATGGTTTGAATCTGAAATATGCCCCATAAGCCCATGGGCTTGAATACCTAATCACTGGAGGTGGGCACAGGTTTTGGAGATTATAAAACTGTCTTGGCAGAGGTGGATCTTTGAGGGCAGGCTTTTGAAAGACAACTTAGGCTTGTTTCTGATTTCATTCCCTCTGCTTCCTGGTCATCCATCATATATGACCAAATGCTACACACCCTGTTGACATAGACTGAGTCATGTCTGCAGCCGTGCGCTTTTCACTGTATTGGAAAGAAAACTCTTGAAGCCATGGGTCAAAGTGAGCTCTTCCTCTTTTAGACTTCTTCTGTCAGGAACTTTGACACAGTGTTGAGGAAAACACTAGTATAGTGACTTTAACAGTGACAACTTACTGAAGGTGCCTCTTCATGATTGTTTCTGTAGTGTAAACATATTGTTTCTTCTTCCTTAAACCATTACTATGTTGAAAAAAATACTTTAATATTATATAAGCATCTTCTCAAACATTAATCCATTAATTTTAATCTATCCTGGTAAATTTTACCTGTGAAAATGATTTTTTTGCATAATGGTGAGTTTATATTTTCTTCATTTTTTCTATATTTATTAGTTACAATGTTATGTTATTTTAATGTATAACCATATAATGTAAATTTAATATAGAGTACATTTTATGTAAAATGTCTAATATTACTATTATTATATACTATAAGGAAGTACATAGTATCTTATCTAACAAGGGAAAATTTTTCAATTCAAGATTAAATGACCATTTTTATTATTATTAACTGTTTATTTATGTTAGCATGTAATTATACACACTTTTTATTTTAGGAGATTATAATACAATATTTTCACATCGACTTGTTTCTGCTTTGGCCAATTGTTACTCAGCTGTGTGGTTTCTTTGCCTTTGTAACTTATTCTTTTGCAAACAATTTATTCCTTGAATTACAATTTTTTATAATCAGTTTTATGCTAGAGTTCTGAAATGAAACACTGTCATAAGATCCTTTGGTTGATTTTATTGGAAGATAATATTTATGCTCTAAGATCTGAACATTAGATGTCCAATTTGCAACTAAGATGTCATTCCTTATGGGCCCTTCCAGTCAATGATCTGGGAGATATGTGTGTGTACTCATGGGTTAATATATATATAGGTATTCCTTATTTTGATTAAACTGCATGTGTTATGTCCAAATTTAACCAATTTTAAAATTTTTTCAATCTATGTTTTCCTTTTTTTAAAGGGTTAACCTCAATTCTCTTAGATAAAATAAACATTTAACTTTTCTTAAATGGTATAGATTATTGCAAAAATCATTGGCTTGTTTCCCTTTGGATTATAATAATTTCTTTTTCTGGATTATGGAAGATACTGGGTTGTAAGTGCTCTATAATCTATGTCTTTTACAAAAGCCTTTTCTTGAAAATATTTTTTCATACAATATTTTTGTTTATGGTTTCCCCTCCCTTATCTCTTCCCAGATCCTCCTCACTTCCACACCCATCCAATACCACACTTTCTTTCTCTCTCTTTAGGAAACAGATGAATAAAAACACACAAACAAATATGACAGTGTTTCATTTCAGAACTCTGACATTAAGAATGATTACAATAATACTATATAATTCAAGAAAGAAACTGCTTGCAAAAGAATGCCCTGGGCTAGCCAGGCAGTGGTAGCCACATGCACATACCCTTAATCCCAGAACTTGTGAGGCAGAGGCGGGCAGATTTCTGAGATCGAGGCCAGCCTGGTCTACAGAGTGATTTCTGGGACAGCCAAGGTTACACAGAGAAACCCTGTCTTGAAAAACCAAAAACCAAAAACCAAACAAACAAACACACACAAAAAAAAAAACTGCCTTGGGTTAAGAGGGAATGGACTACCTAGATGAGTGACAACAGTTGGCTGGAGCAGCAATAAGTCAATGTGAAATATATTATAACTCCTAAAATAAAAGAAGTATGTAAAATTTTATGCTACTGTAATGAACAGTTAATAATAATGATAATGACAGTTAAGTCATGAATAAAAAATTTTTCCTTATTATATAAGATATTATGTGCTTGTTTCTTATGGTCACTTCTCCACCCATCCAACTCCAAGCATTCTTTCTCTCTCTCTTTAGGAAACAGACAAAAACAAACAAACAAACAAACAAACAAACAAACAAAGCTGCCAGAATTTAAAAAGAAGAAAGAACAAGGCACAAGAAACACATGCATATAGTCAGGCAGGCAGGTAGGCAGACAGACAGACACATACACACACACACATCCCACAAAATTGGGAACATAATATGCAAACAAGAGAACAGTAAGGTAAAAGAGGCTTAAACAGAGCAATATGAGACCAAACAACCAAACAACCAAACAACAAAGATTATCTCCAAAGTACTACTGAGTGGTTTTGGCCTTCTAAGTTCTAAGTTCTGAGGACAACTTTGCTTCCTAGATCTCTCAATAGCCTCCTAAGGCTAACACAAAAAAATTGCGTAAGGAAGTTCATTGCTGACAGTGAAAGATCAGAAGCAGAGGCTTCGTGTGAAATCCCACCATGCATTGTGCTTGTGTTACATCTCTAGCTTACAAATGGTCAAAGTGAGTTTCTAGTTAGCCCTTTACATGAGGGCTGGGCATGGGCATTGCCCTAAAGTGTGGTTTACATCAGGAAGTGGACAAGAGCTCTCATCCCTAACCAAGAAGCTGTCTCCAGTTGACAACCACATGCAATGGAAAACAGTTTTCTCCAGTGAAGTCTCACTGGATATAAAATCTAATAGGACTTTTACTAGACATTTGCTTGCAGAATCAACAATTGAAGCATCCTTTCTGAGGAGTCATGTATTTCAATACAGATAATTATTTAAATTAATCTTCAAACATGTTTTTATATTTTCTCTTAAACTGATCAAGAATAAACAAAATGAGCAAAGAACCCTCAACGGTGTGCGCAGTCCTGAAGGTGTGAATGTGTGTGAACTTCTGCCTTCAGCTCTTAGCAACCCTCTCATGAGAAGAAACTAAAGATCTCCCAGGACTATGAATTAATTAGACCATTTTCAGAAGCATCTTAAAATTATATATTATGAAGTTTAAAAAGGCATTAGGTGTACATTAAAATGAACTGTGTAAGGAGCTAGTATTGTATTCATTCTATGAATGAGGTCATAATGTTTGTTTTGTTTTTGTTTTTAATTATGAGAAATAATCAGTATTAACAATTTTCTTTTCTGGTGAGAGCTGTTTGAGAAGTCTGCTGGTATTCTTTTATTTCTGGCATATACTGTTTTAGAAACTCAGCTGCCTTATTGTCATGCATAGTCTGCATAGTTTTGAACAAGTTTATGTTTAGATGTGTGTGTGTGTGTGTGTGTGTCTGAGAAAGAGAGAGAGAGAGAGAGAGAGAGAGAGAGAGAGAGAGAATAATGTGTGAAAGAGAGAGAGTGTGTCTGTGTTTGGATTAATGAACTGGGTTTTGGGCTGGCTGCCTATAAGATGAAAGACTTCATTAGCTCAGGAGGAGGGCAATATAGGTAGAGAGAATGCTGAAATTTACCAGAGGGAGTAGTGCCCTTCTCAGGGGGAAAATATGGGGAAACTATGGGGAGAACACACAACTGCTGTTATCAGAGAGACTTCTTCCAACTTGGCACACTGTTGGTTTCATTGCTCAAATGGGTTTGTGGTTGAGCTCCCTGATACTGATCAAATGCCAACTCTTCCCCAGCAGGTCTGGGGCACATCCTAAGAACCTGCATTTCTAAAAAGTATCTGGGGATTATAATGCTTCCATTTGGTACATGCTGAGAAACACTGACCTAGCTCTAGATGGATCCATTTATTTCTGGTGGATTAAGTTTAGCCACATTCCTGTGGCTAACTTCTGCAAAGTCTTTCCCTGTTTGGATGAAGCTGCTTTACTTTACTGAAAAGAGGAGGGAAAAAAAATCTACTTCAAAACAGCTGATCGTTGACTTGAAATGCAAATATAATTCCCCAAACGGCAATATGTAAATGAATTATCATCAGCAAACTGAACTACAGGCATGAAAAGGCTTTTCTGAAAAGTTCTATTGAAGAAATTTCAGGACACCTGATTACTTCTTTCTTTTATATTGTATCTACTTTGCACAGCACAGCTAAATTTTTCTCTCTGGTGAACTGGACTCACATCTATAGCACCCACTTTGTTGATTTAGGGACACAGTTCTATACTGAATTTTACCATCATTTACATACCTTGTTTTCATCTTGTCTTTCCAGAGACTATGAAGCACTCAACAAGAGCAGAAATAGTAATAATATCAATACCCGATATATTAATTAACATATAGTGAACATCACAAATGCTGTTCAGGCACTACACCTATATTTAATACTTTCAACTCTGTTATTCATGTTTTACATAGGAGAAAATTTAGAATTAAATAGACTAGATGACAATGTACAGGTAGAGATTATAAGTTGGCACTTCATATTCATTCTCCACTTTTTTCCAAGCACTAGAACTGCAACTTGACCACAAGTAACCTTATAGTTAGCCAACATTCCTACCTCTCTTGAAACTGATGCAGCCAGAGGCTACAGTGTAGCCAACCACAGGCAAAGAGTGTTGCAGAGCTTGGAGGAGGACAAAGAGAGCTAAGGAGAACAGAGTGACATCTTACTAGAACAGTACTTTCTTATCAAGTTCCTGACTATTTGACTGTTTTCTTTTCTCTAGTTTTCATCACTGATGGCTTAACATTCCAGCAGCCATCTTGCCTTACTAGGTGACCTTAAAAATCAAAGTCATGTACCTATATAGGATAGTACAAAATTAAGAAGAAGCTGCATGCTAGTGAAATTGAAGTAGCCTTCTTTCTTGCTTTCTGGGTTTTATCTCTCTCAGTCTGCTCTTGCTTTATCTGGCATAAATGCCAACACCAGTAGGAGGTATTGCCCAGATTCACTCTTATATAGCTCAGCTCTGGCAACAGTAGCTAGCACCTAACCTATGGTTTGTAGGCAGTATGTCAGTTTAGTACACTAAAAGAATGAACATGTTTTGTACTAAGATAACTGTTCCTGGGATGTTTTTGCATGGTCCTCTTCAGGAGATAGAAGGCATAAATATAATGACATCCCTATGAACACTTTGAAGGTGTAGAAGGATATATGATGAATGCTATAGGCTCTTTCAAATGTGCTTTTTCACTTCTTAGTGTTTGTGGTGTCCATAGTTTTCTCATTTGAAACCCATATATCTGGGGTAAGCATTATCATCCATGCATTTGTTTGGAGACTATTTATAACAATAATAAGCACATATGAGTCAGAAAAATGACACACAGCCAGTATTTCCTATTGAAGAATCAAGAAGTGAAAAATAAATATTATGTAAAACATTATGTCAAAGTAAGTATTACATTAAACACTAAGAGCAAAAACCAGAATACTTTTTCATCTCCACCAGAAACCCCAATATGTGTTTTTTATTTCAGGAACAAATTCTGGTAATAGAAGGCTAATGCATGTGTATGTCACTGGTTGGGTAGGGCCTCACAAACACTCTATCACTGAACCCCATCATCCACTCGCTGACTGATACACATCTGAGAAAGTTCTCCATTAGGCTTGAGAATGAGCAAAGCTTTCTATGGCCTTGTCTGGGCTTCTGTTGTATAATAGCCTCAGCTGAACAATAACCAATTTACTTCCCACAGAATTTTCTTCTGCTCTGCCATTATGCCATTCTCTGAAGCCCAGCCATTTCTTTCCTTAAACAATATCATACCTTTTAAAGCAAACTGGAGAAGAGGATGTGAATGTTAGCAACTGAACATGCATGGAAACTTTGATTCATACCCAAGATGTACTTTGTGATCTAAGACAGGAGCTAGAACAAACCTCATAATTCCAATAATTATTTATGGAAGACATTGAAAATTCAGGTTGGCAAAATCTGATCACATACAAGAATGCTGGATTTTCATTATTTTCTGTTTAATCATATAAACAGAGTGGGTGTATTATTGTCACTAGCCCTCCGTGTGGGGGCGGTGGGAGTGTGGGTGGGTGTGTATGAGAGAGACAGAGAGAGACAAACAGAGAGACAGAGAAAAAGAGGCAGAGGCGGGGGAAGGAGATGGCTGAAAGAACTTCAGACAGAGATCCAGCACAAGGTGACCTGGATTGATAACTGGGTGAGATACAGCTACTTATTTTAAGGATGCCGTCTTGTGGTGGGTGTAACATACTACAGTGAATGATGACACACTCAAGAGCAATAAACTTGATGGCTATTTGTTCTTTTTTTAAACGAATTAGGACACAAACTGGGTGTGTATGGAATAAGAGAGGAATCTATGTAATAATAGGGGAGGGGCACTGTATGCTTAAAATACAATAAATAAAATGCTCACAGAATAAAAATGCTGTTTTTAAATGCAGCGTCACACACGCCTCATCCCTGGGAAAGTCTAAGATTGGAGTATATAAAAGGGAGGTAGTTCCTGAAGAACAGGCTTCCTGTGGGGGTACACAGTACAGGAGATACTTGGTAAGAGAAGATGCCCCACTCGATGAACTTTGGAACAGACTCATGGCCAGTACAAATTTAATGTCTGAGGTGAGATACTTTGAGGACCTCATAACTCAACTCAGACTAATTTCCATCCCTGTCCTGTAAAAATATATTTTGGTAAAATCCCACCTCCTCTATACTGTATCCCTGGCTTACAGCTACTATCTCTAGGAATCCTGCTGCCCTTCTCTGCCTACAGAAAAGAGAATTATAACCTACTGTAGGTCAGCAGCCGCTAGCAAGGGTACATAGAAGAGGGCAACTAAGCTGCACATTAGTAGAAATGATGCTTACAGCAGTTGGAGTGGGTACCCTGGTGCATACACCAACTTGCAGACGATGAATGGTCCAAATGTACTCACCATGCATCCCCTTCTTTTCACCTAGCGAATTTTATTTTTTCCAGATTTTTTTTTTTGCACAATTTCTTTGTCTCTTGTAGAAAATGGTTGTGTTGTGCTTTCTGTAAATGATCCAAACTCTAAATGAGCATTAGCTTATCAGGAGAGAATAGAGCTTTAAATTTTATGATCAAAACACCAAAATTCAAAGAGCCTGCAGCCCTACCTCGTTGGTTGCCCAAATGATAGCCGTGATTTTTTCATCAACTTTTTTCCACTTCTACTAGTTGCTTTATAAATAGCAAGAACTTCTGTATCTGACTCAGTGTTTTTAGTGACTTCCTAGAACACACAAATAACAAATGCTAAGGAATAATTTAATGAATTGATATTAGGCATACCTGAGAAGAGAGTGTTTTTTTTCCTGTAATAATAAAAACATTAAAAAATGTCATAGGTATGCTTGGCAGCTAATACAAAGCTATAAAAGTTATACAAAAAATAACTGAACAAATTAACATATAAATGTGTGTTATTTCATATATATAAACATGTCATGCCACATATATGTATATATTAACATACACACATATATATGTGTACATATATATGTTACATATATATATATGAAATTCTTTCATCTGCAGGATTAGGTGGATAGAAATAGAGAGCACAGTGAACAGGAGAAGAGCAGGAAACTACAAATAGAGACTGTTTGGCATGTGTGAGAAAGAAGAAAAAGGGTGACAATGGGGAATAATAGATGGGTAAGCATGATGAAGCCACATCTTATGGGGATGTTATAACAGAATCTTACACTGTACAGTTTAAAAAGTTATCAGAGTACAGTGCCATACATACATTAATTCCAACACAATGGAGACTGAGGTAAGGAAACTGCTGCAAGGTCACAGCCTGGGTGACACGATGAGTTCAAGGGCAGCATGAAGTACGTAGCTCTTGAGCTATATGGCAAGTTCTAGATTCTGTAAATAAACAAATAAACAAACCAACAAATCAGTCAAAACACAGATGGGGCTAGAAAGAGAGCAGGAAGCTCCAAGTGCTGATAGGCCAGGGGAGAGTGAGACAGGGACTGGGAGGCATCTTGTCAGTACTTTTCTCCAGCTACCAACATGTCCTGTTGAGGAACTCTAACAGATGACATAGCGTGGACTTATCTGAGTTATCTCAGCTACCATGCCAATAAATAAATAAATAAATAAATAAATAAATAAATAAACCGCAAACCAAACCAAACAATAAAAAAACAAAAATTAACAAAAACAAAACAAAAAAACCCAGTTGTGCTACAAACTCCTGGAAGTCACTAGCTACGGGCTTAAGGTAGCAATTGAGTATGTTCTAAAGCCAGGAGAAGACCCACTGGAGGTGAGCTGTATTAATATAGAAGAGTAATGCATTGTAAAGTCCCATGCACATATATTTCTCTGTAAATTTACTCCAAAAACAAAAAAAAAACAAAAAAAAACTAATCAACAGAATGCTCCCCAAATAGCGTTCTCCCTCATTTTGGGTTACACACCCATCCGGGAGCTCTGTTTACGACCTTGGATATCCTCTCTGAAGACATTATCCATATAATTAAGCAATGACTCCTTAAGTAGATGACTGGAGTGAGACCTTATGCTGAGCTGAAGAGTGGGCTGAAAAAGTAGCAACTGAATACTCAGTTACAAGTGAGATGCACTGATTCTTACCTGATCCAACTCTAAATGACAGTCTTTCCCTCTTTTCAGCTCTTGTGTCATCCCACAGTGGGGCATGTAGTAGACGTTTGCTTGCTTTGGGATTTATGTTCTGCAGATGCTATTTGGAAATGACCGGCACTAGGAACAATTACAAATTAAATAAGATATTTGAACATCACCTAGGAGCAAAGGTCTATACAGTTTACAGCTCTGGACTGGGGAATTGGGGTAAGGTAGTAATGCTTGTCTCATTGACAATAGCTAGAACATATCCTCCATGGATCAGATGTGATGACTACATTAGAAAATAACTTAAATATTGGTCTAGTGCAAAAGTATTATATAATTTTATGTTGATATGGATGCAGCAATAAGTGACTGATACAATAAAGTCCACTGTGGACTTCCTCTGCTTGTTATTTCTTAGTAAACAGGAACAGAGCCAATGTTGAGGTCAGAACCACTGCAGTTGAGCAGATGTATTAACATCAGGCTGAAGAGGGAACCCTTTAATTCTTAACATCATTCTCAATATGGCCATTCTATATCCCCATCCCAGTAAGCCCAAACCAGAGCAGATTGCATCAGTTCCTTGCCCTTTGGGGGAGTCAAGGCAATATGATGTAGAGACCCATGGAACATTTTAATCTTTTTTTATAGACACACCTGACTTCTTCCTAAGAAAGACTGGAATTCGTACTTAAAAGCAAAAACAAACAAAAAAAAAAGTTAACACAAGCTTTAAAATTCAGGAATGAGAATTTCTACGTGTTCATCTAGGGAACTTACTAGGAGTAACAAGTTCAAGGACATTCCAGAAGAAAGGGAATTTTAACCATTCAGCTAATTAACTGGCTTTGTTTCCACAGAGATGCTGGAAACACCTTGTGCAAATGAAGTTGGTTCAGGTTCATGAGTGTGATCAAGGGAGCCACCTTTTGGGCACTGCTGACAATTACACCACAGTTAATTATTTTAAGTTCTTTCTCTGTGGCTGCCTACAGAATTAGTAAAGAGCACAAGTCACCCGGTTTCTGGAAGGAGACCAAGCCCTGGGTCTGTGACTTTTTACCAAGCTCTGGCACAGATTGAAGTTTGTAGATTACAGCTATTAATCATGACCCACAGATTCTCTCATCTTGAGAAATTATTTTATGCTGCAAACTTAGGAAGAAAATTTAAACTCTTCTTTATTCCAAAAATTTTTGATATCAGAATCATCCCAGCAGTCAACTTTAATTCAAAACTATTACTTGGAGAGATCTAACAAGAGATAATGTGTATGTTTTAAACTGCATTCGATCTCTAGCATGGTGAAATGCCATGCAATCTACTTTTATCCTACCTGGAAATTATCAGATCATTAAGAACTGAATCATTCATTTGAGCAGTGTATGTACTGCTTGCCTGGTAATTATCAAATCTATAGTTGCAGCGATTTAGAGCTTGTTTTGAAGACAGACATACCATTTCTACATAACTTTTATTATAGTGTATTATTATAGTTATTTCATCTTATTATTAGCTATTAATATTCTACCATACCTCCTTTATGTGAAACATCACATGAATGGGAAATAAGATAATAATAGAATAATAGGTATAAATGGGAAGCAAGATAATATAGAAAGTTTGAAACTATTCATGGATATTGAATCATAGGTCATATAGATAAGTAATTATATTGTATTAATAAAACTAAATGGAAGTGATTCATTCATCTACTCAAGAAGTGACATTTCATTTGTTTTAAGGCAGCACTAACTACCCAATAAATGCTTGTGGGAAACAGAAAATTATTTTCAGAGTTGTGGTTTATTAAGTACTAATCTGGATTATTTTTTCTAGTCACTTGAAGAAGGGGTAAAAACCAATATGTGGTAACAGGAAAGACAGGTCTCACTTTTCAGCCTTTGGCTAAGATTATAATTGACTAAGAAGATGCACATAGGACCTTTCAAAAATGATGTAAATGTTCTAACAGGGTTATTGTCCCAAGAATGTTAAGGTACCGAATTTGACACATGCAAGCTGTGATTTGCTCTTAGGCAAAGTGGATGGTTGAATTCTCTGGTGCAAGAATTACAGACTTTCTCTGTCCTGTAAATGATTCCTCAAGCTTCTCAATTAAATTCTATGGATAAATCAGAAGCTGCTCCATGACAACAGGGAAGCCCATGCACTGGACTTGATCATTTCAGGATACATCTTTGAAAATAAGTCTTTACTGATGGCTGTAATAATTTCAGGCAACCGTTGAAAGCACTATGCTGGCTAACTGCAGAGGTTCGCAGACCCTGTGGCACTACAGTCACAGGAAACACTTCTGAGAACATCAGTCCCTGAGGCCCACCCATAAGTTCTGAGTGTGAAGATATACAAGAGTTCCAGGTAATTGTAGTACACACCAGGATTCATGTAGAACACTTTCTCAAAGCCCAGCTTCAGGAGCATCACACAAAAGTGTGTGTGTGTGTGTGTGTGTGTGTGTGTGTGTGTGTGTGTGTGTGCATGTGCACACATGTGCATGTGCATATTCATATGTTTGTGCACAAATATGTGCATATACATGATCATGTATCATGAAGATTTTTAAATGAAAATTTTTAGGAATCTCCTTAAGACATCTGATATACAAATTTGGGCTGGCGTCAGCCATTCACACCTCAACAAGTCATACTGATGGTTGTAAAGTAATGTACAATTTTCCCACTGGCTTAGAAATTTTCTTCTATGGTGTTTTAGGATCTAGTATTTCTCAACTTAGTTTTACAGTCCCATGGTTTTGAAGATTACTCTTTTATGCTCGTATTCATTTTTATCTTAAGTAGATATACATATTAGCATGAATAGCATATGAATAGCTCAGTGTTCTGTAATTCTTTCTCATCTTCTCAAATCCTCTAAATGGTCATCTCCCCTGTGGCTTATTACTTTCCTTTCATTACCTATGCATTTTATGCTGAATCGACTTTAACACTGTCTTTCTGTTCCTCGATATCCCCTCCTTGTGCTGCAAAGCTTTTACATTTATTTTTCAGCGAAGCTTGGCTAAGCCCAGTGAGAAACCTCACACTCTTTATTTGTTCTTGCAGCCCACACCAACTGACACCTCATCAGTCAGTGTGGATGGGAAATGGCCTCAATCTTCCCAGCTATTGTTAACGAAGATTATCTCCAGGAGAAATATATCATCTGTCATCTCTGATTTATTTTATCTTCTCACACTGGTGATTTGGTAGTTATTTCAGCTGCCCAATGCAATTATTCAAAAGCTTCAAGGTTATTTATTTTGTAAACAAGAGTTTCCTCTAGGTCTCTGTGGATTTTATAATAAACATGATTATCAGAATGGCTCTAGAAGTTAGGTGTTACCCTTGATCCTCGCCTGCCGCAGTCAGTGATCTAGGCGTCTCTTAAACCTTGGATTTTATT
Organism: Arvicanthis niloticus; assembly: GCF_011762505.2. Lineage (NCBI taxonomy): Eukaryota > Metazoa > Chordata > Mammalia > Rodentia > Muridae > Arvicanthis > Arvicanthis niloticus. The sequence goes on from NC_047659.1 coordinate 107,003,158, forward strand.
CCCATTAACCTTCTAGAAGGTTGGATTTTGTCTTCTCTTTCATAAGAGCTTTAGCAGGGTTTCTTTTCTTTTTTAGGTTTATTAATTCACTTTTTTCCACACTAAATGTCTCTGAAGACTCCTTGGATATTTTTGTATTATTTTCCAGGACTCTTGTTTTCTAATACCTTGGTCTGTTTCGTAGGTTATTCTTCTTCATGTTTTATATGCCATGGTTCTTCACATTCAAAAATACACATTCTTTAACATTTTGTTCATTAGTCACTCAGTTTTAGAAAAGATGGCTCAGAACTGTACTTCCTCAGAGACATTTACTTTCTATCCTAATCCCCTCCCTTCCAAAGGTCTTTGATGCTTGCATGATCTTTTCATATTTAAAAAAATAAATTAATATATTTTTAAGTTCTGTTAACTATTATCTTTTCTTCATAGTATAGAATACTCTCTTTAAGATAATGGTCTATGAACAGAGTTTCAACTAACTATTATTAGCTATTGATTCAAGAGGTCTTATCATGAAATCATATATAGCCTAGTGTTTCCAGATACTGTAGTTTGAAGAATCCAGAATCTGTAATTTCTAGCTTCTGTGGATGCCTCTTCTGTGCTTGTTTCTGTGTTTGCTGCTGCTTGGCTCCCAGAGAACTGGACAGCTGCCTCTACTAGATGTAAGCCAGTTCTCAAATTGTTCCTCGCTGGGGCTCTGCATTCTGTAATAGCATCTTAGTTTTCTCCCCTCGGCCTTGTTCAGAGAACACAGGACTCACTTCCCAGACTCCTGTGTTCTCTGTGCCTTAATTCCTCCTAGACTACATAAGAATTTTCTTCTAAACAGGAACCAGCAACACATAACTTAAGGACCTACCTACCAGCTGTTTTCTAGATAAAATTATCCAAGAATGTAGCTGTCTCCAGTCATTTAAATACTGTTATGACCACTCATGCCAGAATTCGGTAGGCATGAAACAGACTGTGTGGCACCGTACACACATGATTAACAAACTTCTGCTCTGAAATTTTATCAATGACAAGTGCAACCCTAGGTGCTAATGATAAAAGTGACAAGTGACCCTGCCAGGTCATTCTTGGGTTCAGTGTCATTACTTTGTCTTTAGGTACTATCCATTTCCTCCATAGTTTCAATGACAGGATGTCAATTGAGAAACAGTTAGTTCTTGTTCTCATTGAAAGCCTAACAAAACTTTCTCTCCTTAAGGTATCAAAGCCCCATTTCCTTTAGGGAAACAAACCCAGGCTTTATCTGTGGGCAACAGTGACATGCTTAAAATAACTGTGTGCATTATTAGGTGGACACCGAAGAGGATGAGAATTTAAAGCATGTAATTATTAATTTTCCACATTTTTGCACCTTTCAAAGCACATTTTGTTCTGAGGATATATAAAAAGAGACTATGGAAGTTCTGATACAAAATTAAATATAAAACTCCCCAAAACATGAAAATGAAGTATACTTCACTCACGATGCAGTGTGTTACACAACTGTGGTTCTCAACTTTCCTAATCTGTGACCCTTTAATACAGTTCCTCATACTGCAGTGGCCTTCAACCCTAATTATTTTTATTGCTGCCACCTAACTGTAATTTTGCTACTACAATAAATTGTAATAAGGCAAAAACAACAAAGCCAAACAAAATGGTTTTAATTCTCTGAGGCTCCCTGACCTACACCCTCTCCAGGGTGATAGCAGCATTTCTTCCATGAGATTCTCCATGCTGGTGACTCTGCCACAGCCTTGGGGTTGGTGTCAACTGATATAACACAGCAAACATAAACAGATCTGAACCTTGTCCCTAACAATCTTAGATCCTGGCCATGACTAGAAAAGCAAGCCTGCAACAGCTTGTCTGACATAGGCAACACATGAGAAAGAGGGCTGGATTTTTCAGATGATAGCCATTCTAAACCACCCAACTGCAGGCTGGTGTCTGTACACCAGATTCAAAAAAAAAAAAAAAAAAAAAAAAAAAAAATCACAGGCCAAAACATGGAAACCATCTATTCAACTCACAGAAATATTAAACAGATTACATGTTACACAGCTTGTTAATCAGTAATCCTTTAAGAAGATCTGTTGAATAGACACTGAGCCAGCCAGGATAAAACTTGATATCTATTGTACAGTAAAACTGCTGTTCACCTTTCTTGTCTTTCTTTGGTTCTTCCTAAAAAGGGACCTCTGTGTTCTAAGCTTATAGGTGTTTAACGTTTACATTGATATTAACTGATTGGAGCTTCTATAACAAAGTACTACAGACTAGGTGAATTAAGCAACAAATTTATGTTGTAAGTGCTACAGGTTAACATCATGGCAGAATCAAGTTTGATTGTCTCCAAACTTGATTCTCTTATCTACTTGCTCTATGGCCTAAGTGTATTCATCCCTCCATAGGTGTTTATGCCAAAATTATAATTTGTTTGTAAGAATTGCAGTCATATGAGATTAGAGCCCAACCTAATGTCTCATTTTTACACCTTTTAACATCCTGGCCCCAAGTACAATTGCATTCTCGGGTATTACAGGTTAGAAATTCGGATTATGAATTTTTTGAGGGAGTGGAGTCACAATTTGATCCCAAACATGAGCTTTCATGAAAACCTTTCAGGTAAATAAATGAGGACAAAGGAAATCTGAGTGGAAATGCTCTCAGGCAATCAACATGGGTCGAGAATGCACAACCAGAGACCTCTGTTGTTCATTACAGAGCTAAGTGTCTGACCACCACAGTGTTGTTATTAGGAAGTTTCCCCTATTCTTACCATCAGAACTCTTATAGTTAACAGTGGAATAAGAGACAAAGCTGGGATTCTAAGCTAAACTACCATAACAGAAAATAAAGGCCATACTCTTACCTCTCAAAAATGCTAACAAAAATTGGGATCCACACAGAGCAAAGTAATTAGAGACTGCTTTTGAATCTTACCCAGAAGCAAAATGTGAAGCCTGGAAGAACTCTGCAGATCATAAGTGAAGTCAGATGGGCAACAGCACCAGAGTATAATTTGCAAACACATCAAAAGTGCAATGTTCTCATGAGTATTAACAACGTGCATGTCTGCCATAGCCAGAAACCACAGGGTAGTAACACTGGGCTGAAAGAGAGTGGAAATGCCTGAACCATGCATTCTCAGTAAAAGAAGGAATGTCAAAATAAGGCTGTTAATTAAATACAAAGCTGATTAATGACGACAGGGTAATAATAATAATAATACAGGGCAGAGACCATCTGTAGCTTCCCAGTCTCTAGAAGTTAATATTTAACTTTCATGAAGTTTGGTCTAATCAAAAGTAAACAATGAATCAAATGAGTTGTGTTATACTAAAGATGGTATATTTAATATAGTGGCTAAATGTAATGTGGCTTTTAAAATTTCAAACTGAATTGGTTCAACTTATGTATGCTAAACATCCAGTTCTTTCTATAGTGTTAGTCATATTTAAAATGTTCAAAAGGTTCTTGTGGGTGGTGAATGCCAAACAGATCACACATTGAACATTTTCATTGTCACGGGTTGCTCTGTTGGACCACACAGTACTAGAACATCAGATGAACCCCAGGCAGTTTGTTAAAGAATGCTCTAGCAGGGGACATAAAAGTGGTTCAGGGAAGTTATTCCTAATAGCAGGAGCTGTGGCTTGCAGGAACTAAGAGTTTTATCAGATGACTCTGGACATTAAGCTTGTGTAGTGAAATATGCAAATGGCTGCTATAGTAAAGATGTGTTTTTCCTCAGTTTCTTTAGCTAAACATCAACATGACCTGGCTTAATCTCAAAGCATCCTACTACATGTGCCTAAATGTCACGTGGTCTTGATACTGCCCGCATAGATCTCTTGCTCTATAAATGGCTTCCTCAGTGAATCTGTCCAAAAACTAATTTTGAAAACATATAGTCCCTTTCACAAATTTAAGCTGGCTCCAACAATGTAATAACATGGTCTAATATATTTTAACTTTACCCAAAAGAATATAAGTAGATCCAGAGGAAACAAAATATAATTTTAAAATTTAGCATTAGTTTGGACATTAAACGGAACAAACTCTCCCTGATGGTAGGAAAATGTATATGCTTTCTTTTACTCTCTAAAATTAAATTTTGGTTCTGATTACTCTATAGAGTTGTATCTTGAAGTATTTTCTTTTATGTTGGAAATATTTTATTGTCCTACATTTTTCTATATGTAGAAGATATTGCAATATTTTTCTCTTAGTAAAGATAATAAACTTTGCAGTGTTAAAATATTGAAGAATTGGGGCTGATGAGCTGGCTCAGAGGTTAAAAGCACTGACTGCCCCTCAGGAGGTCATGAGTTCAAATCCTAGCAACCACATGGTGGCTCACAGCCATCTGTAATGAGATCTAAGGCCCTCATATGGGTGTCTGAAGACAGCTACAGTGTACTTTGGGCTGGAGCAAGCAGAGCTGAAGTGAGGGGGGCCAGGAGCTAGCAGGAACCAGAGGGCCTGAAGCGAGTGGGGCCCAGAACGAGCAGGTGCCAGAGTGAACAGGGCTAGAGCAAGAGGGAGAAGGGAAGAGCAATAAACATTGAAGAATTATAATTGTTGGTAACATAATTGATAAACGCATTAGAAAGATGTTAAAATGTTGATAACTAAGCATTATGCATCAATGTAAATTTTTGTTGTTAGTATACCTCTTAATGAGATAATTTTTCCCAGATCATACATTTGTGGGTACATAAAATACTTCTTTTACTGAAAAAAAGCATAAGTTTGATCATGAGTTCAAATCTCAGTATTTTTTAAAAATGTATAGTTACTATAAAAGCTTTTAAATAAAATATATAAAATCTTGATATAGCATTCAAATATTTGAACATTCCTATTAGTATCAAAATCAAAATTATACTTTTTATATCAAATTATATTTGTTATATCATATATAACAAAAACTCTTGAGCTGAGTGTTGTCTTCAATGGCCAAGTGTTTGTCCTAGGTTCAAGTCCCAGGGCCCCCAAATGAAATGAAACTGAAACTTAATAAGTTTAACTGACAACTGACTTCATCAAAACTTCCTTCAGTTTTACTAACTACTCATGTTGGGAAAACCCCAACTTGGCAAAATTCTATTTTAGTCATTGTGATGACCCAGTATCCCAGTTTCTAAGGGGAATAGCAAACCAATCAAGAAAACCAAGAGAATTTTGGGTAAGATGGCAGAATAGGGATCCTATCTGAATGAGTGGGTGACGCTACTTAAGGAAGTACAGAATTGACAAAAGCCATCACTCAGTCATTTGTTCCTGACACTTGTCTGACCCACCAATGAACAGAAGTAGTTATTCACTCCAGTGATCTTCCCTCAAGATCTGCTTGGTACCACACTGCAGACACAAGGCTGCTGCCATCACAGGAGATACAGCTGCTGTAGGTGTGATGAGGACTACACTTAAGTGCCTTTCAGTGTACAGTGAAACATCCACAGGAGCAGTCCACAAGGAATTTTCAACAAAGAAGAGACTTCTATCATCCAGTGTCCCTGGTTTTTTCCATTGTAGCCATCAAAGCTAGATATCCCAGCAGTAGTGACCATAGTGGGTTAAATAACTCCTGACTTCACAGTAGAGAACACAAAACAATCTTGACTGGTCTGTGGCTGCCCCATATTATAATTATAATAGTATATACACATGGGCTAAAAACACCTCAGCTACCCAAAAGAGTACAGCAGATTCAACAGGGTATACCTGTGCTTGGTGCATAGAATGGTATATTTCAAATGCTGAAAGATCATAGTTGCCAATACAGACTAATGTGCATAGGGAGACTGTCATAATTGAAGGGAAAGAAAGAACTTTCCTTGATGAATGTAGTAAAAAGGGATGAAAAACAGCAAGCTAGCACTCAGCAGGTTCTGGAATGAATATCTGAGACTAAAAGGAGGTATAAACTCATTCAAGAAGTTACAGGGAAAAGTAAATGATGTTCAAACACTAGTTAAATAAAAGGAACTCAGAAAGCTCCAAACACCACAAGATCAATAAACTGGCAGGAGTTAACATATATGGTTCAATAACTCTGAACATCAATGGACTCAGTTGTTTAGTCAAAAGACACACACTACCATATTGAATTAGAAAACAAGATATACCTCTTTTACTACATCTAAGAGACAGTCCTTATTTTTGAAGATCTGTATTGTCTTAGGGTGAAAATATGGGAAAAGGTATTACAACCAAGCCAGATCAGAAAAAAAAAAAAAAAGCAGGCATTGCTATTTAAATATCTGACAAAAACAAAAGTCAAAAGAACTAGTGAAAAAGAATAAGGGACATTTTAAACTGATCAAGGGAACAACCCATCAAGAGAACATTATAATTCTAAACATGTATGCACCATGCTCAGGTGAACACAATTTCATAAAACAAATAATATTAGGTAAAAAGTCATATATAGATTTACCCCACACAGGGAAAATAGGTAACCATATTTTCAGCAACAGACAGGTAATCTGATTAAAGACTAAATAAACATTAACATTAAAAGACATCATGGATAAATGAATTAAGCAAACTTTCATAAAACATGCCATACAAAAACTATTAAAGACAAATTCTCAGCAATCTACAGAACTTACTGTAAAATGGTTTGGTACTAGATCACAAGGCAAATCCTAGTACATAGTGAGAAAGTTGAAATAATTGCTTCTGTTTTACCTGACCACAATGAAATCAAAAGTAGAGACGGTTGCCAAAAGAAACTACAGGAAATATACAAATCCATGAAGACTAAGCAGTGGCCACTGATACTTGAATGGATTGTTGGAGAACTCAAGAAAGAAAATTTAAAATCCCTAAAACTAAATGAAGATAAAAACAAAAATATGCCACGCCTACAAAATACAATGAAGGCAGTCCTAAAGTAGAATGACTACATTAAAAGGCCAGAGATATCTCAAACCAATAACTTAATGATGCAGGATCTTTAAACTTTAGGAAAAGAAGCAAGCAAGCAAACAAACAAATAAACAAAAAGCCAGAAATAAATAAGAATAGGACAGAAATAAATAAAATAAATGTAAAATAATCATGGAAAGAGAAATTTGGTTATTTAAGAAATAAACAAGATTGACCTTTAAGCATTTGATTAGAATGTAATTTAATCCTTATGTTTTTCTTGCAGTTGTGCCACATGAACCAACAATTGTCCCTACAAGAAAAACTCCATTAGAAGGCATGAGAAGTTCCTTTTGGAGTGGTTGGTCAGGGTGATTCAAGTGACCCCCAAAGCAACACATATTTATATATTGATATCTTTTGGGTGCCTCTCAAGTTGAGAGTAAAGACTCTGCAACTGAAGATACTGCAGACTTCGGACACAGGACTCAGATAATTTGAGCTGGATCCAAGCTGAAAGTCTCCTCCTCGCAATCTAGTTTCTATGGTACCAGAAAATATGATGTAAATGGCCAAGAGAATGAATGAACGGTCTTAGCCAGCTGCAACATCTGTGAATTACAACAATGAGCAGCATGGCAAGATATTCATAAAGGTGCAATAAGTTGTGTGCATTGGTGGTGGTAACCAAAGAGTGTCTAATTGGATGTAAGGTCCAGTCATCAAGGAAAAAAAAATTATCCTTGGAACTAGAAACATAGCCAGAGCCAATGAGGTGATAGATCTTAGAAAAGAATCTACTACTGCCAGTTTACTGGACCAATACAATTCCCAACTTAATTCTAAATCTTACCTATATACCCACATGCAGTTATAAAGTTTCATCAAAGAGAATTTTCAGTTTATCGTTGCTCAGGACTGTTAGAAGACTTTCCTGGAGTATTGAAATCATTTGCTATTACTGCATTGGAGTCATGTGATGTAAAACCATTAAATGAACCTAATTCAAATGACAAATAACAGTGAAACATTGTTTAATCAGATATGTTGTGATATCTGTGGAAATACATCTCTTGCAACGTTGTCTAACTAAAAACATTTTTAAAACAAAAATGTCCTGGCAAATTAAGAAAAGAAGATGATCACATGCTTTTCTCATTTCTTTTGTAGTTATTCAATAATTAATATATTTGAGAGGTGAGACTATACTTGAATACTTTATACATATTCTATCTTATACATATTCATATTTGTTTAAAATATATATTTATTTTAACATTCCTACAGGTGTGCTATTATGTTTTATATTATGTTTTGGAGGAAAATGAAATACAACATAATTTACAATTTCTAAAATTTTTGTTAGAAATTATGATCAAACTTTATGTAAGCAATGTAAAATCATAAACTGCTTTTAAAAGACAAACTGGTTTGACAGCCAGTACATAATTCCATTTAATTTTTAACTGGCAAAAAAAGACTGTGACATTTATATCATGAAATCTGATAAGGTTATAATATCAAGATGAATGCTGGGGGTATTATTTGATAGTTAAGGCTGTAATAATTATAATTAATAGCAATAAATGTAAAAAGAGTCTCCTGAAATTTTCTCTAATTTTTGTTCAGCATAAGAAGATAGTCTTAGCAAACAGTCCAGTTAAAGTTAAATAAATGGATACTGCCAAATCTCCATTTTTAATGTATTACATATTACATATAGTGTTGATTACATATAGTGGAAATCCTTACAAGAAAGAATTTGTTGTCGTATGTTTCAGCAGTTGTTATGACCTCCACACTTGCTTTTCAGGGAATCCACCTAAGAGAGTTTCCTCCTGAACTCAGAAATTCAGAAGCATGGGCCATTGATTCTCACTTCATCACTTAATATTGGATGTAGGCTTCCCCACACATAGGAAGCAATGTGCAGCTTAGTCTTCATGTGGGTCCCAAACAACTGAAGTAGGAGGTATTTGCCTGTATGTGGGATATGTTCTACTAGGTGGGTTGTCTTGGCTGGCCTCAGTGGGAGAGGAAGTATCTAGCCTAACAGAAACTTAACATGCCAGAGTAGGGGGATACCCAGGGGGCCCAACTTGCTCAGAGGACAAGGGGAGGGGGGAAAGGGAAGCATTGTGGGAGGGGGTGACCTGGAGGGTGGCAATGAGTGGGATATAAAGTGAATAAGTAAAATAATAATGATAAAATTAAATTTAAAAAGAAATACTTAGACAAAACATATGAAGGCAGTACCTACTGGGAAAAATCCTTTTAAATGTGCTTTTTGCATGTATTAAATGCATACATTAAAGTATTTATCAAGGAAAAGGACTAAAACCAAAATATCAGATGATCTTTCCAATAAAGAACATAGATAGTTTCTTGAAATAACTTCCATGTCTGCTATAGGGAGGCAAAATCAGAGAACCAAGAAGGAGAAACATTTTGATAATGGCAAAAGTTCAGAAAATGATGAGCAATAGAAAAATCAATCTGGGGGTTCTTCAGAAAATTGGAAATAGATCTAATTGAAGACCCAGCAATACCACTCTTAGGAATATACCCAAAAGATGTGCCACCAGGATATAGGGACAGGTGTTTCACTATGTTCATAGCAGTCTTGTTTGTGATACGCAAAAGCTGGAAACAACCCAGATGTCCCACGACAGAAAAGTGGATACAGAAAATTCCATTTACACAATGGAATATTACTCAGCTATTAAGAACGAGGACATCCTGAGTTTTGCAGGCAAATAGATGGAACTAGAAAATATCGTCCTCATGTTGACAGGAGGGTGGGGAGGAGGTATGGGATGGGGAACGTTCAAAGGGATACAATCTGGAGTGTTAAAAAAAAGATTACATAAAATAAAAAAAAAAGAAGTAATAGTAAATAGTAATAATTGAGGCAAAAGACATACTTCGCTAAAATACTTTTATCAAAAATTTCTGGTGATACTAAATAGGAATAAGAGGTTATTTACAGTTAAACAAGTAAATTAAGGAGGCAAACTAAAAAAAAAAAATGTAGTGGCAGAGAAGACAGATTAAAGAACTTTTACAGAGTTTTCTAAATAGGCAGGACTTAATAAGTGATTGGAGGCAATAGTGAATGCTCACACAGACACCAAGGTTCCAGCCCATGAGACTCAACTTGAGAGCCATGTTTCCATTAACCCCAGTAGAAAAAGAGGGAAAGTACTGTTTGCCTTGGTCAGAACTAGAGGAGGCACATGGGTAGTGGTTCTGAGCTGCCCTCCTAAGACTCCACATCACAAGAGGAAAGTCTGGCCACAGATGTACTGAGAAGGCAGAGCAACCAGTACCACAGGGAGAGTCAGAAAGGCAAGGGATGAAATCGTGCACCTTGTACCAGAAGCTGTTTTTCCAATAGAACATAGCTGCTCTCGTGGTGGGTCTTGGGAAAGGCCACTGATCTAAGTCTTTGAGGCACTGAAGACTAGGACCTGCTGGCACCAGGTTTTCCAGTTTTATTCCTGCTCTGCCAAAGCATTCTGAGCTGCTTGCTGGTGTATCCAACATTTTGACATTGTGAGGTACAGACACAAAGACACATCACATACAGACACAAGACTCATGAATGCACACACACATACACACAAGACTCATGAACACACATATCACTTACACTTACACACAGGCACACACAAACACCGTGCGTACTTGCACACCAAGTTGGATTGTTTTAAATATAGCTGTGATTTTTTTTCCCCTTGGGTTGTGTTCATCACTATCCTGAGTTACAGGTAGCGCATGTCTGTTGGGTCTCTCACAGGCTTCGGTGAGATGGAGTTCCAGTGTCTATAGTGTACCTTTTCTTAATAAAAACGCCCGTTACCAGCATCCCCTTTCTCTATCGCACCTTCCCAGATCTCCCACACATGTCCTTTCCTTGGGATTATCTCTGAAATAAATTATCTGCACTCAGTTTTTTTTCATTTTTAATCTTTTTAATTGATTGATTTATTGATTAATTAATTAACATCCCAACCAGAGCTTCTCTCCCCTGTCTCTTCTCCTGAAAGACCTTCTCTCCAATGCCCCATCTCCTGTTTCTTTCTTCTTAGAATAGGAGAGGCCTCCCCTGGATATTAACCTACCTCTGGCATACCAAATTGCAGGACTAGGTGCAACTTCTATTGTGGCTAGTAAAGGCAGCCCAGTTAGGGGAAAGGGATCCAAACGCAGGCAACAGATTCAGAGACAGCTCCTGCTTCCACTGTTCGGAGACCTACAAGAAGGTCAAGATGCACAATTGTTAACTTACATGCAGAGGACCTAGGTCCGGCCCATGCATGCTCACTGGTTGTTTGTTCAGTCTCTGTGAGCCTCTGTGTGTGCACGTTAGTTGATTCTGTAGGATTTCTTGTGGTGTCCTTGATCTCTCTGGATCTTTCAATCCTTCTTCCCTCTCTTTCACAGGATTCCCCGCTCTCCTAATGTTTGGCTGTGGGTCTCTGCATCTGTTTCCATCAATTGCTGGGTGGAGCTCTCAGATGACAATTACACTGGTTTCCTGTCTGCAAGTATAACAGAGTATCATGGGATGGGTCTCAAGCTGGGACAGTCATTGTTGGCCATTCCTTTAATTTCTGCTTCATCTTTTTCCTTGTAGGCAGGGCAAATGAAGGGTCCAAGATTTTATGGCTGGGTTTTTGGCCCAATCTCTCCATTGGAAGTCTGAAAGAGACTGTTTGAAGTTCAGTATCCTCCATTGCTAGGAGTCTTACCTAGAGTCATTCTCATAGATTCCTGGGAATTTCCATTGCCCTAGGTTTCCAACTCATCCCAGAGATGCCCCTTCCCTATTCCAGTTCTCTAAACCAGTACTCCTTCCCTGCACCCTCCTGCACTTCATCCCTCCTGTTCCTCTTCTCACACCTTCCTCCACCATCCTCCACCATCCTCCACCCTCCTCAACCCAGTCCCATCCATCCATTCATTCCCCCATGTCTATTCTATTTTCCATTCTCCGTGAGATTCAAGTGACCCCCCCATTGACCCTCCTTATTATTTAGCTTTATTGTGTCTGTGGATTGTAGCATGGCTACCCTGTACTTTGTGGCTAATATCCACTTGTAAGTGAGTACATATTAATTAGGTTTGTCTTTCTGGGTCTGGCTTACTTCACTTGGGATAATCTTTTCTAGCTCCATTCATTTGCCTGCAAGTTTCATGATGTCATTGTTTTGAATAGCTGAGTAATACTCCATTGTGTAAATGCACCACTTTTTTTTATCCATTCTTCAGTTGAGGAAATCTATGTTTTTTGCAGTTTCTGGCTATTATGAATAATGCTGCTATAAACGAACATACTTGAGCAAGTGTCTTTGTGGTATGGTGGAGCCTATGCCCAGGAGTAGTATATGTGGGTCTTGAGGAGGATTGGGTAACGTATAGGTAGGTCTTGAAGTAGATTGATTCCAAATTTTCTGAGAAACCTCCAAATTGATTTCCAAAGCGGTTGTAAAAGTGTGCATTCCCACCAGCTATGAAGGAGTGTTTCCCTTGTGCCACATTCTTGCCCATGTGTGCTGTCACTTAAGTTTTCTATCTTAATCATTCTGACTGGTCTAAGATGGAATCTCAGAGTGACTTTGATATGCGTTTCTCTGATGACTAAGAATGCTGAACATTTCTTTAAGTGTTTCTCAGCCATTAGAGATTCCTTTGATGAGAATTCTCCGTTTAGATCTTTACCCCATTTTTAATTGGGTTGTTTAACTTGTTGATGTCTGTTCCTTGAGTTCTTTACATATTTTGTATATCAGCCCTCTGTGAGATGTCAGGTGGTGAAGATCTTTTCCCATTCTGTAGGCTGCTGTTTTGTGCTTTTGAAGGTCTCCTTTGCCTTATAGAAGCTTTTCAGTTTCATGAGATCCTGTTTATCAATTGTTGATCTTAGTGCCTGAGCTGTTGGTGTCCTGTTCAGAAACGTGTCTTCTGTGCCTATACACTCAAGCCCATTCTCCACTTTATCTTTATCAGATTTAGTGTATCCAGTTTTATTGTGAGGTCTTCAATCTACTTGTACTTGAGTTTTGTGCAGGGTGATAGATATGGATCTATTTACAGTCTTCCACATGCTGACATCCAGTCAGATCAACAACATTTGTTGAAGATGCCTCTTTTCCCCATTGTATAGTTTTGGCTTTTTTATTTTTGTCAAAAATCAAGTGTTCATAAATGTGTGGGGTTACTTCTGGGACTTTGATTTGATTCCATTGATCGACCTGTTTGTCTTTATGGCAATACTATGTGGCTTTTATTACTATTGCCCTGTAGTATAGTTTGAAATCATGGAGAGCCATATCCCTGGAAGTCTTTTTTATTGTGTAGGGTTGTTTTAGTTTTCTTTCAAGGTCTATAGAGAATTGTGTTGAAATTTTGATGGAAATTGTATTGAATATGCAGATTGCTTTTGATAAGATGGCTGTTTTTACTGTTAACTCTCTTGATCCATGAGTCTTGGAGATCTTTCCACCTTTTAATATCTTCTTTAACTTTTTTTTCCTTTGAGGACTTGAAGTTCTTGTCAAGAGGACTTGCACTTGCTTGATTAGAGTTATACCAGAATATTTTATATTATTTGTGGTAATTGTGAAGGCTGTTGTTTCCACAATATCTCTCTCATTTATCATTGGTATATAGGAGGGCTACTGGTTTTTTTAAAGTTAATTTTGTATCCAGCCACTTTGCTGAAGGTGTT